>NC_058130.1:537532042-537778290 GCF_016433145.1 Gracilinanus agilis | reverse complement strand
GAGGGAAGCAAGGAAGGAAAAAAGGAAGGAAAGAAGGAAGGAAGCAAGGAAGGAAGGAAATAAGGAAGGAAAGAAAGAAGGAAGGAAGGAAGGAAGGAAATAAGGAAGGAAATAAGGAAGGAAATAAGGAAGGAAGGAAGGAAGAAGAGCAGTGGCTAATAAAATTCAAGGGCCAGCTACCTAGGTGTGGGTCTCAGCAAGTCTAGGGATTATTCTTAAGAGTTGATAGTAGCAGCATTGATAACACTTCCATCAAACCCCACAATCTATAATACTGTCCACCCTTCCACCCTGCCCTCGCCATTCCCACCCTTGTTTCCACTCTTACTACTCTTGGGTTTGAAGAAGTTGGTATGGAGTCACCCTGGCTTGTGCTAATAATAGCTGTTGTTAAGTACCAGATTCAGAACTGTCATGTTTCCAAGGTTTTACCAGAAAAGGCCAGTAAGCATGAGATCCCTTCCCAGCAGGCTCTTGCCCTCCTTTCATATCCAAGGTCATAACACATTTTCATTGTCTCCCTAGTAAAATGCCAGCCAAGAAGCATCTTTTAAACTTTGCATTTAAGATCAAGCTGATCATTAACAGCCAGCTCTCCATTTTTCAGAGCTAACACATGCAAGAGTTGGGTTATCTATCTAGTTTGTAGATTATGAGAGTCCTTGACTCCAACCCCCACTTCTTCTTTGTCCTCCTTTGACCATTTGTCTGTGAGTAAGATGCTCCACCAAGCAGGGGTAGGAAGATGAAAGAGATGAAGTTCATAATTAAAGTTTCATTTCTGGATTGCTTTGCCTTATGACAAGGAACAATTTTCTGACTGCTTTGGACTAGTCTGACTTGACTGAGAGAGCTCTCCCTCTTTCCTTCCATTATGTTTCCACTCTGCCCTTTTTGCCACCTTTTCTACTGCCAAGTACAAATTTGAAATAATATGCAAAGTTTTTTTTTAATTTCTACATTTACCAACTTATAAAGCTGAAGTAGCAGTTTGAGCAAGAATGATAAGGAAAAGGCTAGGAATTGGTGCTTTATTTGCATATCCTGTCAATTATTTATGGTTTGGGGTAACCCCTACCAATGACTTTTCGCCTTTACCCTCCTCAATCATCAAGAGATGGCTGAAGAAAAAGTAACACGGTCAGCACCTCCTACATTCTTTGGCTTATGGCAATTAATGCTTGGTCTGCTAGAGTGATCATCACCAGGGACTTTTAACCCCAATTTCATGAGATATACTTTCATATATTTGAAGTTCTTTAAGTCCAGGGCCACCACTCTGTATCCAAACAGTACAGGCAGCCTACAGCTCAATGTGATGATTTCCATGGAACCACCAGGCCTCGGGTTATACTTCCTTTCTGTCTAACTAATATTTCCATCAATAGTGCTACTTATCTGTTAACATTTCAATTATTTTTCATCATCAGGCTCCTTCCTAATCAATGCAACATGCATTTATTTGTAAACCATTCTTTGCAAAGTCCTTGCTTTGTACCGGGGATCCAAGAAGGTCCCAATTATTGCAAAAATGAATTTCATGAAGCTGTTTTATTAATTGAATTTTCGGTCCAGAGGAAAAACCGAAAAACATTCCTGCTCTCACAGAATTTGCTTCTTACTTGAGAGGGAGGTACAATATTTATAAAGATAGACGAATGTAATGGAATTTGAGAAGGCAAAAAGTGCTAATAATTTGGAGGATCTAGGAAGGCTTCCTGTAGGAGGTGACACTTGACATGAGCCTTGAGGGAAACTAAGGATAGCAAGGAAAGGGATCATTACATACCAGAGGGACAATCTGTGCAAAGGCAAGAAGCAGGAGATGGAATGCAAAATTTGGAAACATGAAACAGGCCATTTAAGTGTTATAAATAAGCTCCATGAGAATATACTGTCTTACTTTTTTATTTGTTTACCCAGAACCAAGAGTAGTGTCTGGCATGTAGTAATAATTTCATGAATGCTCCTTGATCATCCAGTAAGTGAAGGGGCTGTGAAATGTCTGGGAAGGCAGGCAAAAATCAAACTGGGAAGGGCCTACCTTGGCTCTTAGGCTAGGGAATTTGTATTTTTATCCTTAAGATAATAGTGAGCTTCTTAAGTTTCTTGAGCAGAGGAGTAACAGTAGTTAGAACTATCCTTTGGAAAATAATTTTTGGTAGCTGCATGGATGTGAGATACTTGAGATCAATTGGAAAACTACTGCAATTATGCAGATGAAAAGGGATAAATGCAGGAGTCTGCCAGAGCCAGCTCAAAGGTTAGGGAAAGCCAATTGTTAAATATTCACTGTGAGCATTTACACCTCAGAAATTGGCAAATACTACAAATCAGGGCTTAAATTATTATTGTGTTGATTGACTAGACTTAAGAAAGTGTTAATAATGCAGATTAAACTTAAAAGTATATTGGTAGCACCTCCACACTGTTCTTAAACCCCTGGATAAATGCCTAAACAAGCATGGTAGTCACAGTTGGAGGGAAGGGATAGATTAGTTCAGTGTTAAAATGTACTCGGTATCCAAGAAGGGAAAGGAATGCTACTGGTGATCTCCAGCCTTCTGCCTGCCTAGTATATAGTAAGTGTTTCATAAACAATGGTAAATTATTTTATCAGATCTCTTATCTGCTACATTGGAAGTACAGCAACATGATACAATAACACTGGCGTTATCTGTTATTGTTCACTTGTTTTTCAGACGTGTCTCACTCTGTAACTCCATTTGGGGTTTTAGCAAAAATATTGGACAGTAGTGGTTTGCCATTTCCCTTCTCCAGCTCATTTTACAGATGAGGAAACTGAGGCAAGCAACATTAAGTGACTTGCCCAGGGTCACATAGCTACTAAGTATCTGAAGTCATATTTGAACTCAGGAATATGAGTCTTTCTGAGTCCAGGGCTGGCACTATCCACTGTGCCACCTACCTGCCTCTGCAGTTAGATAGCTGAATGGCAAGATCATGCGGTTAGAACTAGAAGGAACCGTAAAAATTAACTAGTCCAAAATTGACTTTTTCAGATAAGAAAACTGAGGCTCAGAGAGCTTATGACTTAACCTAAAGTCAAACAGGGAGTAAATGACAAGCTGGGATTTAAAACTACAGCCTCTGACTGCCCATCCTCTAGTTGTCCATTGTTTAAATACCCTGGATACGAGCATTGGCTTTGTCACCAGCCCACTAAGGGAAAAGAGGAAAGTATAAGAGGAAAAATCTCTTATACTTTTGAGCCTCGGTTTCTTCATTGGCAAAATGTGAGTAATAATACATGGAACTACCTACAGCACAGGATTTTTGTGAGATTCATAGGATCACAGATGTAGAGCCAAAAGGAACTTTAGATACAATTCAATGCAGCTTCCTCATTTTTCAAAGGAAGAATTTGCAGCTCAGAGAGGTTAAGTGAATCATCCAAGATCACCCAACTAGTGTCTTAAAGTATTGTGAAAATATCCTTTTGTTAATTTGTAGGTAGCTAGGGGGCACCATGGATAGAGGGCCAGGCCTGGAATCAGGAAGACTCATCTTTCTGAGTTCAAATCTGATAAAGACACTAGCTGTGTGACCCCAGGCAAATCACTTAACTTTGTTTGCCTCAGTTTCCTCATCTGTAAAATGAGCTGGAGAAGGAAATGGCAAAATACTCCAGTGTCTTTGCCAAGAAAACCTCAATTTGGGTCGTGAAGAGTCAGACAAGACTAACAAACGATTAAACACCAATAGCAACCAAGGCCAGACTGCCAGTATACGTAAATATGTAAATAGGACTCAAACTGAGATCTCTGAATCTAAGGCCAGTTTTCTCTCCACCACTCCACACTGCCTCTATTAACTATATTTCATTAATATTATCAAATCATATTATATACCTAAGTAGGTACATTTATATGCATGTGTGAATATATGCTTATATATAAGCCTTCTTTTTCATTACTGGAAGTTAAAAGAAATCTACCCCAAATCCTTGATGAAAAGGGAAAAATCTAGCCACACCTTTAAAAACAATGCAACCTACCAAAGCTCCTCAGTATCATTCCACCTATGTGTCCACCTGCAAAAAGAGGAGCCTATTGTGTATTTACTCTTTAGTGCTCACCAACCGCTATGAAAACAAAATTTGGGCACAGCCTGAGTACAGGTCTTGACGCACATATCGTGAGGATATATTTATCCCAAGGATTTTGGAAATATGGCTTAATGCTGAGGAGCAAACAAGGGATTCTTTATTCAACAGCTGTCATGTTAACTAAACAGGAACCAAAAAATAAATGTATGGAGATCAGATTATGCAACCTTAGCATACATTAAATGCACTAAAAATTGTCCTCAGACTGACATTTCTTAATAACTATGCTCATGTGTAACAAGCAGATATCATTATTTTTATTACTTTGATGAATCTGTTCTTGGCACATTATAGCAGTATGAGTCCTATTAGTCAAGTACCAGGTAATATCTGTTGTTGAGATAAAAATCTGTTGGTTATATGACAGATGTCCAGAAGTCCCACTGTCTGAACTGACACTAACTAATGATGGATTCCTAGTGCTAAGGAATAAGCTCTCTGGGAAAACACTGATATAAGTAAGAATGAAGAAGGGCTACATGGGAGAGAAGTTATGAAGAAAGAATTGGGAGGGCTTAGTTACAATGGATATGAGAGGAAAGGGAGAGAGAAGAGAAGTCAAGCCACAAAAAGCTAAAAACAAAAGATGACTCCAAGGTTTCTAACCTCTGTGACTGGAAAAATAATGGAACCATTTGAGGAAAAGGGAAATCAGGAGGAAGATGAGCTGGTTCAATAAATCGAAATCAGATGGGATCTCAGAGCATCTAGTCACCCATGTACCAAAAAAAAAACCCTCTTCTACAACATCCAAAATAGGAAGTTATCCAGCCTTTTCTTGAAGACCTTCAGTGGTAAAGAAACCACTGCCTCCCAAAGCAACTCATTCCAGTTTTGGAGAGATCTCAGAGTACAGAAGATTTTCATTACCTCAGAATTTAATTTGCCTATTTGCAATTTCCACTCAGTGCTCCTACTTCTACTTTCTGGGGCCAAGAGAAACAAGTTTAATCCTTTTTCCATAAACCTCTCTTCCATGAGACGTCCCTTCAAATACTTAAACTACCATCATGTCCTCCCTGGCTTATCTTTTCTGTCCCTTTGATTGATTTTCATGTAACATAATCTCATGCTCTTTCACCATCCTAATAAGCCTCAGCAGAACACTATCCAGTTTATCAATATTCTACCCAAAATGTAGTACCCAGGGGCGGAGCCAATATGGCGGCTTAGTAGCAGTGAAAGCTGGAACAGCTCCAAGAATCCTCTCAAACCAAAATGTAGTACCCAGAACTGAATGCAATATTCTAGGCATGATACGACCATGGCAAAATATGGCTGGACCATCATCTCCTTATTCTTGTATACCGTGTCTCTTTTAATCTACTTTAAAACAACGAATTGGAGATTGCTGCAGATCTTCCCAGCAGAAATATCTCTGCAGGCTATTGTGTACTATGCAATGTCATTAGTATTATTTATCAAGTAGGCTCTGAAATACTTGTTAAATGGACAAATCTATATTTCTTGATGACTTAGTGCCAAGTATGGCAACACAAAGCATCTCACCTGTGCCTAGCTATAATGCTTTGTGTTGTTAAGAAGAATTGTAGCTCTGAAATGTTTGTATTTTTTATATTTGGATAGAAAATGTAGGTTTTCCACAAGCCATATTAGAGTTTTTGATCCAAAAAATACTTCACATGAGGTAGTAGATAATGGAGCCCAACTGTTACAATGCTAAATACCTTTGGTTTCCATACCCCCCCAGAACCCACCAACCTCCAGTCACCCAGGATATCAATGTGCTATAAAAAGAAAGATAGGGAAACAAGAATTGGAAAGTACCATCATGAATAGAGTTGTGAGAAATGAAACACAGGTGTCCAGCTACTAAGTGATGACAAGCGCCATCCATAGTGAATGGAAGGACAAGCTGGGATGGTGTTTTTGAAATGAACTCATTGTTCTCAGTTGTGGAGGCATTGCAGATGCACCTGAAAACATTGATTTAAGGGGGCCAATGATTTCTTGTTCTCCTAGATTGGAGCTTGCAGGATTGTCTTCATGGGATCTGTTCTCTTTATAAGTGGCACTTTTTGAAGGCTGGAAGGAATTTCCCTGTTATACTCATTATGGCAGGTCAAAAGTTTGGCCAGACTGGTGGCAAAAAGGGGTAATTTGTGAAGGAAATATTCATTGGGATGTCAAAAAGGAGAGGCTGCTACTGTTCAGCTGCCCTTGGCTAGGTTGGCACAATCCTGATGACATCTCAGCTAGAGAGAAACTGGATGTAAGGATCAATTAAAATTGCAAAGAAATCCAGATACATCCCTGTAAAAGACCCTGCCCCCCCAGTTTCACTGCCACCACTTTGGAGCTTTCAACTTGCTGATGAATTAATAAATTTAATTTTTATGAATAAATTAAAAGCTATTGGATTGCAGGGAACCAGTGTTTCTCAGAGCCCCTAAATTAGAAAATTACCTCAAATCGCAAGGGTTCTTTCTGAGACTTTCTCACAACCTGAAAGGTCTTTCTCCAGGCAGACAGACGGGAAAGACAGCTTGAGAAGGATGGGGGTGAAATGGTAGAGGGGAAGGACCCAACTGAAGACTCAAAATGATCCCAAGGCCTCGCCTTTGACTGTTAGAGAGTGAATCCTAGTTCCCGTCAAAGTTGACAGTTCTCGTTTGGGAGAAGAGGAAGCCCCCAAACCACCGCTCACAAAGCAGCCAGTGGAGAAATTTACTTGCCTCACTATTACAATTGTAATAATGTGCTTACTAAACATCAGAAAGGCTAACCTGGGACTGCGGGTGATCATTTTGCCCTACCTGACCTTTCAGGAAAGGCACCTGGTGTATTCTACCAAGTACAGAGCAGAAAGGAGGGGAAAATGGCACCAGCTGACCAACTTGTCTTTGTTGCTCACAAATTGCATGTCATAGAATGGAAATAGAAAAGATTTTCTAAAAATTACCTTTAGCACAACTTCTGTTGGTTCCCATTCTGAATGGGAACCTATACTGAAATGGGTCAGCATTCTGTCAGGTTCGCTTCCAGCTCTTATGACACAGGTGCTGGGGAGCCGGGCCAGAAAACTCGGCCAGGGAAAATCCAATCACCAGCCTCACCCCACTCCTTCAACACAACCCTCACTGAGTGAGACCCAGCCAGATCTTTCCAATGAGGCCTTGGAGTTAGAGGGTGAGGACAAGTATTTGGCTTTCATGAAAATTAAAGTTGCATCAAATCAATCTGCCAATGAACAAGCATGTCTTAAATGCCTACTATGCACCAGCCACCGTGTTAGGTTCTAGGGATCCATAGACAAAAATGTTAAAGGGACCGGGAAGTCAGTGTTACACAAGACTGAATGTTGCTATTTATTTTACCAACCGAGATTTGGCTTTTAAAAAAATGTTTAGGTAAACCCTTAGGTGGTAGAAGGAAATTATATGGATTATTAATTCTGTCTTCATGCCTTTTGCATAAAGATAGTTGGGTTGTTTTTCACCCCACAGGTACTGCTAACACACACACATATACAATACACATTAGCAATTTATCTGGCCTCCTTTGCAAATGTTCATTCCTCTATGTTAATAGAAATGCTTACAAGGGCATCAGTAGAACAGGAATTGGGTTTTGTTGATGCTTTTTGCCTCCCCGTTTCCTCTAATTTTGTATTAGCTTTGTATTTTCTGAAATAGAAACTTCAAGAGTCAGTCATAAGCACAGTTGCAAATTAATTCATTTTGGTCATTTTATTTCTAAAGCAAATTAAGCTCTTGAATTGGAGGAAACACAAGGCACAATTTGGAATAAACATCGCTCCCACAAAGCTTTTCTTAAACTGATAGGGCAAAGCCTCGCCTTGACTGTGCAAAACCTAACACTATTCTAATGTGGCTATAGCTTCCCCTCTTTGTGTGGCTGATCTGTTTTCTTTCATCCACTCATAATGTTTTTGATCAGATATCTAAATGTTCTTAAGTAAAAATAAAGGCAATTTCAAACAGTTGGGGATAGAGATTCCAAATGTGGGTCTATAAAATGTAATGAGGTTTTGAATTGTAAAACTCTCAGTTGAGAGAAGAGTATTCTACAATGACTGTGATACTAAGGAAAAGATCTAAGAGTAAACAGCTCAGATCCCTGAACGGACCTCCGAGGAATGAAAACCCATGTAAAAACTAGCAGGAGCTAGCAGAACAATATTAGAGTAAATAGACTGTACCGATTCCAAGAGATAAGATTGATGGAATCCAGTGTCGTACTAATATAGCCAACCCACATCGTTATAGAAATAGGATACTAGAAGAAGGCGCCTGGCCACGTGGGCCAAAACTACAGGATATATCAAGCCACTGAACAGAGCTTGTTTTGTGTGATGAACGAATCATTTATTTCTCTGAATAACCTTCCTAAAACCAGAGCTCCTTTGGTATATTGGGCGCCCGCAAAGGATATTCTCAAGATTCTGCTAAACTAATAATTGCCAGCTCATGTCAAAGTAATACTGGACTCATTTTCTTAGCTAGCAATATCGGTAATCCGAAAATTAGTCTGAGAAGTGACTTCCAGAATTTTTTTTAATGGGAGAGAATGAGAGTTCAGGTCATTTTGAGTTATTATCTCTGCTGTGTGAGGCTGCCACCTGGCCTCCACAGCCATCCAAAGTAGCAAATGATTCCCAGAATGCTTAGGGAAAGCTGACATACTGAACTAATCTTTAATTTATCGATTTGCTACTTCACTGAAAAAAGTAGTATATCAATAAATGGCTTTAGTTAAGAAGTTAAGGTCTAAGAAGCAATAGTAAGAGTTTGCAAGAGTATATCAAGTGTTACAGAAAATAAAATCAAGAGCTTGTGGGAGAAAATTGATGTCTGGGAAGGACACAGGAGTATCAAACAATCCAAACTTTCAGATCCACAAGAGCAGTCTTGTTTTATTTTTATAATTACCTCCTCTTCTCTTTTTTCCCCCCTCAGCCTTCCTATGTGTGTGAAAGAAGAAAAACAATGAGCTGGAACATTTCAGAAAATGTTATCTGGAAAGAGGGTTCAATTAAAGAAAACTCTTTGAGAATTAAAAATAGGAAATCCCCAAATTACCCTATGATTCCCAAATAAGACTAATGAAACCAGAAAATAAAGTAAGATAAATTGAAAGATAGTGAAATGAAAATAATACCTCATTTAGATGACAAAAATAGTCTCTGAATGTATTTAAGCTGCTTCTCAGTTTTGTAGTTATGCAACCTGGGTTCAAGACCTAGTTCCATTACTGTGTGGTTGTAGTCAAATTACTAACCTCTCTGAGCCTCAACTGGAATGATCATCTATAAAAAGAAGATACATAAACTGTCTGTCCTTTTTTTTTTTTTAACCCTTACCTTTTGTCCTAGAGACTATCGGTTCTGATGCAGAATGGTAGTAAGGGCAAGGTTATTGGGATTAAGTCCAGGCTCGCACAGCTAGGAAGTATCTGAGGTCAGATTTGAACCCAGGACCTTCTGTTTCCAGGCCTGGCTCTCTGTCCGCTAACCTACCTAGCTACCATCATCATCATCATCATCATCATCATCATCATCATCATCATCATCATCATCATCATCATCATCACAGTGCTTATTTATTTTTTTTAAATTCTTACCTTCTGTCTCAGTATCATTTCTAAGAGAGAAGAGCTCCAAGGACGAGGCAATCAGGATTAAGTGACTTGACCAGAGGCACAAAGTTAGGATATGTCTGAGGTCACATTTGAACCTAAAACCTCCCATCTCTATGCCCAGCTTTCTATCTAATGAGCCACCTAGTTGCCCCTAGACATGTTATCTTCAATTATAAAGAATTAAGATAATAGATTTTTAAGTCTCATTAATAGAACAACTAGTCCAAAACCGTCATTTGAGAGAAGAGGAAAATGAAACCCAAAGACCCTGAGTCACACAGTTCACACTCAATAAGTCACAGAGCCAGGATTTGAAGCATCATCCTCTGACTCCAATTCCACATCTCTCTTTTTAGGATGCCATGCTGCCTCACAGGCTTTGACTCTCCTCCTCATCCTTCCCCACCTTTTCAGTTTCCTTTTGACTGTTATCTTCCCAAATTGGATGGTAACCATCTTGAGGGTGCAAAGTGTCTTTCTTTTCCTTATTTATATCCTCAATATTTAACACAGTGCCTGGCATAGAGTTGGCCCTTAATAAATGTTTACTGAATTTGACTCTAAATCAAGCCCTTGTTTCTACTGTACCAGACTTCCTTTTGATAGCAGCTCCCCTACAATCTAATAAATTCTGCCACTCAAGCCAGCATGGACACATAGAATGGTTGACTATCTTTTCAATTCAGTCCAACGAACACTATATACATAAGCAGTTAAGCTCAATACTAAGGATGGGGAAATGATTTAGCATTTCTCTATATAAGTAGAGGGTACTGTGCTAGGCTCTGAGAATACAAAGAAAGGTATGAGAGTGAAAAGAAGTATGAAGGCTCTCTCCAGCCAAGGTACTCCGAGTCTTTGGGGAAACAGAGGGGAGGAAGATTAATTTCATTGGTGGTTCAAGGAAGGTTTCTTGGCAAAGGTAGTATCGATGGAAAGAGCACTGAGCCTGGAGTCAGGAAGATCTGAGTTCAATTCCAGCTTCAGATACTTACTAGTTGTATGACTCTGAGCAAGTCACTTAATCTCTGTTTGCCTTCATCCACTGGAGATGGAAATGGGCAACCATTCCAGTATCTTTGCTAAGAAAACTCCATGAACAATATGGTCCATGAGATCACGAAGAGTCAGACACAACTGAACAACAACAACCTAGACCTTGAAGGCAGAAAATGACATTAATTAGACTGAACAAGTATTTCTTATTTGGAAACTGAGGAAAATACCCATCAACTGGGGAATGGCTAAACAAGTTATGATACATAATATATGATATAGTTATGTGATGGAATATTACTGTGTTGTAAGTAATAATAACAGGAATGATTTTAGAAAATCCTGGGAAGATTTTTTGATGCAAACTGAAGTATCCAGAGCTAGGAAAATAAGTGATGCCATAACAATAATATTGTAAAGAAAAGCAACTTGGAAAGACTTGGGAACTCTCATCAGCACAATGGAACGAATCACAGTTGTAGTAGACTCCAAATGAAACATGTTATCCACCTTCAGAGAGAGGTAATAGAGTCAGAGTACAAACTGAAGCATATTGTTAAGGACCAATGTAAGAATATGTTTTTCTTGACTAGAAATATTTGTAATAGTTTTTGTTTTTCTTGCTTTCCCACTAAATGGGGGAGAGAGAGAGAGACAGAGAGACAGAGAGACAGAGACAGAGACAGACAGACAGACAGAGACAGACAGACAGAGAGACAGAGAATTAGTTCAGAGGAAGAGAATTTGGAACTAAAAATAAAACAAAACGGAATTGTTAATTTTTTCCTAAAATCCTGCGTGGCAGAGTAGGAATAAAAGGACAAAAATGAAAGAGTTATTGCCTTGAAAAACTTAGTCTCCTAGGCAGGAAAATAATATGTATATAGATAAACTCAAAATATATAAAAATATATGGAAAGTAAATAGAAGTCATTTGAAATGATCGTTAACAACTAGGAGAATCAGGAAAAGACTCTTTGAGATGGTACTTACACTGAACCTTAAAGGAGCTGGGATTTCCAGAGGAGGTAAAGAGAGAGAGCATTCCAGATATGCAGGGCAGATTGTACAAAGTCTTAGAGATGGAATCACAATGTTGCACATGGGGAATAAATGAATCAGCCAATCTGGCTAAAATGTAGACTGAGTGAGGGGACATGACATGTAATTAGCCTGGGAAGATAGGTTTGAACTAGGTTATGAAGCACTTTACATGCCAAATGGAAGAGAAATGGGAGATGGCATGAACAAACACATGGGTCCAGGAGAAAGCAGGATGAAGACAGGGAACAAAGAATGTCTCAATTTGGCTAAAGCATATAATACATGATAGAGGAATATATGAAAAGACTGGACAAGAAGGTTGGAATCAAATTGTAAGGGACCCTGAATGTCAAGATGAGAAGTTAATATTTTATTTGGGAGGCAGTGGGGAAATGACTGGTTTTGGAGGGGGTTTGTCTGTGGGAGTAACATAATCTTAGCAATATAGCATGAAGATTTCCTTGGCAGCACTGTGTAAGGATAAGTTAGAGAGGGGAAAGACTAGATAGGAAGACCATTTAAGAGCTAATTAAGAATGCAGCAGCTAGGTGGCATAGTGGATAGAGTGCCAGGCCTGGTGATGGAAGGTCCTAGGTTCAAGTTTGACCTCAGACACTTCCTGACTACATGCCTCTGTTCAAGTCACTTATACCCTTTTGCCTAGTCCTTTTCCTTCTGTCTTAGAATTATTACTAAGTCAAAAGTAAGGGATCCTTTTTTTTAAAAGGTAATTATGGGCCCACCCTTACCAATCTTCCACCTATGAGACAATACACCGAAGTACAAGGGTAAAAAAAAAAGGTAATTATGGGCATTAAGCTGAGAAGAGACTAAAGGAAATATAGAGATACAAACTAGAAAGCCCAAATCCAAAAAACACAATCCACTATACTTATCATTTGGTTTTACAAATGCTATTGCTGAAGGAGAGAAAAAAATGCTGTTTGTTTTGTATGAATGATTTAACTGTGGATATCATAAAAACCTAATAAATGCTTGAAAACATGCATACAAAATATACTGGCAAAAGAAAATAATCTTTACAGGTAAAACTAGAGGGGGCAGCTAGGTAGCTCAGTGGATTGAAAGCCAGGCCTAGAGACAGGAGGTCCTAGGTTCAAATCTGGCCTCAGACACTTCCCAGCTGTGTGACCCTAGTCAAGTCACTTGACCCCCATTGCCTACCCTTACCAATCTTCCACCTATAAGTCAATACACAGAAGTTAAGGGTTTAAAATTAAAAAACAAAACAAAAAAAAAACTAGATACTTCCCAGCCTTCTTTTATATTTTTCCTCCTCACTAGACTACTGGCTGATCCCTGAACTTGACATTGTATCTTCGACCTCTGTTCTTAAATACAAACCATCTCCCATGCCTGAAAGTTGTTCCCCACCTCATTTCCAACTTTCAATATCCTCAGTTTCCTTCAAATCTCATTTCAGGGGCCACCTTCTCTATAAAGCCTCTCCCTCCACTTCTGCACAATTATTAGTACTCTCTAACACTTCAAATTCCTTTGTATTTACTTATATCTATATATGTTAAACACTGCCATCCTTGCACCCCAAGTAGAATGTAAGCTCCCTCGAGGGCAGTGAACTATTTCATTATTTTTTCCATCCCTAGTACTGAGTATAGTCACTTAAATATAGTCGACCTTTGATAAATGTGTATTGAAAAGAATTGAATTGAAATGGACATCATAATGAAGACCTGAAAAAGGGTTGGAATTCAAAGAAAGAGAGAAATCCGAGAAAGGTCATGAAGGAAGAAACAGCAGGAATTCTTGCCTGATTGGATATAAAGAGGCAAGGAAGAGGGAGGAGTTAAATTTGACCCAGAGGTTTTAAGCCTGGATGACTAGAGTAATAATGACACCATTAACGGAAATAGGGTAGTCAGGAAGAAGAGTGTATTGGGAGGGGGGAAATTATTGCAGTTTCAAACAGATTAAATTTGAGGTACAGTGTGGAATATCCAGGGGAAAATGTCTGGCAGGTAGTAAGAAATGTGGGATTGGAGCTTGATAAAGAAGCTAGAACTAGAGAGATCCATTTGGGAGACATCGAAATAAAAATGATCGTTGAAGCCATAGGAATAGAGGAAATTACCAAGGGATAATGTGGGGAGAGAAAAGCAAAAGGATAAAAAGAAAACCTTAGAAAAAGCCCATATTTGTGGGGTGAGAGGAGAAAGAGGAGGCAATGAAGGAAGCAGAAATAGAAGGGTCTGAGAAGTCAGAGGAGAAACAGAATAATATACTGTCACAGAGCCTGGGAGAGGGAGTTTTGAAAGGGGGTACAGTCAGTCAATCAATACTCATATATTAGAAGCCTACTACATATCAGGCAATGAACGAGGCACTGAGGATACAAAAACAAAATAAGACAGTGCCCACCTTCAGGGCACTTACATTCTATTAAAGGAGACAACACACATGTAAGGATATACAAAAACGCCTTCAAAATAAATTCGAGATCATTTGAGGGGGAGGTACTAATAGCTGGGATGATCAAGAAGACCTCACAGCATATGCAGGCTGAGCTTCCAGGGAAGCAGTAGGAGATTCTAGGAGAAAGAGGTTAGGAAGAAGTATATTCCAGGCTTTGGGGGATTAACCTATGCAAAGTCACAGAGACAGGAAATAGAACATCATGTACATATGGGGAGCAGCAAGGCCAGCAAATGATGTCAGGAGATCAAAAAGAGATACTGAAAACAACTGCATGAACGCATGGGTTGAGGTGGACATGATTGGGGATGTAGACTCGAAACGACCACACCAATGCAACTATCAACAATTTGGAAATAGGTCTTGATCAATGACACATGTTAAAACCAGGGGAAATGTGCATCGGCCATGGGTGGGGGGAGATCGGAGGGGTGAAGGGGAAAGTAGGAGCATGAATCATGTAACCATGTTAAAAATGACTATTAATAAATGTTTAAAAAAATAAAAAAGAGATACTGAGGAAAGGTAAATGGATTTGGAATTTAGGAATTCATTACTGACCTTTGAGAGAGAAATTTCTATAGAGTGGTAGAGACAGAATCCAAATTACAAGAACTTTAGGAGTGGGTGGTAAGGAAATGGGGTAACAAGTATAGACTATTCTTTTAAATTTGGTCGTGAAAGGAAGGAGAAAAATAGGGTGATTGATAGAGTCATCCAATCCTAAATGAAAATTTTATTTTCAACAGTAAAGTCCCAAAGCTAATCTTACATTATCCACTCAAGTAAGAACAATGTGAACACCACCCACAGTCTCTTAGGCCCAGCCTACACATTTTGGAGAGAATCCAACAGAATCCATGTAATAACCTACAGCATGTTAACTTCTGTTTGTAATCTCATAGTGATTGTAAAATGTCCATCTATTGCTTTAGCCATGTGGGAGCTGGGTGGTTACATTTGTCTGAGGTTGCAATTGTTTGTTATTTCCTAAATTTCTTTTCCTATATGAAATAGTTTATTGTTGGTAATTAGGGGAGTTTGTCAGTCAAGTTATTGTCCATCTCAGAAATCTGCTTTCTCTTACTTATCGAAGCAAAAGCTTGTTTTTCTTGAAGAGAAAGAGAAACATTTTATAACTGGAAATTCCAAATTCAATAAAGTAAATCAAAAGCACTCTAATTTAGCTCATTGGGAGAAATAGTCTTTAATTAGGGCAGTGCCTTAAGAAAATTGGAAATTTATTTAAATAATGTTGAGATATCATTTATTCATTCAAGAAACATTCATTAAATGTCAATTATATACCAAACCAAGTGCTAGGCAGTGGGAAAGATGGCAAAGTTCAGATGAGACCTTATCCCCGCCCTCATGGAGCTTATAGCCTACTAGGGTAAGAAGATCCTAACAGATAGCTATAATGCACATTCATGATTAATTCAGAACTCTCAGAATTGATTATCCTTCTATCCCTGACATGCCTTCAGCACTGTCTTCCTTTACCAGTTATTCATCTATATTAGTACAGCTCAGATTGTTCTTATAACTTGCCATGACTTGGAAGCAAAGTTAAGGCAGATTTGGGCACTTAAACATCCCAAAAAGGCACTTTATGGTCAATATTGAGTACCAAAAACAGATAGAAAGAGAGAGGAGGAGAAAAAATACTGTAAAAGTCCAAAAGCAGTAAAAGAAATTGGTTTTGAATTGACCCAAAATGCTCAGCGTTAGGCCTTACCACTGTGTCTGTCTCTCTGTGTTGGTCTTTCTCTCAATTATTATGTATTACTTTGAACACACTTTGTATTTGCTTCTCTGTGTATATTGTATCCCCTTGGTAAAGTATAAGCCCCTCTGAGGGCAAGGACGCTTTTAGTTTTATCCTTGTGTTGCCAGCTCCAAGCACAATGCCTTCACACAGAAGGCATGTAATAAATATTTTCTAAATTCAATGGAATCTAAGTGCAATGGATAACAAGTATCTCCACTCCGCTCCATCAGTAAGCCTGAGCAGACATCGTTAGGAGTTACAGGGCAAATTTAGCATCCAGTTGAAATCACAGACCTCTGCCAAATGTTCAAATCTGGATAGCAGTTGAGGAGCCTTCTACACTGAATCTGAGGAGTCAATGGGAACCCCACCCACCCAGAGTCTGAAAGGTCCAGCTCCACATTTTGGAAAAAGTTTAGAATCCATATAAAATCTTACAGCTTCTGTTCCTGTCTCACAGTGATCATAAAAATGTCTGATTATATTTTTTGATGTGGTATTTTGGGGGGGGGGGTGGAGTTTCTGTGTGAAATGTTTAGAAATATGGGATTAGATGCCATTTACATGCAGATGACTGCCAACTATACCTTTAGCTTCACGCACTGGACAGAGCTTAAGTTCTACTCATAGTTTTGCCACTCACTTGGGTAATCTTTTTTTGCCTAGGTTCCTCAATTACAAAATAAGGAGGATGAGACTAAATTCCCTTTGATCATCTCTTTCATCTCTTACCACAGGATAACTATGCTTAGATATCCCACTAACATCTAAAACTTAAAAGAGCTCTTTATGGGAGGCAGCATGGTTGGGTAGCTTCGGAGTCTGGGTTCAAATCCCAGTTCCACCTCTTACTACTTGCATGACTTTGGACAACTTACTTAACCCAAAGGGACTGCCTGCCCTAAGCCTTAATGGAGAACCCTAATTGTCAGCCAGACTACATCACTGGCAATGCATAAAAGCAAGCTAAAGAACAATTATTGGAAAAAAATGGGAGTTCATCCAGATCCCAGAAAGCCCTTGCTGAGCTCTACAGTGTAGAGAAAATACTTGAATCTATTTACTACATTTCATAGTTATTTCAAACAATTATCACATTCTAGTTTGAAGACATCCCTTGGACCTCAGTTTCCTAATCTATAGCATACTGGATGAGCTATAATGTCTCACTCTAAATCTGTGATCCTAGAATCTTTCCCTCATAATAGCTATCTAACTAGTATTTATATAGCTCTTTACAAAGTACTTTATAAATATTAATCCCATTTAGTCCATACAATAACTCTCTGAGGTAGGTGCTATTATTGTCCCTATTTTACAATTGAGGGAAAGGAGGCAGATTGAGGTTAAGGGGCAAACACCTAGTAAGTGAATGAAACTAAATTTGATCCCAGATATTCTTGACTCCAAACTCAGCAATCTCTCTATTGCACCATCTAGATTCTAAAATGTATTTTAGCCTGATATTGTCTTGCAGATGCTGTCCCAGAACCTACCAGCACTGATGTTGAGGAACTGGGTATATGTGGAACTTTTTTTGAAAAGTTCTGGAATAAAGATGCTGGATATATGAAAATTTGTTATTACATGTAATTGGTAAAAAAAAGTAATATATACGAAAAAAGAGAGAAAGATGCAAGAAAGAGAAGAATGATAAAAAAAAGTTCAGAGTTCTTAGGGCATCCTACTTTTTTGATGCCAAAATTAGAGTTGGGGCTCCAGATTTATGGTCTTCTGTTATTTCCTACAAAATCTCATTAAAAATTGGGATGGGGGTGGGGCATGTATGTGTATATATGTGTGTGAGTGTGTGAGTGTGAGTGTGTGTGTGTGTGTGTGTGTGTGTGTGTGTGTGTGTGTGATAGACCATAGGCAGGTGAAGCCTATGGACCCCTTCTCACAATAACATTTTTATGTGCATAAAATAAAATAGATATGATTACAAAAGAAACTGATTATATTAAAATACAGTTGCCAAAATCTTCAAAACACACACCCACACACAAATTCATAGAACCTAAGTTAAGAATCCTTGAAAATGGTTATTGCTCCTGCTATGATTAATGATGCACTTTAAACAGGGTGGGAGAAGGTGAGGCTGTGACCAAGGTATGGTACTGATGGGAATGAGGAGATGACACTAATTGCTCCTTAAAGATCATCACTTTCTGTCTCTCTTTCTGTCTCTCTTACTTCCTCTCTTTTTCTCTCCCACTTTTTCTCTTCTGCCTTCTTTCTCTCTCTTTCTCATCCTCTCTCTTTTCTTTTCTCTTTTTTAAAAAAATGCACTCATTCTTCCTTTAGCATATCTTTTTGTTTGTTTGTTTGTTTGTTTTTATATTTTTAAACCCTTAACTTCTGTGTATTAGTTCCTTGGTGGAAGAGTGGTAAGGGTAGGCAATGGGGGTCAAGTGACTTGCCCAGGGTCACACAGCTGGTAAGTGTCTGAGGCCAGATTTGAACCTAGGACCTCCCGTCTCTAGGCCTGGATCTCACTCCACTGAGCTACCCAGCTGCCCCCTTTAGCATATCTTTTGGATCATCCCCCTTTCTCTCCAGATTTTGCCCAATGATGGTTGTGAAAATAATTGACTATAATAATAATAAAAGAAAGCTCCTTTCCCACAAGGATTGGTGGGGGGTGGTTTACCTGTGTATTCTTAGCATCAAACTAGGTGCCTTGCACATATTATACACCTTATAAAAGAATCTGGAGTCCAAAGACCTGCTTCAGGACCTTACTTTGCCCCTAACTACTGAGGTACCTTGGGCAAATGGACTCACTTTTCTGGGCCTTAGCTTCTTCCATCTTCCTCATCTTAAGAAATAAATAATAAACAGGGATCCAAGACAATCCACAAAGTCTCATGATGAAAAACAACATACACCTCCAGAGGAAGAACTAAATGCAGCCTGAGACATGCTGTATTTCACTTTGTTTCTTCACTTTTCTTTTGTTTGAGTTCTCTTTTACAAAATGATTGATATGGAAAGATGTTTTATGCAATTTCACATGTAAAAACTATATCGTATTGCTTTCCATTTCAAGGAGGGGAGAGAGGAAGAAGGGAGAGTGGGTGAGAATTTGGCTCAAATTTTTAAAAATGAAGGTTAAAAATTGTTTTTTCATGTAATTGAGAAAAATATTATCAGAAATAAAATAAATGAATAATAATGACTCACATTTACACAGTGCCTTAAGTGTTACAAAAGTTTTCTTCATATTAACCCAGTGATATTTTGGCCACCTTTGACTCTTCGTGACCCCATTTGGGGCTTTCATGGCAGAGATACTGGAGTGATTTGCCATTTCCTTCTCCAGCTCATTATACAAGTGAGGAAACAGGCATACAGGGTAAAGTGACTTGCTCTGGGTCACACAGTTAGTGTCTGAAACTAGATTTGAACTCAGGGAAGATGAGTCTTCCTGACTCCAACCCTACCACTCTGTCAATTGTGTTACCCAGGTTCCCATGATTCAAAATAACTTTTACATTTATATAGCCCTATATAGAGCTACATAAGAGCTTTACAAGTTTGATTCATCCTTCCAACATCCTCCCTAAAAAGTAGATAATGCAAATAAATTAACATCTCCATTTTACAGATAAGAAAGCAGAAGTCCAGAGGAGTGATGGTGACATGGCCACACATCTAATTAGAAATAAAGACTTTAAACAGGTATTCTGATACCAGGTTCAATTCTCCTTCCACTGCACTATGGCTGCCTCCTGGGACTCTTGCACCCATATACTGGAGCACACAAAACAGAAACAACTGCATGAACTCCAAAGTTCCTTCTAGCTTGAAGTTTCTCTGATTCTACAATATATAAAACTAATAGTTGTGATAGGAATAAGGATTGAGGGGTTGGCAATAAGTGAGGTTAATCTGGAAAGGCTTCATGGAAAAGCTAAGCACAAAAGCATTTCATTAAAAGTGTACTAGTCGGGGCAGCTGGGTAGCTCAGTGGAGTGAGAGCCAGGCCTAGAGACAGGAGGTCCTAGGTTCAAACCCGGCCTCAGCCACTTCCCAGCTGTGTGACCCTGGGCAAGTCACTTGACCCCCATTGCCCACCCTTACCAATCTTCCACCTATGAGACAATACACCAAAGTACAAGGGTAAAAAAAAAAAAAAAAAAAAAAGTGTACTAGTCACTGGTATTTCCATAAGGAAATAAGGATATAATTCTTGAAAATACTATTGTAGTTAAACAGAGGAACCAGTTATTGTTTTTATTTTTGCACTTTTACACATTTATTTAACAGTCCATCAACCTTTCCTTACTTCCTCTCCCTCCACTAAAAATTAGTCTTTCATCTTGTTTCCATACTGTGGGTAATGACAAAAACAACTCTTGAAATACTGACAAAGTTGAGCAGAATGACCTCCCTCAAAAGAAAACATGGCCAATGATAACTTTACTTTCTTCTCATTTTTTTTCTTACTCAAGGAAAACTATAAACACATTTACTTACAGACTTCATTGACAGCTGACATACTAAACAAGGTTCGAGTAAGACATAATGGGAGAGAAATGCAGTGTCCATAGTAGACCAAGTCACTTCAAAGTTCCCAGCTCAGTCTTGAGGAAGACATGTTGCCTAATGCCAAGTAAGAGAAGGAAGCACTTACTGAGCACCTCCTATGTACCAGGCTCTGTGTTAAGTATTATCTTGATTGGTCCTCACAACAATCCTGTGAAGTCAGTATTACTAAGATCCCCATTTTATTTATGGGAATTATTTTCATTATGATCCCCCATCATTGAGTAAACAGAAACGGACAGAGGTTAAGTCCCACCTCTAGCACTCAAGACTTTGTCCTTAGTATTTCATTTAGCACAAATGAAAGTAACCCCTTTGTGTGTAACATCAGTGGGAGCCTCTTCACATCATTCATTAGTTCTTTGATTCCATGAGTCAAGTTTCCCCATCCAAACACCCCTACAGATCCATCCCACAGATCCCATTCGCCTCAAACTTGTTCAGAGTGATGAAATCAGTAGGAAAGGTATTTTCACAATTCTTGGCCATTGGGCCTTTAATGATTTTGGCTCTCTCTGCATAAAACAGATAACATGTTTTTGAACAACTTAAAAAATAATCATCTCATTGAGTTTGTCTAGCACATTGTTCATAAATTGGATCTTGTCTGCAGTTTTAACATCACCAAAGATGACCAGGTAGTGCCCCTTTGGGTTCTTTTCTTCCTTCCTAATCAAGAACTTATATGTTTTCTGGGTCACTTTCATTCCCACCATGCAACGGCAGGCTCAGTAAGAGGTAACAAAGCCATTAATAAGCCCAACTTAAAAAGGAATGCTTGGGAGCTTTTTATTTTGACTAGCTGACCTTAACTTATTTCCCATACAGAGCTTTGCCTTTTCCTTCTTCATCTACAAATCAGTGGAGATTCTTCAGCAAAATGATAGAACTATCAGATGGACTAGCATCTCTGGACCCATACAATCCTTAAAGGAGTTACCCCTTAACAATCAGAGTTCTGAAGTCAGAGGTTCCAAAAAATATTACTCAGGCATGGAGACATCATCAGGCCAAACTAAGTAACTCATAAAAACAACTAATTTAGAATCCCTCACTTTAAACACAGCTCAAGCACTATCTTTTATAGTAATGCTTTCCTGACCCCACCCTCAGTAATAGTGCCATCCCTCTCTAATTGTTATGCATTTATTTTGGATTTTTTTCTGCATGTGTCACTCTCTCTTTGTGTGTACACTCACACAAAGGAGACACAAACACACTTTTGGCACATTGGGAAAGCAGCTTTGATCCTCTAGAACAGGGGTCAGCAACGTATGGCTCTTGAGCCATATCTGGCTCTTTTGAGGGCCAAATATGGCTCTTTCTGCAGGAGCCATAAAGTCAATTTTTTTTTCAGCCACTGTTACAGGAGCGCACTGTGAGCACTGCACGGCTCTCACAAAATTACATTTTAAAAAATGTGGCATTTATGGCTCTCACGGCCAAAAAGGTTGCCAACCCCTGCTCTAGAGATTGATTTTCTCTGTTCTCTTCACGGGAATGATAAAGTCTTTCCTCATGTTGAACCAATTCCTTTTCACAGTAACCTTGACGAATGTTAGCTTGTTGGAAAGAGACATCTTCAAGGTAAAACAGGTACAGGGAAGCAGATGACTGTGATCGTGGCTACTCCTACAAACCTTGAAGTGACAAAATGATGAAGACGTTGATCAATCAGTTATCAAAGAATCTCAAAGAGGAGAAAATGTCAAAAGAGTGAGAAAAATTCCAAGACTTTCTGAATGCTGGAAAAAAGAGGGCAAGAAAATATCAGTCACTAATGGCCTATATGCCTATTTAAAACTTTTATGAGAAAAATCTACACATGAATTGAGAGTATCCTTGAGGGGACCATTAGGTAAAAACAGGCAGACTTTTGAAAATGGTATTACATAGCAGATCCCATTTTTAGTATCATGTAAATTAATAAAATAGGTAAAGAACACTTGAAGTAAATGTGGGCAGCTAGATGGTACACTGGATAAATGCTGAGCCTTGAATCAGGAAGACTCCTCTTACTGAGTTCAAATCCAGCCTCATACATTAACTAGCTATGGGAGCCTGGACAAGCCACTTAATTCTGTTTGCTTCAAACGGATGAGTTTCCTCATCTATAAAATGAGCTAGAGAAGAAAATGACAAGTCATTCTAATATCTTTGCCAAGAAAACCCCAGATGGGGTCATGAAGTCAGGCACAACTGAAAAAACTGACCAACCAAAGAAGGGGAAAGTACTGTAAATAACCTCTAAATTCTCCCAAAAACAAAGATTCTTCTTCTAATACTTAGAACCTACTGGCTTTCAGCTATGAGACATGGAATACTACAGCCTCTAAAGAATTGAAAATCAGCATCACCTAAAAGGCAATGTTGGGTCTGGATGGGCTAAAATATATAACAAATGAAGAACTTCAAAGAACTAAAGTAAAGGTTGTCACCTGTAAAATACATGAGACAAAAAGAAGATATGTAGAGAGTGAAGGATAATACATAGATAGCCTGAGGGCCTCACTTGTATCCTTACTACGGTCAACAGAAAATAAGGTAAGTTGGGTGAGCCCCCTCAGGTAAATTTATGGAAGGACGAGGATAAAATTTACATAGGATGAACAGGTATAAACAAGGTGTACTGCAATATGCATTTTCAGGAAGAATAATTCGGTTGATGAGAGCATATGAATATTTTAGTGTACAGCAACAAATGACATAAAATATACCAATAAAATCCCTGGGTAACAAGGTCTACAACTCCTTTGGTTTCCTTTCCAGTGAGTTCTGCAGCCCAAGGAATAGAGAAAGTGTTCTTGCCCATCAGATAAGCAGGAAAGGCGCTACATATCTTGATCCTTGAATCAATGGTGTCTCCTGATCCTGGATAGTCAATTCTTCCATGATCCTATTGGTCCAGTGTCCCCTGTCAAGGGAGAGGTTGTCCATGTTACATAGCCATATCTGACCCATAGGCTTAGAGTTTTACCTTGTCAGGCATGGAGACAGAGCTCACTATATGTATAGAAAGAAGAGTTCTCCTGTTTTGTGCTGCACACCTGCATCAAGCTCTCAGGTTTGGATAGGATGTGGTGTTTATGTCCTAACTGCCATTTTTCTTTCTCTCCTACTTTCTTTTCCCATTGATTTCTCCTGCATTTTAATTTTGGGGCTTCTTCACCCTCACAAGGCTGTTCTCCAATGAGAGATTCTCTCTGATCCCAAAAGCATTCTAGTTCACATAATTCCAACAAATATCCTAAAGATTATAATCCCCAAAGCATAATGGGAACATTATGACTCAGGTCCTCTGAAGAAGCCCCTTACATCCAGAAAATAAAAGCAAGATCAAGTAAAAGAGGATGAATATAGAGCATAGCTCTATAAGAATTGTGGTAGGGGAATGGGAAGAGTGAAGGGAACAAGCATTTTTATTATGTGCCTATTCTTTTCCCAGTACTGTGCTAAGCACTTTATAAATATTATCATATTTGGTACCTATAATAACCTTTTGAAATATGTGCTATTATTACACCCATTTCATAGATGAGAAAATTGAGGCAGAGAGAGGTTATGACTTCCCCAGGGTGGCACTGTTAGGGTGTGAGGATCTCTAAAATTCAAAATGTGCTGAGACTAGCAATGAAATCTGGCAGAAAAGGGGGTGGGGCGAGGTTAGCCATGTTTCAGGCAAAAAAAAAAAAAAGATAAAGAAGAGATAAGACCATTGTTTGGAGGGATAGATGATGCTAAGAGATATCAAAGAGAAGGAAGAACTACTTAACTGTTATTTTATTTTTGTTTTCTCTGTAAAGGAAAGTAACCTTTGACCTGAGATTAGAACAAAAATGGTCAGTATGCAGTTTAAAACCAAGATAAGTTAGGAGATGGCTTAAAAGACCCTCATTGATTTCAAGTACCCAATACCAAGATGATCAACGAGGCAGGGCACTGATAGCACTAGTAGATGAGACTGTTAACCTATCATCAAATGGTCCTTAAAAGATAATGAAGAATAGAGGAGGAATTGTAGGATCAAACATGGGCAAGTATTGTCCTGGTATTTCAAAAGAGAGAGAAAGGTAGGGTCTGAAAACTATAAGTTAGCTTCAATTCCTAACAAAATTCTTGATTGAATTATTAAAGTAAAAATTTGTATGCATTTAGAAAGGGAAAGATAACAAAGACCCAGGATGTCTTGATCAAGAACAAGTTGTGCCTATGAAATAATGCAGAATGAAATAAGCAGAACCAAGAACAGCAATATAATTCAAAGAGTAAATGTGAATTACTAGGCTATTCTGAATAATATAAGCATTCAAATCAACCACAAAGGACTTATGAAGGAAAATGCTATCATCTTCCAGAAAAAGAACTGATATATGAAAGCCTGTTTCTTACGGTTCTATAGATAGATCAGTGATTCCCAAAGTGGGTGCCACAGCCCGCTGGTGGGTGCTTCAGTGATCCAGGTGGGCAGTGATGGCCACAGGTGCATATATCTTTCCTATTAATTGCTATTAAAATTTTTTTAAAAATAATTTCCAGGGGTGCTAAATAATATTTTTTCTGGAAAGGGGGCGGTGGGCCAGAAAAGTTTGGGAAACACTGAGATAGATAGATAGATAGATAGATAGATAGATAGATAGATAGATAGATAGATAGATAGATAGATAGATAGACAGATTATATACTGGCTTTCTCTAAAGTGGCATTGGGAGAGATGGAGGGAGACAACTCAGAACTCAAAATGTAACAAATAAATAAGCAAACAAGCAAATAAATAAGTTTATGAAAAAGAACAGGTCGTGTCAACATTGAGAGACAGCAAATTCCTGTCAAATAGAATGGTCAATGTTAAATACTGTCAAAGTTAAAGACAATATGTTTCTCAACAATAGATAAACTTTCTCAGGGACAGTACTCAAAAGAATTTGTTTGGGTATTTACTGGGAAGTGTGTGCTGGTGCAAAACAAAATATATCTATGAATACTTTTTTATGTTCAAGAACAACAGTTCATGCCAGATTAACCTCATTTTCTTTTTTGACAAGATCATTAGACAGATAGGTCAGGGGAATGCTGTAGATATAGTATGCCAAGATTTCAGCTGAGCTTTTGACAAGATAAAGGAAAAGATATAGGTTGGATTTTACAGGTGGGTGGTTTCAGGATGCATTAAGAACCCATTAATGGGTAAAAGTTATGTTGGAGAGAAATCTGCAATGGCACAGCTGAAGGATTTATCCTTTGGTCCTATAGTGTTTAAAATTTTTTACCAATAACTTGTATGAAGGAGGGAAAAAGAAAAAAAGTAACAGGATGTGGATAAATATATGGTCCCAGCTTCTTAGGGAAAAAAGAGTATTGTCTTCAAATTATAAACTAATTAGTCTGATATGAATTCCTGGCAAAACCCTAATGCCTATTATTAAAGAAAGGTCTTATGAGCCTTTAGAAAATGAAGAGATCAAAAAGCCATTCCATATTACTTCATCTTTCCACAAGGATGCCATGAGAGATTTTGTCAGATAGCTTTCTGAAATACAGGTATACCATATTTATGTCATTCCCATTATTCCCTATTTTTTATGGATGCTAACACTTTTCTTCATCTTCTTCATGATCTCCAATCCCTCCATCCCTGTTCTTTCTCAGTCCATCACTCCTACACTGACTACCCTCTTCTATTTCTCATACCAATTCAGTGCTACACTATCCTCTGCTCTAGAATCATCATCATCATCAACAACAACAACAAGTATTTATTAAGTGACTGCTATGTGCCAGGCACTGCTCTAAGTCTTGGGGATATAAGAAGAAGCAAAAATCAATTGTGCTCTAGGAGCTCATAATCTAATGGGTGGGGGAGAATATATGAACCATATTTGCAAAGCAAGCTATGTAGAGGATAAATAGGAAATGATTAACAGAGGGAAATTACTGAAATCAAGAGGGGTTGTAGATGGCTTCCTTTAGAAGGTAGAATTTTAGTTAGGATCTAAAGGAGGGAGGTCAGTGATCAGATGGAGAAGAAAGAGTGTTCCAAACATGGGGGTCAGACAGAAAAAAATGAATGTATATTCATGGAACAGCCTGGGAGGAGGTGGTCAGTGTCACTAGCTAGAAGGACATGGGGCGGGGAGGGGGGGGTAGGAATAAAGTGTTAAAAAAAAAAACTAGGAAGGTAGGAGTGCTAGGTTATAAAGGTTTTCTTTCTTTGTTCTTTTAATCCTTGCCTTCTGTCTAAATACTAATTCCAAGGCAGAAGAGCAGTAAATGCTATGCTAGGCAAATGCAGTTAAGTGACTTGCCCAAGGTCACATAGCTAGGAAGTTTCTGAAGTCAAATTTGAACCCAGGACCTCCTGTCTCCAGGCTCGGCTCTCTATCCTCTTAGCCATCCAGATGCCACTCATGAAGAGTCTCAAATGACAAAGTGTTTTGTAATTGATCTGGAGGCAATAGGGAGTCACTAGAGTTATTGAGTAGTGGGTTGAAGTGACATCATCAGACTTTTGTCTTAGGAAAATCACTTTAGTGGCTAAATGGAAGATGAATGGCATGGGGGAAGAGACTTGAAGGAGGCAGACCTACCAGCAGGCTATTAAAATAATCCAAGCATACATCATTTTTTAAGTGCTTAGCTCAGGGCCTAGCACATAGTAAGTGCTATGTAAATATTAGCTAGTATTATTTCTTAATCCACCAGACTAGAAATCCTGCCAGAAAAGGAAATGATATAAGCGTGGCATAACCTACTCTTGATGAAGCCATGCTGGAGAATCATGTGAATAAATGAAAGAAAGAGGAAGGAGGAAACAAAGGAAAGAGGAGAGGAGAGGAGAGGAGAGAAGAGGAGAGGAGAGGAGACAGGAGAGGAGAGGAGAGGACAGGAGAGGAAAGGAGAGGAGAAAGGAGAGGAGAGGAGAGGAGACAGGACAGGACAGGACAGGACAGGAGGGGACAGGACAGGACAGGACAGGACAGGACAGGACAGGAGAGAGAGAAAGAGAAGAAGAGAAAGAGGGACAGAAACAGAGAAGTGGCTGGCAGACAATAAGAAGACAACAAAAGAACAAAGAGGACAAAGAAATCAGGGAGAACTTTGAAAATGCAATCATAGACACCAAAGTAGGAGGAGAAATCAAGAATGAGATGTTAACAGAATTAAATGACCCCCTTCAGAAGATATTCTAGAGATGACTTATGCTTCAGGTAAGAAGTCTTTACTCCTTTCTGACTCTAAAATTAAATTATTCTGTGACTGCATGGCAAAGTTTCCCCAGCCTTTTGAAGGTCCTAGTTACATATTCCCCACTTTAAGGATGGGGAAAGTAGAAGCTCCCAACAACCAGGTTATTCTGAGTATGAGATGCCCTTATAGGCCAACTCTGCTTCTAGCTGACACCCACAGCACAAACATTTTTGGCACTAATACTTACTTCAAAGAAATACTTTAAAGGTAAAAATTGAACCAAAAATCTACATTTTCTTACTTGGTGACTGAGGCGTGAAACAGAACCATGTGGGATGAGGAAGTGACAGAGTAGAACAAAGAAATAATACCAAGAGCACAAAAATGAGTTTTTCCCAAGCTCTGAGAAACATGTTTGAAGAAAGTTAAATCCCTAGAAATCACTTGCTTCTGTGTTGTAGATTTTTTCTGTTCTATCCTACCACTTCCTTGTCCCATGTGAATCCGTTTCATGGCTCAGTCGCTGAATAGGAAATGTATATTTTAATTTTGAAGTGTGAATTTTGAAACATCTCTGAAGTGTGCGTTGGGGCAACGAAAAAGCTCAATCCCTGGGCCTGACAGATCACCAGCAGAGGTAAGGTTGATAAAATGAAAGCTGAGAGTTTTAAAAGTTGATTCAGCAAGAAAATTTCTGATGACATTGAGTGAAGAGATATAAATAAGTGGCACATGAAGCCTCCTACTTTTCCAAATCTGACGAAAATGAGACTCATCAAGAAAATAATTCAGAGGCTAAAAGCAGTCAGTAAGAAGGGGTAGCAGAACAAAGTTTTGTGTATTGCTTTTTCTGGAGGAAACATGACAGTATTTTATTCTAATTAAAATAATTCTAATAGTAATCTAATAATTTAATCATAAAACTTAGAATAATAGTAATAATAAATAGTATTATGTATACTACATAAATAGTATAATATATAACAGTAATAATACTATTATAAATAACAGTATTTATAAATTATAAATAATAATATAAGGAGTAAAAAGTTATAAAAATTAGTAATTTAATAATAAAATAATATGAAATAGTAATTCTCAGGGCAATTCCTCAGAAAGGATAAATCTACAAGAAAGCTGTACATTGTTTTAAAAAGCACCAGGCCAGCATTTTAGGTGTTGAACCACATTTTTTTTTTCTTGGAGAAGAAGACTGCAATTACTTTCACTAGATAGTTGTTCAATATTTCTTGTACTAACTGTTTCTTGCTCCAGAGAAAATCTTTAGAGAGAAGGAATTGATGGTAGTGGAGGCAGCAAGACCAGTAGTGGAGGTACCAGTACAAACGGGCCTCTTATGTCTAGCTGACAGTTTTTGCCAAAGTAAAAGGGCATTTGGGGCCTGAATGTCACAAGCTATTTATGCTTATTTATTTATTTATTACAATTTCTTTTTGCCTTTTTAAAAAACACATTGAGGAAAGAATCAACTTATTATATCCTAGGGGGTAAATTTTTATCTCAGTGGGAAAGAGCTTTATCCTCATATCTTATCCTAACAATAATGGTATTTGTGTAATTCAGATAGCTCTCTCCCCAGCTCTGTAATAAAAATCTACTCTTCAAGGAGAGATATGATTCCCAAAGAGATTCATCTTGTTTGATTTTATTTATTGAGGAAAAGGAAAGAGTATTTTGATCTCCCAACCACATCAAGGCACTTTGGAAAGAGTTCTAAGGCCCAGTATTTGATTAGGAAATGATTCTTTAAAACATTGTCCTTAGGAGGCCATATATAATCAAAATAAGTCTGGGTATTCAAGGAAATAAAGATTGGAAGCCTTGATGTCAATAGGATCACCCCTAATTCTAGTCTTTCTCTGGATGCCAGCTCTATATTACCAGACAGTTCCTTGATATCTATCTTTACATGGACTTTGCACCAATATCTTAAACTCAGTGTGGCCAAAACTGTACTCATCATCTTGCCCACTCTTAATTACCCTACATCCATTGAGGGCACCACCATCCAACCCCCTAGTCTCTCTGACTCTATTCCTTCCTCTCTTCACTGTAGCGTACAATTGTGAAAATTATCTTCCTAATGCATAGATCTGACCACATTGCTCTTCTCCTCAAAAACTTTCAAGAGTTCCTTTTTTCCTACAGAATTAAATACAAAATTCTGAGTTAGAAATTTAAGACTTTCCACAATCTGGATCCATGCCTTTCCAGCTTTATTTCATAATCTCCTCTTTAACACATTAATCCAGAGTACTCTCTTTCACATAGCCAAACTGAAATGTCAATTGCTTCCTTATCTCATTTTGCCCTTTCCCACCTTCATGCATGCACACAATCTATCCACCATGACTGAAATGTATTCCCTTCTCATTTCCACCAGTTGAAACCCATGTCTTCCTGTAAGGTCCACCTCAAGTGTCACATCCTCCATGAATCCTTCCCGATTGCCTAAACATGAGTTCTTTAATTTTCTAGCAGCATGTTGTCCTTTGCTTCTTTGACAATGGCCTTTTTTGTATTATGCTTGTGCCTTTACATATTCGCCCTTCAATTACAAACTATCTGAAGGCAAAGATTGTTTTTATCTTTGTACATTCAGAGCATAATATATATAGAACCACAGAAATGCACTGGATTTGTATTAAGGAATTATTTACTCGTATTTCAGTTGTGTCTGACTCTTCAGGACCCCATCTGATATTTTCTTGGGAAAGATCCTGGAGTGGTTTGTCATTTCCTTCTCTGGTTCATTTTACAGATGAGAAAAATGAAGCAAACATGGTTAAAAGACTTGACCAGTATCACACAGCTAATAAGTATCTGAGGCCATATTTGAACTCAGAAAGATGAGTCTTCCCAACTCCAGGTCCAGCACTTTGTCCACTGTGTCATCGAGGTGCCTCATAGCTGGCTGACCGTAGGAAAGTTCCTCTACCTCTCTCAGACTCAGCTTTGTTATCTGTAAAACAGAAATAATATTAGTACCTACTTCACAGTTTCATCGTGTGGATCAAATGAAAGAATTATGAAAGTATCTTACAAACTTTAAAGCATGATATAAATGCAGGTTATCCTTTGGCATGCATTGAATACAACTCTGTTGTTAAAATTCTTAAGTGGAAAACAATAGTTTCATTTAGAAATTCAAAGATAGATACTTAGAACTATCTTTGAAAATGCCTCTGCTATATTGTATTAGCGCTGAAAAATTAAACACATATGAGTCAGGAAATTTAGTAGCCATTGGTTTCTATAGTAACGATAATGCTGCCAAATTTCCTGTGGCAAATCATGCGTACTTTTTAAGATCTATGGGGTGAGGTTTTTATTTGATGCAATTCCATTGGGCCTTTCCTCTAAAGATATTTGTAAGAGACCCAAAAAGTAACATATTAAGAGAGAAAAGCAAAAGCCATACTAGACTAGCATCCAAAAGGAGTTCATTCAATTTCTGTTTCTAAGCAGGAAATATCCAGAAACATCTAACTGCACATGGTCAGGTATCCAATAACTACATTTCCCAACACTCTAAATAGTAATAACTGAGCCTAAAGTGCTTTATAGTTTGCCAATTACTTCATTTGCACAATCTCATTTGAACTTCACAATTCTAAGAGAGGTATTATTACTCCTAATTTAAAAGATGAGGAAACTTAAGTTCTTCATGTTCACATAGTAAGTAGCAGAGATAGGATGCGAACCTATATTTTCCTGAGACTAATTTTGCCATGCTAGCTACCATACCATACTGCCTCTAAATGTGGAATATCTCAGAAGATACCCTAAAAGTGAAAAAAGCAGGCATAAGAAATTATTTAAAGCAATATAATAGAATTTATCACAATCTAAGTTAGTGTAAGGTGTGTGTTCTCCATGTAGGTTTTGTGTATATCCCTGTGGGTTGTCTAAATGTAGTTCATGAGGAGGCTTTGGCAAACATGGAAGGATTCTTGGCCACCCCTCTCCAAAGTAGACTGATTATTGCCCGGAGGGGAAAAGGAGGAGTCATGAAGTGGTGTACTCTTTTCTTTTCAGAGAAAGGGTCAACTGGACTAGAATTCTATCTAGCCCCTCCAGAAAGTATTGCTAATCTAAGAGTGCAATTTTTTTTCTTTAGATATACGTTTCTTCTCTAGTTATCTTTTTTTTTTAATAAATTATTTAATTATATTTTAAGGTGTTATTTTCTTCATCATTTTTTTTTAAACCCTTGTACTTCGGTGTATTGTCTCATAGGTGGAAGAGTGGTAAGGGTGGGCAATGGGGGTCAAGTGACTTGCCCAGGGTCACACAGCTGGGAAGTGGCTGAGGCCGGGTTTGAACCTAGGACCTCCTGTCTCTAGGCCTGACTCTCATTCCACTGAGCTACCCAGCTGCCCCCTCTAGTTATCTTTTTTAAAAGGGTATATCAAATATATTTGAAAACTTGACCACTTTCAAACAGTAATACAAAAGACCATCACAAATAATAAATTGAAAGTAAACTCATATGCCCAAGATTATAGCAAACAGAAATTAAAGAAGTTGTACAGATTAGAATATACCAAAGAATACAAATAATGAATGAACTCTCCCACTGGGAATAAGACATCTCAGCTCAATCAAAAGAGAGAAGACTCAGTCTCACTCAAAGGGAAATTCCCTAAAGTCTCTGAGGAAGCAATCTGGAAATCAGTGAAAAATATTAAGATTACTTTTTCCTACTTGTCTTTTCTCTCACACACAGAATTCTGTCCCTAAAGAAAGTCTGGAACCTCCAGTGTACCCTCTCTAAGGAATGAAGAAGAATGTTTCTCCTTTACAAAGGTCTTGGACCAATTCCATCCCCTGCTCAGGAATATAAATTGATTCATTTTTCTCTCCACCAATAAGGAGAGTCTCACCCAAATACTTCAGGCTTGCAACTTCAGTTAAATGTTTACAGCAGAACTTTCACTGGCTTTATAATAACATTTGAGACATTGGACTAGAGTTTTAGCAAGTAGAACATAATATAGCCTGTAAGAATCCATGTTCTTCCCTCCAAATAAGCTTTCTGATATTGGAATTCCTAACTTCCTTTAAAGCTAGCTTCCTGGCTCAAGCCTCAACTTCTACATGAGGTTTTTCTTGATCCTTCTAGCTGCTAGTGCCATTCCACTAAATTACTTGTATTTATTTTTAAGTTTTTATGCATGTTCATTTTGTACCTGCTAGCTCTCTCCCCACAGAATGTATGTTCCTTGAGGGCAAGGACTGTTTCATTTTTGGTTCTGTTAACTATAGCACAGGAATGGTGCCAAGCAAATAGTATGTACTTAATAAATGTTTACTTGCTTGTTTGCTTGATTGAATGTTGAGTGAAATTACTAGCTTAGAATGACTAGACACAATTCTATATCCACATAATTATCTCTATTTTATAGACAAAGAATCTGAAGTTCAAAGAGGTTGTCACTTTCCAGTGCCACCAGTAGAAGTTCCTTGTTCAGACAAGAAAAGAGCCCAGGATTTTTCAAGTGTTCTGTGCACTTTAAATCTCTAAAGTGGTTAGTTCTCATAACATGACCTCCTCAAAAATTGTCCCATTCTAGACTAACAAGGTAATATGTTCTCCTCCAAGCCCCACCCCCCACAATAAGGACCCCAATAAAGAAAGGAGAGGGACTCAATATGAATAATAGGACTACGGTAAGAATTCTATTTAGAAAACTAAATGGGATTTTAAGTCTTTTGCATTTCGTTTTCCATTCTGACCATTAAATTAGCATATATATATATTTGCATTTCATTTTTTGGAAAAAGGTGTCAGGAGAAAACAAAAAAAAAGTCAAAATCTCAATTCAAAGACTTTCATCTAAAACCTGAAGTAGCTTTAAAAGTTCAGGAGATGATCCAGTGACTGGAAACTGACTTGTAATTTTTAATCTTCACACTTAAAAAATATATTAAACCATTTTTCTTCTAATTTGGCATCATTTTCCTTTCTCAATGAGGACTCTACTCACATTCAGTTTGAAGTTTATGGCTTTAGCTGTTTGAGTTATATAAGCACAAAAAGGTCAGAGTACTTTTTTTAGAGAGGAAAGAGAGTACTTTTTTTCACCCTCACATAACTCAAAAATGGCTAAAGTGACCTAGCTTAAACTTTTTAAAAATATTATTTGGGGCTTGCCTGGAAATTTTTAAGCCAAAAGAACTTAATAAGCAATCAAAGCTGTGATTTTCCAATATTATCTTCTTAAATCAAAGGTTCTTTCAGAACATTTCATTCAGGCATTTGCCCATTGATAAAGTCAATGATTCCCAACACTTAGAATGTTATGACAATGCTATCGTTTATTTGATTTTATAACAAGACATTTCTTTCCTACTTGGCCTAACAACTTAAATAACCAGTTACTTACTAATGGGATATATGTACCTAGTGGGTGCAGAACAGTCTCTCGAATACCACCATCCCCATGTCCTATTCCACTCTGATTTTCACTCGGTGCCGGTTTGTTTGTTTACCACAACTACTAAAAACTCAGGGTCACAAATATAAAAATTACAAGAAAAAATTTGAGAAATTATTGGTGTAGCTGAAGGTTTTCATTGTTTTTGAATCACGTCCAAATTTTTGTGATCCTGTTTGGGATTTTCTTGGCAAGGATACTGGAGTAGTTTGTCATTTCCTTCTCCATTTCATTTTACAGGTGAGGAGATTGTGGCAAATAGGATTAAATGACTTGCCCAAGTAGCTAGTAAGTGTCTGAGGCTGGATTTGAACTGGGGAAAAGGAGTCTTCCTGACTCCAAGCACAGCACTCTGTCCATTGTGCCACTTACTCACCTGTAACTGAAGGTACAATTAGACAAAAACACCTCAAGCCTTTGAGAACATAATCAAAAAGAATGCAGCCATGATTGAAATTGTGAACTACTTTCAGTCAGTTTACCAGATATCCAACAGATGTTGAGAATTATTGTTTCTCTCAGAAATTTTTAAATATCCAGCATCCCTGTGAATTTGCTTCAGTGGCCCTCAGGTGCATAGTTTAAGAACGGTGATTCTAGACAACTGTCTAAGACTATAAATAGCAGATAAGGTACTCACTTGCATTAGCAGAGAGAATGTGTTCATACAGGAGTTCCCTACTACAGTGAAATTAAAGGTCCAATCCCTGTCTTTACCCCTTCCAAGAGACAGGTAGTGAGGCTCTCGTTCTATCAGTAGATCCCAATTCGTCATACAGAAGTCTTTATAGGGAGGAGAAACCATTCATTTAGCTATTCTGACTTTATGGACATTTTCCATGGGAATAGCCAACTCTATTTGCTCTGATTTTCTATTCATCCAGAAACCTTCTGATTATATGGCAATTTGTTTTCCTGAATGGTTTACCTAAGAGAAAATACCCTGCAGATGGTCAATACTATTAAGTACATGCAACGGCAGCAGAGTTTATCCACGAGTCCTATAAATTTAGTGTCCTCTGAGTGGACTGAAAAAATCAAAGTCCAGAGCCTACCAAGTTGAAGATTAGTCTATAAGTAAGTTCCCCCACAACCCTGCCGGCCCTTCAACAGAGGAGTAAGCTGACCTCAAGGTATCTTCATACATCCTAATGCCTCACCTTCCACCCTCCCTTGCTAACCCTGGGTTTACAGAGTTTGAGAATAAGAAAGGGATCTTGGGAATCAACTAGTCTGTCCCACCTCAATTCACAAATAAGGAAACCGAAACCCAGAGAAGTAAATGATCATGCATTGGGCAACCAGCATGACATAATAGAAAGAGTTTTTTTATTTGGAATCAAAAGATCTAGTTTCGAGTTCTGATGGTGGCCAGGATGCTCTCTAGCTATGTGAACTTAGATAATATATATTCCTTCTCCACAGCCTCAATTTCTTCAGCTACACATGGGAATAACACTCACAATACCTGCCTTACTTACTCACAGTGCCATGAGGAAAATGCTGCATAATGTGTAAAAGCGAATAAAGGAACTATTGCTTTGAGAAGCAATGTTGTTATTGTTTTTCTTATGATTGTTCCTATTATTTAAATAATAACAATACTGTATAACTTGAGACAATAATCTAACATACTAAAAATAACAATAATGATGACCATCATTATTGTTATTGTTAAGCTCGTTTGTGACAGAGGCGAAGTTTTCTCTCCTGCATTCCGCAGGCTTCTTCCCACACTCCCTCCATAACTTTTCAAGGGAAAGAAAAGAAATCTGGGTCACAGTTGGAAGGAGCTAGTTGGAGTAGAGTAATAGCAATTCCTCAGTTGCTTCTAGCACCGTGATAGGCACATTGGTTAAATATTTTCTATTTAACAATTCAATGATTTAATAATTTATTCAAATTTAACAATTCAATAATTCTGAAGGAAGTTAGATACAACTACTTAAAAATAAATGTATTTGTTCTTATTGCCATGGTAGCTTGTACTGTGAAACATGGGCTTCACTGACTGCTGCACAAGGCTGGCCTTGCATGTAGGCACAACAGATAATCATTTATCCATAAGGCAATCAACAAGCATCCTTCAAGGGCCTACTGCATGCCAGGGAATACATAGACAACGATGAGACCATATCTGTTTATGTTTAGAGGGGGTGACAACAAAAAAAATCTCATTGCCCCTAAAACCTCTTACCCCAGCTAGTAATAATGCCTCATATTCCCACAGTTAGAGATTCTTTCCTTTATAGCTCGAGAATCACCTCTCGAAATGCAAATAGTCCTTGAAAAATCTAGGCAAGACAAGCCAGCAAACAGTTATTAAGCGCTTTCTATATGTCAGATATTATATTATAGAAATCAAGAAAAACCCCAAAATGTCATTTTTTTAAAAGCAAGTTATATTACTTAAGGGGAGATCCTTTCTCTTAATTAACTTAACTTCTAATTAGGGAAGATAGCACACAAAAAGGAGCTAAAAACTGAGGAGGGGGTTAGTCACTATACAGGCAAAAAGGGCTAAAGTCTGACCCTCCCCAAAATAGAGGTCTGGGAAGGAATTCTCCAGTAGGAGAAGGGGGGTCAGCGTGGCAAGGGGATGTTCCAGGATGAGATGAGATAGGAGCTTGGGCAAGATGGCAAAGTCTGGAAAGTCAGGAGCTGAGTTGAGAGGGGAAATCTATCACGTTGAGCAATCAACTATTCATACCTTCCAAAGTGAATTAGTCTATTGAAGGCTAGCGCGTGAATCCCACAGCAAGGTCCAGGGAGAAGGGAACACAGGCTGGATAAGTTTTGTTAGGGACAAAGGAAATGGGAGAGGTTGGGAGCCTATGTCTAAGGAGGGCAAGATTGATAGAGTAATGAAGAGGGTGTTCTGGGGACCAGGGAGCTATTGCGACACTATCTGTATGCAGTGTCCTAAAAATATACATAATATATATTTTATACATAATCATATATAATTGTAAATATAATGTATATTTTGTACGTGATCATATATAATTATAAATATAATGAACATTATGTAATAGATAAATAATATATGAATATAACAAATTATAATAAATATAATAATAAATAATAAAGGGTTCGCAGAGAATTGGTCCTGTTGTTCTTGCTAGAAAGAAAGAAAAAAACAAAAACAGGGGCCATCATCTATGAGAAAAGAAGAAAAGGCTTCTAATCTACCCTTTCTGTGAGAAGAACATCGCTCTTGAGCTAAGAGAGACCTCAGAGGCCCCCTCCTTTTACAAGAAGGATCCAAGACCCAGGTAAATTAAGTGACTGACTTGTCCCAGGTCACACAGGGAACAAGTGCCAGGTGTGCAATCACCAGTACCCACCTGGACCAGGATCCCAGAATATTTAATAACATCCATCCATCCATGTAGCTCACTCGACAGTAGAGGGAGGTGACGGAAGTGAAGGAAACACCAGAGTCATACCTTGCAACACCTCAGCAGTAGCAATATTGTCTGATTAGACATGATCTTCATAAAGGTGGCTAGGGAGAGAGGATTTTGCTAAGTTGGTTTCAGTGAGACTTTCACAATCTTCCTTAAGCAGTTTGCCTCATAGCAGGCAATATCTAGTTCTTCCTCCCTCTGTGCTATTATGTGGGGGCTTGGAGCTTCATTAGCCTCTGCTTAATTTTTACCAGATCCCTACTGAGTATACTCAGAAGTGATTTTTTTAATTGGCTATTTTTTTATATTTTGTACTTTCCCTTTTTTTTTCCTTTTCAAATTTACATGGTTTAGAAGATGAGTCATTTATGAAATTTTAAGTTTTATTTTTTAACATGTTTTTAAGGTGTCAGTTATGAAAATCAGCCTTCCTTTTTAAAAATGGAATGGAGATATACATATATATTTACATATATATATATGCATGTACCATATATATGTATGTGTGTATATATTCCTCCTACGACTATACAAAAATCGTCAAAATTAGTTATAAAAGGAAATTACCCATCTTTGGTCTGATGGGAGAGAGGGAAAGTTTCAGATCCAAAACAAATTTTTTTTCAGAAACTTTTGAGCACATAAAAGGAAAAATAAGACATCCTCTATTACATTACCAAAGCAAATTGAAATTCACTTCTGGGAATGCTGGGTATACACATAAGTATACATATATATATATATACACACATATATACATACATGGATGTCTGTATACACACACAATGGATATTTGTATTGGACCTGTGATTCATCAGTATAGCAAATTCCCTATATTAATGCAACACCAGCTCTAAAATTTATAGTCTGAAAGAACTGCCTAGGGAATTAAAGATTTAGGTGACTTACATCTCACACATGTATACATAGATATACAGCTTTATTTCTCTCTCAGAAAGACATATCAGACAGTTTTCTTAGCTATTATCTTCTTAGCTATGAGCTAAGACACACTAGTGCCAAGATCTTTTTATTTTTAATTTGACTGTTTCTTGATGATGTTCCAAAAGCTTATAACCTAGCAAGAAAGGTACAGCCCTCACTCATGGAAGCCCTTTAATTACTCAGCAGTTGTAGCTCCTCTTGATGAAGAACCAAATTCTTTTCAGCCCAGTCAGGGCACATCTGTGAAGCCTTTGCTACCTAAGTGGTGTGTACTAGCCATGTTGAAAAGTCTTTCTCCTGCTATTTTGTCACTGAAAAGTTAATGTTATTTTAAAATGTCCCATGTCGCAGAGCAGATCTCCCGAGGAGCATATTCCTTTCCGTAAAATGGGCATTTTTGCAACTTAATATCTTACGTTTGATTACCACTGGTACATATTTAAGTGCTGTCTTGCTCGTCTTGTTTATTACATATATGTATTAAAAACTAATAAAAGCAAAATAATACAAAAAATGAGCATTTCATTTGGCACCCTCCCTGCTACAAAATCCTGCAGATGTTTGGCTGCCTGTGATATATTTTAGACGATGGAGCTTGCAACTGTTATAATTAAGCAATACCATTAAGTCACCCGAGAGTAAATTAGAAGCTAAACTGGTGCTGTGTGCCGAGGAACCCAAGATTATGGGCTGAGATCTCTATTCAATGTGTGAAGTCAGCTCCCTTCAAACAGATCTCAACATAAAAGGTGTTCTTTCTATTCCCTACCCTCAGAATACATCAGTGAATTAAACGTGTCCCTAATATTGTTTTGATGTGTTAGTTCATAATTTAAAATTGTTGAGGGAAGGAGGGGGTGTGATTTTTTTTGTAAATAGAGCTATTTCAGCTTTGCTACTACTGTTTTGGTTGTAATGGGCACGAGAAATGTGTAGGTCTGGATTGTTTCCAGGGATTTGGCTGAATTCCATAGATTCAGTAGTGGTTTGGGGGGAAAAAAAGAAAAGAAGAAAGAAGGAAAGAAAGAAAAGAATCCTACTACATTCTGGTGCAGAGAGAATTAGATGAAGGTAATTTCACTTCTCCCTTTGTATTACCATCTGGAAGAGGATGGTCAAGCCCAAGCAACCAAAAATATCAGTCACCTGAACACATCCATTTTTTGGAAGCAGTTGAAATAGCCACTGACCAATCTAATACATCCAGCATTTTAACATTTAAAGGAATCAAAATTTTCCAATTACAATGAATGTTAGATTATCTACCATGATAAGTTCTTCCTTCAAAGAGATGTTAAAAATATTTGAAGACTGACTACCCAAATGCCCAACTCCGGCCCTTCTCCTTAGAGTAACACCTTGGCTTTATTTATCCATACCTCCACCTGTCAGTCAAGCCAAGAACACAGTCATTTTCCACAAAGTCTCACAACATTTTGGCAACCCCCAGGTATTCTTCACAAACACCATGTTGTCAAGAGCCTTGAGTCTCCTCTCCTCTCTTCAGATGAGCTGCCTTCACTCAGCTCTCCACAGAAATGTTGACAACATATTGATGTTGTACATTTTCAATTTAGTCCCTTCGACTGATCTTTCTGCACCTGAATTGCTGTTAGGATGAATTGCTTTTCTCCCCAATCCTGACATATGTCTCCCCTGATCTCACAATCTGCTGCAATTTGGCAGCCCAAGCAGATGAAGTTTTCCATTCTTCTTCCAGTTTCTCTCCTACAAACATGACTTTGCTTTCCTTCTTCATTTGTCTGGCTTTGATCGGTTTTGATCTGGTAGCTTTTCTACAAAGGGCAACCTTTGCAAAGTGACATTGTCCTTTATTTATGTGGCCAACCACTAAGCCTTCTTCCTACCTTCTTCACCATGTCCTCAATAGCCAGGGCTGCCCTCCCCACCCCACCCTCAATCTGAAAAGAGAAGAACAGAATTTCCCTTTCTGCCTGACACCAGAGCAGGCTGCAAATCATATCAGTCCCCAAGGTCATGTACCCATTAATGATCTTCAAAAAGAAGAACTAAACTCCATGGGGTCCGTTCGACTATGTACAGAAAGGTACAAAATGATTGAATTATTTGGCAAAGTCAAATTAATCAGTCCCGTTATTGGAGTGTCAAACACTCTTCGAAGATTTTCAAAAGGCTAAGATCTGCTTTGTACTTTCGACAGCCTCAATAGACTCCCCCCCCCCCGAAAAAAAAAGGCTTGTTTGTCAGCTGCCTCCTTGATTATGTTCAATACGAGCACACAGGGCTTGGTTTTATTTTCACTTGGCAATTTCTGTGTTGCTATGACTTCCATAATCTCAAGTCCATAAATCATTTGAGTAAACATTGCACCAACCAGCTCAAATCCAGAAGAAATTTCTATAAAGCTAAGTTTTTCACCTCCCAATTTTCATCCAAGAGCTCCGGAGGTACTTCTTGGGGGAATGTCACCAGCTGAAGTTATATCTGTCCATCGCCCCCATTTAGCTTTAAATTGTATTCTTAAGTGTATGTTACAAGAACTAAGGACAAGCTCCTACAGTTAGAGGATTTTTTTTTTCCTTATTTCTTTCAGGCCTGTCCGCTCTCAGCCTTAACGTTAGGGCCTCTCCTCTAATTAAAGGATCTCCGTGGCTCGTCCCACTTCTGAACTATTCCTCTCAGCCCCGGGGAAGCTATCAGTTCAGAAGAGGCCTTGGAGGCTTTTCAAGTCCCCATGGAGGCACTCTCTTGAGCATCAAAAGGGGGAGAAATCTCAACAGCAAATCAAACATAATTTTAGTTAATATATTTCTTAGTTATTTCAGTTTAATTTTTTTCCCTCCCCTCACGTGAACCATTTTTCATGCTATTTCCAGTGGTTACAATTTCCCAGCCTCTTGAAACTCCATCTCCTCCAGCACTGTGGGACCTAATCAAGTTTTCCAAGCAGTTCCACGTTGTGTTGTCAGCACTTTGGGACAGTGCGAGACAGCTCTAAAAACAATACTGGAAAAACTCCTGTGTTTTCCTCTTTTGCTCCTTGGTCTGTCATTGGTTCCCTGTTTTACTTCTGGCCTGCTAGTCAGTAAAAAACCTTGTCACCTCATGGAGAATCCGTGCTCTGTGTGTTTCCAAAGGTGCTGAGATTGAAACTGGCTACTTAAGTTGTTTATTATTTTGACTCATTTGTTTTCTTGTTTTGGAGTGTCTTGGGTTTGTAGATATTCACTCATGTCACCCACGAATAATACTAAAATATTATTTCAATCTGGAAGACATGGCAAACCACTCCAGTCTCTTTGCCAAGAAAATCCCAAATGGGGTCTTGAAGAGTCAGACATGACTGAAAGGACTGAAAAATAACAATAACAACTACTACTACTCTTTCGGTTTCTTTGTGGCCAATGCTTTTCCTTTCATTGTTTTTTTTTTTTCCCTTGGGGGCAGCTAAGTGCCTCATTGGGTACACAGCTGGCACTGGAATCAGGAAAACCTCTTTCAAATCCAGTTTCAGATGCTGATTAGCTGGATGACCCTAGGCAAATTTCCTCAATTGTAAAATGAGCTAATAATAAAACCTATCTGTCAGGGTTGTTGTGAGAATAGAATGAGATAATATTTGTAAAAGCACTTAACACAGTATCTGGCACCATAGTAGGTGCTAGATAAACATTTATTCCTTTCTCCTTAGTACTATGATTGCCATTTTAATTTTTACATTGAATAGGGAGGGACTAACCTGCTTTTTGTCTATTTTTAGTGAGGAATGCCTCTGATTTTATCCATTGTACATAACATGAGGATGGCCAGAAGGGTGAAGAGTCTTAAAGTACGTGCCATACGATGAGTTAGTTGAAAGAACTAGGAATGTTGAGCTTGGAGAAAAAGAAACACTTTAATTTAAAAGAAAATTAAACAGCTTGGAGAAAAAGAAAAATTTTATATTTAAAAAGATAGCTCTCCTCAAGCCTTGGAGAGTCTATTGCATGAAGGAAGGATCTGGCTTTGTTCTGCTTGGCCCCAGAGGGCGGAATGAGAAGCAATGGTTGGAAGTAAGAGTCAGATTTTGGCTGGGTATGAAGAAAAACTTCCTGTCGATTAGTGTTACCCAAACAGGAAAGTTCTAACTTGGGAAGCAGTGGGTTCCCCCTCAGTGGAGCTCTTTGAATGAAGCTAGATCATGATTTATCAGGGATTTAGTGGAAGAGACTTGTGCTCAGGTACATGTTAATGGTCTCTGAAGTCCCTTATACTCTAAGATTTTATAATTCTGAATCTGAGATTATTCTGATGCTGGCCAAAAGACCAAGCAGAATGCAGGTAAAAAATGAGATTCAAACTGAACCCTGATCTCTAACCATCATATGAGTGGAGTGAGCATTACTGAAGCAAGTCAGATTTTATTTTGAAGCCCACCTAATTATGACACCCCTGTTAAAAATTTTAAGGTACTTTTTTTCTAATTTGGGGAGGGGCATAATAGAGATATTTTTTGAGTTGGAAAGGCAGATCCCTCTATTTTTCTAAAAAAATTCCCAGTAGGCTGTTCTCTTTTGCATTGGGTTAAGTCTTCTGTTGCCAAACCCTTCCCAAGTAAGCTCAAGGAGAGCTTCATGCAGCCTCTCTCAGGGAGGCAGGCTAAGAGAAAATGTAAACAGAATTATAATATTTAGTGAGAAGCTGCCTGATTCAGGAAAACCCTTTTTTTTTTTAAATTAAGATTTTGCAATTACCATCTATAAAAAGAAACCCTATTAATAATATAACATCTTTCTGGAGCTCTCTACCCCTTCCTTTGCACATCTCTTCTACCATCTCATTAGCCTCCCCTCAGGGTTGGCCTGAAGGGCATTGGTGCCTTAGGTAATTTTTTATTTTTGGCAACCCCCTCCCCAAAACAACAAAGCCAGTTCCCCACTGCTTTCTCTTCTCCATTCCTCAGGTTGTCCCATCTCTCTAATTGGTATTCATCCAAACCGAGAACAGTAGCTATCAGTTCTTGATGATTAAAAGCCTTGTGAGACCTTGTGATAGCAGCAAGAGTTGGCTCTTGTATCTACCATTTAAAAGGGATGCTTGAATGTGGGATTCGGGTTTCAAAGAGGTACAGATGGATGGCGTGGTGCTTCTGCCATCTGAATGGGTCACCAGAACATGGGGAGTGAGGACACCGAAATCCCTCCACAGGCTGGCTGCTCCCAATGATGCCATTTTACCTTGCAATTTTTTTCTACTTGTTCTGATTCTGTGGGGCTTGAGCATCACTAAATGATTGGGATTATTTGGCCTTTCCATATCGCTTTGTATTTCAAAGTACCTTGTGTTAATTCATTCATTTTTCTCCCAACCCTTCCTATCTCAGTCATGGGAACCCTCAATGCACAATTCCTGACTCCCTACCCATCACCAGTTTCACTGCCTGGCTGGAAACTGAATATTCTTCTGAAATTTCTGCCTTCACACTAATATTTATGTGCTTGCCAGCAGGTAGCACAAAGATACAAGCAGAAAATGGCTTCTTTTCTGAAAGACCCTTAAGGTCTCCTGATTGAGGGAGAGCCATTCATGCCAGATTTATGAGCCCTCAGCTGAGGGGAGGGTGCTTTTTCTTTGCTGGGCAAAAGATTTTGAAAGCATGTAGCTTGGTCTCATGGAGCTACCAAATGTGTTTGGCCTGCGCTGGAATTGACAATCCATGGAGCAAACGGTAAATATTTTTTGGATGCAGATGCACATTTTATAAATAGCTCTAGCAGGATTTCAATTCACAAACACTTTGGGGGTTTGTTAAATTTTCAAATTTTCTTATTTGTACTTTTCCATGAGGTCTTATTCATGCAAACACAAACGTGGTGGCTGTTGAGGGGTGGGGGATTTGTGGGGGAATGGAATGAGATCCAGATTAAGCAAAAATAAGCAGGTCATTATACAGAAATTGGATTTGAGCAGGGATGAAATGAACTGATTGAAACTTAGTGAAAAGTAGCTTGTAAAGTTTGAGTAGAGATTCTACTTTTAAACTTCTTCAGGCTCTATTCACCCCTTTTCCCTTAAATGTGGGATTCGATATTTTCATCAGGGGAGAGATGAATGGATGGGCTTCTGCCACATGGGTCACCAACTCATAGTATGTGTCAGTGAACAAAAGGAAGAGGAGATACTGATATCCCTTGTCTGTCTTAACCCAACAAGGTCACAAAGGTTCAAGCAAGTCACTATCTGGTCAGCCTCTGGGGAGAAAGAAAGCATGAACCCTATAGATCTGCCCTCACTTCTAGAAAGTTTTATTTCACGCAGATAACAGAGAGAAGAAATCACGTTTCTTCTGCTTCCTTCCCACAAAGTACTTTGTCTTCCTAGTAATTGAACCACCTTTGGAACTCATAAGATCCATTGTTGCCTTCCCAAAATCGTGACTCTTGTAAGATCCTATGACCTAGTGTAACTAGCGCCAATGCCAGTCATGCTTTAGGATCAAAAGTTGATTTGGAGGGTCTAACTAGTGTTTGTCTTATATGATCAAGCCCATTGCTTCATAGTCTAAAATTTGTTTATGTCCACCCCTTCCCAGATACTGATTTGTCCAAGCAAGACAACCAGAGCAAGTCCAGGCACATACTCTGCACCATGTTTCCTTTTCTTCTTTCTTAGAATGTAGAACAGAGAATAGAAAGCAGAAGAAAGAGAATTTGATCCAACCACACAAGTACAGAGGTTTAGTGCATTTTTAAAGGGGCAAGTATATGATAAAGTGTTTCACTTTTTTGGTATTAGCATTATTTGGGGAGAGAATAAGGAAAGCAAAGTTATATTTGTAGGGGAGAAATTAGAGAAAAAAATAGAGAACTTCACCTATTAATGACAAAACCACCTTTGACTGCACAAAGTCAATAGAAAGTTCTGAAAAGATGAGGGTCTGCTTGGAGAACCTGACCCTTTGTTGGCCCAAGTAAAGGGAGATGTAATAGAAGACATGAGCTGGGCAATAAGGAACATTAGGACAAAATTCATCAGCCAAAACATCTAGGAATCTTACTGTTCTGGAATCAAATGGGCCGATAATCATTGGAGATAACTCTAAGGTACCTGGAAGTACAGCATAGTGGAGTGGGTAGAGCACCAGGGCTGGTGTCAGGAAAATCTGAGTTCAAATCCAGACCCAAATAGTTACTAGCTGCATGACCTTGGGCAAGTCATATGATCTCTGGTTTGTCTCAGTTTCATCTGTAAAATGGAGATAATAATGCACCTACCTCCCAGAGTTATCGTGAGAATCAAATGAAGTAATCATTGTAAAGCACTTAGCACAGTGCCTGATATATAGATAGATAGATAGATAGATAGATAGATAGATAGATAGATAGATAGATAGATAGATAGATAGATAGATAAATGTTAGCCATTACTATTATTATTATTAACCAATTGACCAATTTGTGCAAAACTTTAGTGACTCACCAAGAGGCTCAAAGAGAGGTTGCTATTAGTTAGGAAGTCAGAAGATTTGTTGTCCAAGGAATGTGTCAGTGGCATTTGTGTCTAGAAGTGGAAACTTTTGAGCATGGGAAAGCAGATCTAGAGTGAATAAGAGAACCAGGAAAAAATATGTTCCATGACAGCAGTCAACAGTCAGTGGAGAGAACAAAAAACATAACCGATCTTGATCAAGTCTGTGACCAAAAATCTCTTTAGAAGAGAGGAGAAAATACGACTTCCTCTCTTCTTTGCAGCAGTGGGAGACTGAGAATAGAACATCCCATCTACTATCTGAATCAGTCAATGTTGACAACTTTTGTCAAAGTGCTTTTTCCCCTTCTTTCTTTTTTTATTCTTTGTTATAAGGAATGACTCACTGAGGAAGGGAGAGGGGGGACTCTATTTTAAAATGAAGGTGATATAAAAGCAAAAAGATATTCATACGCTTTTTAAAATCTCATCAATGTAGTACCTCCAGTGGTATGGATTAAGCTCCATCTATACTTCCATTTACTCCTAATAGACTCACCTTTAGCTCCCATGAAAACCTGCTAAGAGATCTACCCAATGTTACTGCAGGCTTTTCTTTGTTTAAAACGATGGGAGTCCCTGGTACCTCCTCTTCCTATCATTTATTTACTGGATAATATCTTTTATGACTCTTCTGGCATGCAAGTCATGGTCTAGTAATATGATACAATCTAATATGTCATTCATATCTCCATTGCCCTTTGGGCTACCCACAATTTTAAGTCTTTGGAGATTAGGGTATCACTTGATTCAGATTATAGAATGATAGCATTATCAGTCCACAGACAGAAAGGATCTTAGAGGCCATCTAAGCCCAAATCCCTTAAAGTGATATAGCATTAAGATAGTTAGGTGGCTCAATGGATAGTCAGGCCTGGAGATGGGAGGTCCTGGGTTCAAATTTGGCCTCAGATACTTCCTAGCTGTGGGCTGTGTGATCCTGAGTAAGTCACTTTTACATACACACACACACCTTCCCACTGTTCTTCTGCCTCATAACCAATATTTAGTATTGATTCTAAGACAGAAGGTAAGGTTGTTGTTTCTTTAATGGTACAGCTTCATTTCCAGAGGAAATCTGGTAAAATAGAAAGGACACAGGATGTGGAATCTGAAGAACAGAATTTACTCTGACACTTATTTACCTGTATGAATTAAGGTTGGAAGGACATAAACATTTATTAGACATCTATTATGTGCCAGGCATTGTGCTGAAGACTTTAAAAATATTACCTTATTTGACCTTCATAACAACCCTGGGAGTTTGGCGCTATTATTATTCCCATTTTACAGTTGGGGAAACAGAGGCAGACAGTGACTTCTTTAACTCTTAAAATTTTTTTATTATTTTCATATTAGTTATAAGAAATATACATAGATGGAGGGTGTGGTAGTAAGCTGTTTAGGATGAAGAAGAAGAAGAAGAAGAAGAAGAAGAAGAAGAAGAAGAAGAAGAAGAAGAAGAAGAAGAAGAAGAAGAAGGAGNGAGGAGGAGGAGGAGGAGGAGGAGGAGGAGGAGGAGGAGGAGGAGGAGGAGGAGGAGGAGGAGGAGGAGGAGGAGGAGGAGGAGGAGGAGGAGGAGGAGGAGGAGGAGGAGGAGGAGGAGGAGGAGGAGGAGGAGGAGGAGGAGGAGGAGGAGGAGGAGGAGGAGGAGGAGGAGGAGGAGGAGGAGGAGGAGGAGGAGGAGGAGGAGGAGGAGGAGGAGGAGGAGGAGGAGGAGGAGGAGGAGGAGGAGGAGGAGGAGGAGGAGGAGGAGGAGGAGGAGGAGGAGGAGGAGGAGGAGGAGGAGGAGGAGGAGGAGGAGGAGGAGGAGGAGGAGGAGGAGGAGGAGGAGGAGGAGGAGGAGGAGGAGGAGGAGGAGGAGGAGGAGGAGGAGGAGGAGGAGAAGGAAGAGAAGAAGAAAAGAAGCTCTCCCTTTTAGTTCTTTGGTTGCTAATTTGTATAATAAATAAGTTTCTGAAGCTAGATTTTAATTCAGGTTTTCTTGACTCTAAGCCCAGTGCTCACTGTATTACCTGACTGCCTTTAAGATATGACCTTGGGCAAGTCAGCTTAACCTATTTGGCCCGCCATTTCCTCATCTTCAAAATGAAGTGTTTTATGGGGGCAACTGGGTGGCTCAGAGAATTAAGAGTCAGGCCTAGAGATGGGAGGTCCTAGGTTCAAATCCGGCCTCAGACACTTCCCAGCTGTGTGACCCTGGGCAAGTCACTTAACCCCCATTGCCCACCCTTACCACTCTTCCACCTAGGAGCCAATACACAGAAGTTAAGGGTTTAAAAAAAATAATAACAAAATGAAGTGTTTTGGCCAAATGACCTCCGAGTTCTTTTCCAGCTATTAAGCTATAAATTTGGTTTGCTCATGAAATGATCATAGTATCTTTAGAAATGTAAAGAATTGGAGGCAGTTGGGTAGCTCAGGGGCTTGAGAGCCAGGCCTAGAGATGGGAAGTCCTAGGTTCAAATCTTGCCTCAGACACTTCCCAGTTGTGTGACCCTGGGCAAGTCACTTAACCCCCAATGCCTGGCTCTTACCACTCTTCTGCCTTGGAGCCAATACACAGTATTGACTTCAAAATGGAAGGTAAGGGTTAAAAAAAAAAAAGAAATGTAAAGAATTGGGGGAAGATAGTAAAAATTCAAGGAAAAAAATCTCTTTTTTTGTGATTCCCAATTTATAGAGACAGTCAAGGAGATCCTCATAGCAGGCAGCAGGGGAAGGAGTCAAAGAGCATACATTGTCTTATTTTGTTTCCATTCTCACTCTCCCTATCTCACCCAGAAAATTTATATGGCTGAAAGCGAATTCCCACAACCCTAATCCTACTACTGACTTGCATGAGCTCTCTGACCTGCTTCACTTCTGACCTGGGCCAATTTGCCCCATTTTAAGCATCCTGGAGGCCATCCCTTCAATTCATGCCAAATTCCTCTCCCAGGATGCTCGCATATTGGTACCAGACTTAGTGAGGACAGCTGATTGGCTTAGCCCACTGCCATTGAGAACTTCTCAGCTCGAAGCAATTCACCGGCCTCAGCTACCCAGGACCAGGGACTACAAGCATGTACCACCACCTGGGGTCGATTTTGGTTTCTGAATTTTTCCCATTCCTCTTCTCCAACCCCAGACTTCACATTTATAAATAGATGTTGTTTATATGATGGTATAAATTACCAGGACCGGGAGCCAAGGTCAGATCTGCCATTCACACAAAAATCACCCATTTTATGCATGTGAGCACAACATGGGCAGTCCAAAATGTGCCAGGTGGCCCCTGAAGAGCATTATCAGTGGTCCTTCCCTTTAGAGGGCTATTACCTTTGATTTGGATCAGAAGGAAGATGCTATATTTACACAATAAAGGGAGGACTTTCTCCAGTGTATGAATATCCAATTGCTTTGTAGCACCATGTCCTTCCCAGAAACCTCGAGAGAAGGGAATGCTCCCCCAGGAAGTGCATCTCCCACCTTACCTCCTTGTAGAAGATGCCCTTTCTTTTAAGATGCAGCTCAGGCACCATTGTCTTCATGAAGCCTTTCCTGATGCCCCCAAGTGCTGGTGCTCTCCCTCCCAAATTACCTTGTAATATTTAAAACTATGGATAATTGTGTGTATATATATATATTTTCAACTTTATATTTATGCCATGTGTATGTTTTTATATATTTATTGTCTCTATGGAGAGAATGTAAGCTCGTTGCGATTTTTTTTTTGCTTCATTCTTTGTAATTGAATCCCCAGTGCCTAGAATTGTATCTGACACCTAGCAAGTCTTTAATAATGATTAATTTTAATTCATTTAACTTGATTGATTTGGTTTCATTATTAGACTTGGAGTCAGGAAAACCTGGATTCCAATCATACCTCTAACACTTACTAGCTCACTGAAAGATCCAGGATAAGTCAATTAACTTTGAATTTAAAAAAAACATAACTGATCTTGGTTGGTTCAATGACCAAAGATCTCTTAAGATGAGAGGAGAAAATACAACTTCCTCCCTTCTTTGCAGAGGAGGGAGACTATGAGAATAGAATATTGTATCTACTATCAGAGTCAGTTGATGCTGATAACTTTTGCCAAAGTGCCTCTTTATCGTCTCTATCAAGAGAATGTAAGCTCACTGCGATTAGGGTTTGCTTCATTCTTTGTAATTGAATCCCCAGTGCCTAGATATGTGTGTGATGAGTAGTAAGTGTTTAATAATGATTCATTTTAATTCATTAATTTGAATTAATTTAATTAGATTAATTCAGTTTAATTAATTATTAGACCTGGAGTCAGGAAAATCTGGGTTCCAATCATGCTTCTAACACCTACTGGCTAGCTCTAAGACCCAGGATAACTTAATTAACCTTGATGAGTCTCGGTTTCCTCAAAATGATGAATGAGATAGTTGGATGAGATGGCCTCTAATGTACCTTCCAATTCTAAATCTATGAGCCCATAAGCCCGTGGACCTGCGAACCTGGTCTGTGCTCTGCGCCTTGCTTCGATCCACAGGCATCAGCAGTTTTTGTACGGTGGGGAAGGCGATGTCCAGCTGTGGAAGAAGGAAGGGAAGGAAGCCAGTATAGCCATTTGTACTGGAAGAGTGTCTCAACATTTCCACTCTCACAGGGGCTGTCTGCAGCCCATATATTTCAACTGGAGAGGGAATGTAATCATTGCTGGTATTGACCAACCCATTTGTGATGCTGCTGACACCGAGTGATAGAGTATGAGAGAAGCAAGAGGAGGAACCAGTCGGGATCTTTCTTGCAGAAACATTACCCAGCTGGTGCCCAAGATCCCCAGGCGTGTTCTTCCAGGATGGGAGCTCTGGACTCTGCTGGGATCCCTCCCAGTCGGAAGAGGAAATTGGCAGGGTATGTCCTTCCCATGTCTCCTTGATATATATTCATGTGGTGTGGCTGCAGTCACATTTGCCAGTGGTCCCAGCATATGTCATGCCAAGAGAGGGATTAGTGATTAGCTAAGTGCCCCAGGCTCATCCTCCCTGCCTGCCTGCCCCAAGCCAGCGTTTCCAAGGTCATTCGGGCTCTATGTGTGTCTGGTCAGAGAGAATATTGCTATTTTTTTTCTCCCAGTCAGTCCTGAAAGATGCAGGGCAGAAAACTTTTCCAGTTTAACATCTGCCAAGGAGGATCGGGGAGGGACTGTAGGACTCAACCTGGAAGTTAAAAACAAGAGTGACTCAAAAGGAATGTATTTTTTCTACAAGTTCAGACATGCATTCATTCTCCATACATGGACCTTCCCTTATGATCAATTCTTTTGGACAACAAGCAGGGGCAAATCAGTCTTCGAACATGTATAACCCAGATTGGAATGCTTGTCAGCACCAGGAGGGGGAAGGGAAGAAATGTGGGAGGCAATATGATCATATAACTTTGGAAAACTTATGTGGAAATGTATTAAAATTTTAAAAATTTTCTAAATTTTAAATTTAAAAAATCAGTCTTTGGGTAGAGTCCAAAACAAGACAATGCATCCTGAGTCATTCACGTTTTATTTCCACATTTTATTCAGCATCATAGGTCGATAACCAGTTTGATCTATCAAATCATACATCTTTCTTTTTCTTCCTCAGCAGCTAGAATAATTTCAAGTGAATTACTTCAAAGTTTTCAAAGCAAGCTGAATTCTTCTTTCATGTTATTCTCTCATTATTAGAGTGCCATAGCTAGCGTGCTTCAACTGGATTCAAAAGACCAGAGTTTAACTCTATTAGCCATGTGATACTGGACAAGTCACTTAACCTGTCTGCCTTGGTTTCCTCAACTGTAAAATGGGGAGAATAGCACCTACCTCAATAATATTTGCAAAGGTGTTTAGCAAACCTTTAAGTACTATGCAAATGATAGGCATTATTATTACTAGGGAGAAAATAGGCATATACACATAATTGCACATAGAATATGAAGAGCCCCTTTTCTCTGAACATGGCCCAAGGACCATGTCTCCACCTGCTACTTGTCTCCAGGTAGGCAAGATCTGCATGTGACCTAGTGATGCAGTCACAGCAAGTCACATAAGCTTACAGTTTCCTCATATGTAAAATGAGGAGATTCTCAGGTATCTCCTTTTCTCCCTGCCCTCCCAGCACTAAAGAAGGCATCTTTGGACAAAAAGATACAGGTATATATTAAGCCATGTCTTGCTTGTTTCCATTTATCAGTTCTTTCTCTGGAGGTGGACATATAGAAGTTATTCTTCAAATAATATTTCTGTCTCTATCTATAATGTTCTCAGTGCTGCTCATTTCACTCTTCATAATTTCATGGAGGTCTAGCTGATTTTCAAGATCTTCTATATACTCACCTGCTATATAGTTTTTCATTGTATTATCACTAACTTTTCTTTGATACTTACAGGTGACTCTCCTGAAAACAAGTTGGATAAATATAAATAATAACGATTACAGCCCAGACATTTGGGAAATTTTCAGTGATCTGAGATGAATAAATTGGAAGAGAATTTAATGCAAAGGCATTTCCTTGTGAAACCTAGAAGACCCATAGTGTTACTTATCCCATAGAAGGATTTTCAAATGTTAAGTGGCTTTGAAGGATCAAGTAAAACATTTCAAGTGTCATACATGGGACAGCTGGGTGGCTCCAAGGATTGAGAGCTAGGTCCAGTGGCAGGAGGTCCTGGGTTCAGATCTGGCATCACACACTTCCTAGTTGTGTGACCCTAGGCAAGTCATTTAAGCCTCATTGCCTAGCTCTTACCATTCTTCTGAATTGGAACAAATACAAAGGTTTATTTTTTTAAAAAGAAGCACCATATATATTCTAAACAAGCAAAAGCACAGGACCTAGGTTCAAATCTAACACTCCGACGACTGTGTGATTTTGAGCAAATTATTAAAATTCCCTGGGTCATTCCTTCATTAGATTGTAAGCTCCTTGAAGGCAGGGTGTCTGTTTTTTCCTTCTGTTTTAAGCACCCAGCACATAGAAGGCGCTTAATAAATGTTTATTGATTGATTTTTTTTAACCCTTACCTTCCATCTTAGAATCAAAACACTGTATATAAATTTCAAGGCAGAAAAGTGGTAAAGACTAGGCAATGGGGGTTAAGTGACTTGCCCTGGGTCAGATATGAAACCAGGGCCCCCCCCCATTTCCAGGCTTGACTCTCAATCCCCTGAGCCACCTAGCTACCTGCTATTGATTGATCAACAAAACTAGGGGGTTGCCCTTGATCACCAAAGGTCCCTTCCAGTTCTAGAACTAAGACCATATGATGTTGCCCAAAATATAGTTCTGAACAAAATCTCAGATGGAGAATAGGAATGAGAGTGAGATAGTCTTAGGAAAAGGCAAAGCCATTGATCAACCCAGAATGGTCCCTCTGTCCATTGATACTTCACTCACACAGTTCCTCATAGCCTCAGGAGAGATGACAACCCCACTAGGCTTTAGTAGATGGTCTTTGGGAGATGCTAGGACCAAAGAAGTTCATTGCCTGGTGGCCAATTGTCTGAGGATGCCCTCCAAACTGAGCACAGCTGCTTCTTGGATGTCTGACATACAGTCCAATACTGGATCCATCCTGATAACCTTTCTAGCTTGACAGAACCAAACAGAACTTGGTTTCCAAGAATCCAAAGTCATCTTCAAGACACAAGAATGTATCAGAGGAAAACTCTAATAGAGAATTGCTTCTGGCAGTTCTTAGATTATGTCAGCCTCTGTTCTGGGAACATTAACTGGGAGTGGGGTAGAGATGGGGGATTTTTTATAACAATCAAGGCAATAATATTCAATTATTTCACCAAATAGCAGAGGCAAATTATATACAATTTCACTGACTATATACCTTGAGAAAGATTTTAAAGGTTGACATGTACAAATGTCGAACCAATATTACTTTGAAGAGGGTAACAATGATGATGATGGCATTTAAAACCTCTTATAGTCTCCCTCCCCACCTACTTAAACACTTATTTCACATTACTTCCCTTCTCCCGCTCTCTGTTCCAGCCAAATTGGCCTACTTGCTATTCCCCAGACTGAGTATTCTATCTCCCACCTTAGTGCCTCTGCACAGGTTGTCCTCCATACCTGGTACGCACTACCCACTCACCTGTTAGAGAGGAAGAATAGTCAAATGAATAGAGTGCTTTCTTCAACATTGAATTAGCTTTTATTCAATTATATTTATATACAGCATTTTTAAATCTTTTTTTTACTATTATGAACTTTTAAAACAATAAACTTAATTATTTCCTTTTACAATGGCTCAGATGAGATATTTGTAAAATAAAATGTTTGGAAAAATCTTAAAATGCTATATAAGTGCCATTATTACTATTATTTTTATTACAAAGAAGAACAGAAAAAGGGAATTATCTGGGAAACTGTAAACTAAATATAATATTTATTGGATTGTAGAGGTAGTTGGGTGGCTCAGTGGATTGAGAGCCAGTCCTGGAAACAGAAAATTATGGGTTCAAATGTGGTTTTGGGCACTTCATAGCTATGTGACCCTGGCTGAATCACTTAACCCCTATTGCCTAAACCAGTGATGGGCAAACTTTTTAAAGAGGGGGCCAAAGGAAAGGAAATGCTCATCTGTCAGTCTGTTTCTAAGGCAACTCTTTCAGAATTTCACTGTATTGTATCCTACTCACTGTATTCGTCAGATTAGGAATAATGTCCCACAGCTGGATAGAACATTTCAGGGAGCCGCATCTGGCCCGCGGGCTGTAGTTTGCCCATCACTGGACCATTACTGCTCTTCTGCTTTGGAACCAATACAAGACATAACAGCTGGTAGACTCCAGTTAAGAAGTAGTATCTTGACTTTTGGGGCAACTAGGTGCTACAGTGGAAAGAGGGCTGGGCCTTGGAGTCAGGAAGATCTGAATTCAAGTTCAATCTCAGATACTGTGTGACCCTAGGCAAGTCACTTAATCCTGTTTGCCTCAGTTCCTCATATGTGAAAGAGCTGGAGAAGGAAGTGGCAAACCACTCCAGTATCTTTGCCAAGAAAACCCCAAATGGGATCACCAAGAATCAGACAAGCCTGAACAAAATTTGATTTTAATACCTTATTCCTTTTAAAATTTTTTTTAGTGTTTAACATTAAAATTACAGGGGACTCCACCTGCCATGGCTGATAGGGTACACACAGGGAACAAAAGATACTGAATTCAGAGCATAATTTGACCTGTAACAGTGAGCTTGATAGTTGGTGAGTGGAACTGAAGTTTTCCTCATGCCTCAACTGTTTTTAACAAACCTTTAGAAAGACTTTAGAAAAAGTCTTAACTACTTTTGCAAACTACAGTAGTCATTCTAGGTAGACAATACCAAGGTGGGAAAAGAACCTGAGAATTAGAGATTATGTAAAAGAAAGAAACCTCTTATTAAATTATCTGAACTACTAGGGAAAGACTGGAAGAATACATGAGGGAAAATATGAATAAATATGGTATTTCATGACTGACAATATTTTGGCCTACTACTAGTATAATTCAGAAGACTGGACTATATTTGGGGAAAATATTTTAAAATCTAACATTTAGCCAAGAGAGGCCAAGTCCATTCAGCCAGATTGATTATTTTTACATCTGCTCTAACAAAAATAGTCAATAGATATATTATTTCCAGACTGCTAAAGGTAAGTGAAAAGTAGTAGAATTAATTCTTGGGTAAATATGAAATGACATCCTCTCACTCTATTTGTATCCCATTCATGTACTTTTTCCCCCTTTTACAGATGACACTCAAACAGAGCTCCTGATCTCTTCCTAAGACCAGTCTGATCTTTCTGAAAATTGGAATTTAGAGGTTTAGAAGACTCTATCAGAGGAAAGTGACAAAAGCTGTAACATTCAGAAGAACCAAGATCCTGGATTTGTTTGGAGTAAGCTCCCAATAATAGAACCATTTCCAGCTTTGTTTCATTTCATTTTGTCCGCCAACAGGCTTATTGTGAGACGCAACAATCCATCCAAGCCCAGGTTCCTTTAGGGGCCATAATATGACTACGTCAAAAACCGTCGCCAGACTGTCAAGGCTGTTTCAGTTCCTAATGCTATTGAAAGCAGAAAGGGCCAGGAGAATGTTAGTGGAATCCAAATTGGAGAAGGTACTAACCTTTCTTCATGGTTCTTTTAAATGGTCCTAATTGTCCTTCTAAGTTTTACAACCATTTAAGAAATCAAAAAGAAGTTAAATCAGGTCCAGAATGCAGTTAGTGCCTTGGAGTCCAGATTTTTATTCATTCGTATCTCAAATACTTGCAGGATAAATCAGAACAGAGATTGAAGTCTTATATGTAACACAGTGCTTTACACTTAAAGATGTTTGATTGATGGACAGATTGATCTCCAAGTATACTATGGCTCTGCCTTTGGGGGGGGTACAATTGGATTTACTGTTAAGAATTTACTGTTAGGAACTGCTGGATTATTTTCAACCATCACTGCAATCGATCCCTAAGCAAAAAATCAGTAACCAAATCCTTTATGCTATCCAGGTCTAATGATGAAAATAATCAGAACCTATCTAGTTATTCTGGTCATTACATAGGATGGATTGGCTGTGAATTGGGTCCACTTCTCTAGCAAGTTGCTTAGCTGTTGACCTGCAAATGATTGATCCAATTATCTGTTTGGAAATGGTCAAAATGTAATTATGAATCAGAACCAAATCTTGATCTTAAGCCTTTGGAAAACAATTTCAGCATAATGGCATTTTCTAGTTCTTCTGTACCAATTAACCAGCAACTCCCAAGACTGGGGAAGGAGAAAAGGAAAATGGGATTCTTTTGGAAACTTAGCACTTTTTACACACAGAAACAGCATTCTTCTATTACAATAACTCTGTAAACATGTCCCCATTCCCACTATTTAGAAATAACCCACTAAGATACATGAAAAGGGGGTGGGGGGGTTTGACTTATCAAGGAAGTAGGAGCTATTGTCTCTGACTATGCTACTTTTGAACTAATAGTATTAATATATAGCTATTAACCCTAGTTTTCTCAGTTACTCTACTGTAGAATGGGACAAATTTTACTCACCTAACTGGCTGACAAAAAAGGATGTGAAGATTAATTATTCAGAGTTTGTCTAGCGATCTGAAGATGAAAGGCACTATATAAGTGCTAAGTATGTCACAAACAGAGGGCTATGACTTCGGGGGGACAATAAACAGCAGGCACAGATGAACTCTAAAAAACAAAGACCCTATTCTCATGTAAATACCCATAATAATAAAGGCTGCTGAAAGAAAGCTGCAGGAAATATAAACTAAAAACAGAATATTTTCCAGGAGGAGTCAGCAGATTTTATCAAGTTAATAAATTATTACAATAGAGTATATAAAATCAAACTCATGCAGAATCAGGCCAGAGAATATAATGTGTGGCTGCTGGGATTATCTAGTGGGAAAGATCTCATTGATTTTTGTAGAGCATTGGATCCTGGAGATTTTAAAATTAGGCAAGGATGATGACCCAGTTTGGGTGGAAAAAGCTTATAGGATCCCAAGGAAGAATACAGCCCAAGGAGAAGTCTCTGGAGGCACAGTTATTTTTAACCTTTCAGACCTGCCTGACATAGAGAGAATTCTGAAAACTGCATGCAAGAGGAGACATTTTAAGAGCTTCAGTATCCTTTTCCCCTGATGGTGACCCTGGCATAGAATTTAAAGGGGCAGACAGACTTTGCTTATGAGTAAATGGGAATTCAAGAAGAACAAGACTGAGATTGCCAACTTGTTTTCTCCAATGTATCAGAGAGCTGAGGTCAGGTTTTTGTTAGGTCAGTGATTTGACTATGAGATTCTTGTTCAAAATAAAGAACAAATGGATAAAGTAGAAGACATTAGAAGTGTGGATGCTAAAATAAAAAATCAATGTAAAAACTTAACAACACCAAGTGTTTTCAGAAGAAACTATGTTTTGTTTTAAAGGTACGTATCAAAAATGCTTGGGGGAAAAAGTTTTGGAGGAAAAAAGATCAGGAGGTTCAACACAATAAGATGTACTAGAATGACTTGGCTTAGCGAATCTCTCTGCACTTAACCAGAAATCTGAAAGAACTGTGGCATGGTGGAAAAGAAAAAATGCTCCAAGTCAAAAGAAACATAGCTTTCAATCCTTCCTCATCTACTTCGCAGCCATCACCACTGACAAGTTATTTAATCTGGGCCTCAGTTTCCTCCTTTGTAAAACGGGGTTAATAATAATACCTCTCAGTGTCAGGCCTGGAGTTAGGAGAATTTGTGTTCAAATCTGGTCTCAAATTTCCTCCCATGTGACCCTGAGCAAGTCACTTAACCCCATTTGCCTAACCTTTGCCACTCTTCTGTCTGAGAATTGCTAGTAAGGCAGAAGGTAAGGGTTTTAAAATAATAATTATTAATAATAATAATAATAATAATAATACCTGTGACCCTTGACAGAATTGTGTGGCGAGCTATTGAGTAAAAAAATTTACAAAATGTAAAGCTATAAAAAGTTCAAAAGTATGTGACAAGTCAAGAATATTTGCTGAGGAAATCTAGTTTTTTTTCCCACAGGGTCTCCAAATGAATTTATAGTTTAAAAATACATATTAAACAGCAATACTAAGGTAGGCTCAGAGCTCTCTGTATTTGAACATGTGAAAACTGGTTACTTTGGTGGCATCCTTTATAAAATTCATTCATTCAACACAGAACTTAACAAGGTGAGGCCCACTGACAAGTGCCCACTTTGCCACCTCCCCCCTCATCTCAATCCTCACCTCCTGTGTGATGATAAAAAATTCTGAGATTTGAGTTCTGGCTAAGAAAACCAATTTATTGATCAGGCTAGCAATAACCCATAAATTAATTGGCCAGTGATATCTCTCAGTGATCCAAGATATACAGCATCTTGAATCATTAAATACAATTCTAGAAGCTCATTATTCAGCTCTTGCACAAGGCAGCCCAAGACATCTCTAATTGGTGAACAGCTAATGAGGAAGTAGGCCAACATCCTCTCATCCCTTCATGATCTCTTGATGAGGATGGAAAATCATATGCTCAATCCTAGAATACTCATGCCTAGATGAAGAGCCCAGGTTCTGCCTGGTTAATGATCTTGTCCATCCACTGCAATGTGGGGCTCAGGGATGCTGTCCTGCTTCCCAGGAACCCACTTGGCCAAAACTGGTTCTTATTTATCAGATAGGAAAGATCCATAATTTCACTTTTCTATTGCTCTGAGACAGAAGAGGTTCCACGGTAGGGCATGTGAAAAATGTTTCTAGGATTTCTTAGCAACAAAGGAAAGAGGAGAGAGATTTGGGCAGATCTGAGCTTCAACTTAAAAGCTTAAAAATTAGAAAGGATTCATATTAAAATAGATCCTCTCAGGAGCATGGCTCAGTGGATTAAAGCCAGGTGTAGAGACGGGCGGTCCAGGATTCAAAAGTGGCTTCAAACACTTCCTAGCTGTGTAACCCTGGGCAAATCATTTGACCCCAATGGCTCAGCCTTCAACACTCTTCTGCCTTGGAACCAACACAGTATTGATGATAAGACTTATAAGGTGAGGGTTTTCTTTGTTTTCGATCCTCTCACTCCCTTACCCCCACCAGAACCTTAGACTCTGACCCTGGATCCCCTGGCTCTTATAGTGGAGCTCTCACCATGCAACAACTATAGGAAACTCCTCTTTCTAGCTCCACTTTGTGTTATCTTCCTCCACTCAAGCATAAAGCTCCTTAAGCAAGGGGACTGTCCTGCTTGCTTGTCTTTGTATCCTCGGGACCTAGCACAGTGCCTGGCATGTAGCCAGCACTTAATAAAAGCTTTATCTCTCTATCTTGAGGGATTATAACAATAATAATTTCCATTTAAAGGATAATAACTATTACTTGGAACTTTCCCTACAACAATCCCGGGAAGTAAACAGGGTAAACATGATTATCCCAATTTTATAGAACACCTTGCCTATAATTACACATCTAGCATCATAGCTAAGAAATAAATCCAAGTCTGGTCTTCTTTCCTCTATTACCAACCTGTTTCTCTTTATGATGTGTGATGATTGCAAAGTTCTTCATAGACTGCATCAAGTTAGAAAAATGACTAGTTTCTCTCCCAAGAAACTTATAGTCTAGTAAATAGGATGTGAAATTTAGAAAATCTTTAAGATGCATTTTATTGTATGCTTAACCATCAATAAAAATAAAATAAGCACACAAAATAAGAGGTAAAATATCTTGCATGAATCCCCTAACAAACATTTTAAAAGGTAGAACCTAACAGAGAGAGCAGTATGGTACTAAGGAATAACACTCTCTGGAACACCATGCCTAAAGCTCACTTCACCTTCTTGTGCAAATAAGTAAGCCTCAGTTTCCCCAATGGTAAAAAGAAAGGGTTAATTAAAAAATGAAGTAGCCTCTAAGGTCACTTTTGATTCCAGCTCCATGAATGTAGTGGGGGAACAAATGTTTAAAATGATACAGAACTATCTTTTTGTTTTGTTTCTCTTCTGGGTCTTTTTAAAATCTAGCATGTTTAGCTTTGTTTTTCTCATCTCTCTTATTTTCAATGAATATAAGTAGTCTGGTTAACAAAATTATACTAATTCTTCATACAAGTATTGTGTTTCTCTGCTTCATTTTATGGAATTAACAGTGGACAGAGGTAGCCTTGGAGTCATGAACACCTGAGTTCAAATCCTACCCCAGGTCTTTCCTGGTTGTTGACCCTGGGGCAAGTCTATTTAACTTTTCTCAGCTATAACTATAAAAAAGGTTGTTGTAAAGATCAAATGAGATAACATGTGCAAACTTTAAAGTGATCTATTAATGTGCTAACATTATTATAGGAAAACCATAATTTTTCAGCCAATCCTCGGTATTTAGACATTGGGCTATTTTCAATATTTTACTAATTACAGGAAAGTTATGAACATTCTTTTTTCACAGATACAATATTTTTTTAATTATTCTTAGGATAATAAACTGGAGGAATTCCATGTGAACTGGAATGACCTCCAGGAATTGATGCAGAGCGAAAGGAGCAGAGCCAGAAGAACATTGTACACAGAGACCAATACACTGTGGTAAAATAGAATGTAATGGACTTCTGTACTAGCAGCAATGCAATGACCCAGGACAATTATGAGGGATTTATGGAAAAGAACGCTACTCACATTCAGAGGAAGAATTACAGGAGTGGAAACACAGAAAAAAAAAAAAAACTGCTTGAACACATGGGTTGATGCGGACATGATTTGGGAAGTAAACTCTAAACAACCACCCTCATACAACTATCAATAATATGGAAATAGGTCTTGATTGAGGACATATGAAGAAAAATTTTTTCTAAAAAATAAAATAAAATAAAGATAAATTATTCTTAGGATAAAGCCCTAGCAATTAAATCATTGGGTTAACAGCTATGATCAGTTTGGTGTTGCAAGTGAAGTCTCATATATGCCTTAGTAATTTTTACAGTTGTGATTTGAACTTCCCATATATGAAATCACAAATTAGATAGCTATTATGTAGGGCTTTTTAAAGTATATAATAAATCTGACAGTTGATTCAAAACTATCATGCTTGTCTGTGTCTCGCTTTGAATTTCCTTCTCTTCTCCTTTGTGTACTTTTTAAAAATGTTTCAATAACACTTTTTCTCCTTTTTTTATTATTTTTAGCACTATCATCCCTAACCACTTTTTCTAATACTATTCCCCAGTAACGAATGGGCATATTCAATAAAAACACATTAATATATTGGCTATGTCCAAAAATAAATGCTTTATTTTTTTAATTCTGTTCCATCATCTTTATTTCAGGAGGTAGATACCTTGTTTCATCAATTTTGTGGAATCATAGTTAATCAAAAGTCTTGTTTTTCACAGTTGTTCTTTACAATGTTATAGTTGTAATAACTATAATTATTCATAACTATCATCATAATTGTTACATTCTCTTCTATTCATTTCACTCTGCAAAAGTTCAAACAGGTCTTCTCAGGTTTTTCCAAATCTATATCTTCAGTCACTTGTTAGAGTGCAATAATTTATTATAGTTTTAGACCAGTGGTTCCCAAACTTTTTTGGCCTACCACCCCCTTTCCAGAAAAAATATTACTTAGCCCCCTGGAAATTAATGTTTTTTTTAATTTTAATAGCAATTAATAGGAAAGATAAATGCACCTGCGGCCATCACCACCCCCCTGGATCACTGCGCACCCACCAGGGGACGGTGGCACCCACTTTGGGAATCACTGTTTTAGACCTTGATTTGTTTGACCATTCCCCAATTGATGGACGCTCCCTTGGTTTCCAGTTCTTTGTTACCACAGAAAAATGCTGCTATAAATATTTTTTTTACAGGTGAGTCCTTTCCTTCTTTCTTTGAGACTTTTGGCTTAGTAGTTGTTATTGGGTCAAAGGGTTTTAATGGCTTTAAGGGCTTAGTGCCAAATTATTTTGAATCAATTCATAGTTCCACCAATAGTGCATTAGTGTGTGTTTGTGTGTGTGTGTGTGTGTATATTCTTCTATAAGTCCTCCAACAACTGTTTATTCATTTTTGACAAATAGAGGTGAGATGGAGTCTCTAAAAATTGCATTAATATATATTTCTTTTATTAATGATCTGAAACATTTTTCCACATGGTTGCTAGTAGTTTAAATTTCTTTCCCTGAGAAACAATTGTTCATAGCTTTTGATTATTTATTTATTGAGGAATGGCTCTTATTCTCATATATTTGAGCCATTTCTCTATATATCTTGGATATCAGACTTTTTACAGAGAAACTTTCTGCAAAAATCTTTTCTCCCATCTTCCTTCTGCTATTTGCCTAGATTTTTTTAACCCAAACATTTTTCATATATAATTAAAACTGCCCAAAATTGATCCTATCATTTTTTTTTTTAATCAAGAACTCCACTCCTATCCGTGGTGGCAAAAGGTAACTCCTTCCTATTCCTTTCAACTATGATGTGGACTGTTATATCTATTTAGAGCTTATTGCGGTACATGGTTTCAGATGTGGACCTAATTTTTATTTTTGTCACACTACTTTTCAATTTTCCCAGTACTTTCTTATTAAGTAGTTGGGGTCCTTGAGGTTTATCAAACACTATGCACATACTTTGTACCCTAGCTCTTAATAAGCTTACCTAACTGTTCAATAACTACTTTCTATAATAGTTTAAGACCTAGTATTACTAGGCCCACAAGTAACATTTTGACAATTATGCCAAATCACCACTCCACATTCTTGTTTAATTTAATCTCCACAAATTTCAGTGTGTCTCAAGGACTCTGAGAAGTCACTGATAAGGAGGAAATATCAGGATTTCTAAACTAACTTAATCCTCTGGAACTTCTGACATTTTCCTGGGGAGAACTCAAGACTAAAAATAAGTTTCTTTTGAGTTGTCATCCAATAACAATTAAATGGAAGTTCATATAAAGTAAGTATCATGGCATTTCATAAACCAAGATCATTTCTCATCTAAAGTAGCACTAAACAAAGTTGGTTACTAGACCCAATATCCATTTTACCTTCCCTACCTGGCATGCCTGAGTCTTTAAAAAAAACAAAACTTGAATTGTTGAAGTTGGAACAATAGCATAATGCTATACTAGAAGCAAGCTAGGGTAGTTTTTTTCCTTAAAAGGTATCAAACCATTCTTGACTGTTATGATTAAAAATGATGAGAGATTAAAAGGAAGAATAGTATTTTAATAAAAGCCATGCTGATAGAGATAAACTGAGCCAGTAAGAAACATATTCCAACCTCACCCTCAAGCCATTTACCTTTCCTCTCTCCTCGAGCTCAGGTAGCTAAAGAGGAAGTTCCAAGTCACTTCCCCCTCCTTAAAACAGTCCATCACCTTGAATACGTCATCCAAAACAGGAAACCCATGAAACCCGTTGGACCATGGGAAATGTAGTTTTAAGGACCCCCACAGGTCCACAGAAGTTTGTCAAACACCATATCGAGGTTCAATCCTTCCAAATAGAACCCCAGGTGATTTTTAACTAACATAGGACACTTAGTCAGATTAGGCAATTAAGGATTAAACCACTGAATTTGCTTCTGGCAGCCCAAGTACAAAAGCTACATGAGGCTAAATTAGTCAGGAATTTCCCCCTCAGGCTTCTGATCAGATCCCAGAATGGGAGGCAGGGGAACTATGCCCAACTAAATCAGTGCTATGTCCTTGCTGAATATACTTTCCATGCTATGGCTAAAAAACATCATTTTGTGAACTGTGATAGTTAAGGTGTCAGGTTTCATTCTAATCCCAAACATGAAACACTAGAATGGCCTACAGTCAGACCTAGCTTACAACAGATATAAACAGGGCTTGTTTTTAATTCTGAAAGGCCCCTTCATCAAAATATAGTCTCCACGAAAAACACTTTACAATGCTGACCTAGTTCTATAGATAAAAACCTATATGGATGATCAAAGTCACTGAACTTTATACAAAATCAGCCCAAAGCAATCAATCCACCAACAAGAATTTATTAAGCATTTACATCAAGCCAACCATAAAACTAAATTAGAATTTATGAGATTAAAAAAAACATTTAGTGAAAATTTACACAGGGCCAAATATTTGTAAGGCATTATGGTAGGTACTAAGAACACAAAAGATGGAAAAGGCATTTCTACCAGAGTCCTTCCCATTCTTGCCTCTTTCCTCCCAACCATCTAACCCAGAACAGAAATATTAACACTAGTTAGTTCCCAGACACTTATGGTCAAAACTTTTCAGATGATCCAGAGCTAAGACTAAAGGTTATTATAGGATCCTAGTATCCCCAAAGTATTAAAAGTATGCACAAAAGCCATGACGCCATCAAGTTTAAATGGCTAGCCAACATTTGTAAAGTAATTTCAACTTTACTTGAAGCTTCAAGGACTGCCATGGAGAAGTGGGATTGACCTGCTCTACACTTAGTCCAAAAGGAAAAGCAGAAACAAAGGGTAGAGGTAGTGTGATAAGTAAATTTTCACTAAAAAGAATTGAAGATTTCCTAAACAAGCTGTTGAAAAACATAAGCTGCCTCAGTAGACAGTAATTTCCCCATTTCTAGAAGTCTTCAAGCAAAAACTAAATAATCCCTTGTGAAGAATGTTGTAGATGGGGGCAGTTGGGTGGCTCAGTGGATGGAGTGGATAGAGACAGGAGGGCTGGGTTCAAATCTGGCCTCAGACACTTCCTATCTGTGTGTCCCTAGGCAAGTCGCTTGATCCCCATCGCCTAGTATTTATCACTCTTCTGCCTTGGAACAAATATACAATATTGATTCTAAGGCAGAAAGTAAGGGTTTAAAAAAAATGTTGTGGAAAGGAGTCCTATTTAGGAACATTGGACCTGTGAAGTTCCTTTCAAATCTCTGATTCTGTGAATTGGTAAAGCACTATGCTATAGTGCAAACACTTGAATTAAGAGTCAAAAGACCTAAATCTTAGTTCTTTCGCTATTAGCTATGAAACACTTAGTCTGATTCCTTCTAAGTTGAGAAAAATAATGATCTCACGATCTTTCTGATAGTGTTGTAAGGCTGGAGTAAGATAATTACATAAGGTTTGTGAGCTATAAAAATACTATAAAGATGTCAGTTATTTTTATATAAAAGTGAGTTAATATCTTATATAAGCACTCAGATAAAACTCAAATTGTTAAGTATGTGTACAATGTTTTACAATTGGATTTTAATGCTAGCCAATTTTTTGGAGTATGGGTCAAACAAATTAATAAACAAACATTTATTAATTATCACATGATGTGTCAACCAGGCATAGTGCTAGATTTTGGCTATATTGAAACAAAAAAGGAGCTGTCCTGGCCCTCAAGGAGCTTACATTTGAGGAAAATATTGTACAAAAATAAACATATCCAAAATACACCAAAATAAATAAAAGGTATCTGAGGGCATTGTCAACTGGTGAAATGGGGAAATTAGGAAAGATTTCATGTAAAAGTTAATAGGAATTAAGCTTTAAAGAAAACTAAGGATTCTACAAAAGTGGAGGTGATGAGGGAATGCATACCATGTGTAATATAAGTCAGCTTGGCAAAGAAATGGAGGCAAAAAGATATAATGTTTTTGTGAAAAAATAGCAAGGGCCATTTAGTTAAGATGGAAGGGTGTGGGAAGGAGAGTAATATAGAATAAGATTTGAAAGGTAGTTTGAAGCCAAGTTATAAAGGGCATTAAAGTGCCAGACAGAGGAGTTTGCATTTGATTCCAGAAGCAATAAGGAAGGTGAAAAGAGAAAATAAGCATTTATTAACCTGCTATATAACGAGTCACTATGCTAAGTATTTTACTAATATTAACTCACTAGATCCTTACAATCTCCCTGGAAGTTAAGTTTTATTATCCCCATTTTATAGTGTGGGAGACAGATTGGAGAGAAGAGATTTTAAGGCAGAAAGACCAAAGAGGAGGCTATTTGAATGGACCAGAAGAGTTGAGGGCCTAAAGTAAAGGTATGACCCTGTGAGTAGAAAGAAAGGGGCAGTTGCAATACAATTAACATATAGGACCCAATATGGAAGAATAAGGAATAGGATTACTCTAAAGGTTTTGAACTTGAGTGTCTAGAAAGGTGGCAGCAACCTCAATAGAAACAGGAAAGTTCAGAAGAAGGATTAGTTTGGAGCAGGGGGGAGATGAGTAATGTTGGCTTGTTGATGCCTATGGAACACCAATTTTGAAGTGTGTATTAGGTCTTTGACACAGTGCCTGGCTTGTAATAGGTCCTTACTAAGTACACAGGAAAGAGAAGGGAAAGATAAATATGATCTTGGAATCATCTTCATTGAGATAACAAACATGTGCTGGTGAGGGTACCAAGAAAGAGAACACAGACCTAAAAGATTATCCAAAGATATATCCACAAATAGGGGGATGGGATATGGTTGATGATCCAGGGGACTGAAAAAGAATGGTTAAACAGATGGGAAAACTAAGAAAGCAGTGTCACTTAAAAACCCAATAGAATGTTTATAGGTAGAGGCTATATTTCAAGGATCTGAGAAATGTTTGGTGGCAAGTAGGAAAAGATATTCGAGTTTAGACTAGTCTTTCAATTTAAAGAGGAAAAAATTGGACGTGGGAGCCCAAAACATTTTCCTCCCCCTCAGGATTATGTAAGCCCTAGCATATTTCTAAGAATCAGATCTGGAGCTAGTAAAGAGAAGGATCAAATGATAAGATAGAGAGAAGAATTAACTGATGGAGCAAAGTTTTAAATAAAGCAAGAGGAAAGTTCAAGAAGTCTGCTTCATCATAGAGAAGCCAATTGTTTCCTTTAAGAGAAAGGTTAAAGAAAATACAGTTTTAAGTTGTGGAAGCAGAAAATTGAGGAAGTTTTCATCAGACAGCTTTGATCTGTTAAGTAGGAGGTGAGTACATCAGAAAATTTCTTGATCAAATACCATATCAATTTTTGTATACTGCTATATGTATTTTTAAATGCTCCTTTGCATATCCAAATTACAACTGACCAAAAAAAAAAAAAAACAAAAAACAAAAAAACCCTAATTCCTAGCCTTATGGGAAATGATAGGACTATTTTTGTCCTCAAATAAAATTTCCTAATTTAATATAAACTCATATTAACAAAATAAACATGCAAAATTATCCAAAAACTTGAATGGGAGAGAATCAGAAAACAAAGGTAGATTTCAACACCTAATAAAGGGTTAAGCATCACTGATTGTCCTGCTTGAATTCAATTCCTCAAGAAAAAAAAGCATTTATAACTTATTAAAACTCAAGATGCTTTTTTGGAAGTGTGGAAAGCTAAAGTCTTTCAGAATAGCCTAAGAATCGTGAATAAAGAAAAACATTCCTGTGTTTATTTAGAGAGTATAACCCCTTGGAGCCAGCGTTCCCACTAATGCATTTTACATTAGTGTGCCGCATCAGGAAATCCTGACTTTTGGTGCCAAGGGGGTAATTAATATCAGTTCATGTTTTCAAAATGGTTGTGTTTATGTGGGAATGAGGACTGAGCACTAACATGTAGAGCTTGAAGTATGAAAGCTTGCTGTGAAGCAAGATCTTGGGGAAGAGTGGAATACTGAAATTAATGAACAGGAAATAGGATTTCTATGGATAGAAGGATATTAGTACTGAGAAGGGGAAAGTCACAACACACACTTCTCTGCTCTTAAGCTACCAAGCAGTAACAGAAATGTTTCCCCGGAGTAGCTGTATTCACAGGGGAAGAAAAGATACACGCTTGAAAACTGTACACAGTATTTTGCTCCAATTGACCTCAAGAGTCCTGTGAAGTTACTCAATTTTTCCCAGATGGCTATAATGGCCCATGATAAGGGATAGCTACTACCCCAAAGCATCTTTCAGTAATGTGGTGCTCAGACCATCCCTGATGACCATCTACATGCTCAGAGTAGGACTCTCTTCATCTGCTCACTTCACAAAAAAATGTTTTGTACATTTAAAAAAAAAAAGTAGAGCCTCAGAATTTCATCTTCCTCTCTCCAGTACAAAAGTATGAAAACAAAGAAACCCAATTCATGCCAGTACTCTTCAATCTTAGGTCACCAAAAAAAAAATAATCCTTCAAAGACATTTTATAATTATTAGTCTTTTATATGATCCATAGGATCATAGATTTAAACTGGAAGGGACCTTAAAAGGATATCTAGTCCAATTCTATCACTTTGTAAAAAAAGAAAAATCAAGGCCGAGCAGGATTAACTCACAAATTCAAACTCAGGTATGTAGCATTTGATATACAGGAGGACTTGGGTCCCCCCCCTACTCCAAATCTTTTCATTGTAGCATACTCTCTTCTCCTCCTTTAAAGGGTTGTTCTTGAGATAGATAGTTAGGTGTCTTAGTGAAGAAAGAGTCAGGCCTGGAGAGAGGAGGTCCTAGGTTCAAATCAGAACTCAAGACACATCGTAGCTGTGTGACCCCGGGTAAGTCACTTGACCCCAATTGTTTAGTCCTTATGGTTCTGCCTTGAAAGCCAAAATATCAACACTTAGACCGAAGACAAGAGTCTTTCAAAAAAGAAAGCTGTCATTAAAGGTAGTTTTGTGTGAAATATTTTAGATAGCTGTGGTATAAACAGCAAGAATCTCTGGAACGAGAAATCAAGAAGCCTAGGGTCAACTCTTAGCCCTCATCAACTCTTCAGGCCTCAGTTAATGGCTCTAAATCTGTGGTTTTGAACAAGACCCATAAGTTTCTCTCTTAATAGTTTCCTTATCTCCTCAGGGTTTAGACTTGATCAGATGAACTCTAAGTTGCCAATTCTATGATTCTGTTCTATTTTATTCCTGACTAGTACTTGACCTGGCTAACACTGGCACTCCCAATACAAACAAAACACATACAAAGTTGTGTTTTAAAAGAGATCAGTTTTTGCCATTATTAGGCACAGAGCATGGTGTAGGTGTGATAACCACTTTGCAGCCTACTGAAAACATGAATTCTTGACTATAACATATTTAAATGAGAACAACTGTAGTGAGCTTTATTTTCCAGTCCAGGCTTCTCTATTACAAATGACAAACCAATTTTAATGTTTTAACTTCAACAAGGACTGTGTCAGCAAAAACAAAAGGGAGAAGTTAATCACTTTTTTCAAGTATTGTTAGCATAAACAAAGGAAAAACAGTATCAAACTGCAGTACCATGGAAAGGTATCTTTTAAAAAGTGATACAACAAATGTATAAACATAAAAAACTAAAATGGGAACAAGGTGTATGGTAAGGAAGACAGGAAAGTTATACAATTAGAAAACTAACTTTGTTTAGAATTCATAGTAATAAAGGTCTAAGGAAAATCTGAATCAAGATGGAGTACTTACCTCAGAATGTTCCTCCTAGTTTCAATTGACAAGTTTGATTAAAAATTCCCAGTTTATGTAGATATATACAAATAAATACATATTGTAATTGTATATACATATACATAATTTATATATACATATTAATTCTGATACCGGTTCAATATCCTACATACATGCATATAGGCTACTGATATATATTTATTACATATATAGTGAACCACTATCAGAATTCTTTTTGTGTGTATGCACACACAAACACAACACATACAAAAAAAATTTTTTAAAGAAATAGCCATTTCCCAAAAACCTAAAGACCAAAAAATATTTATAAAGAATTCTCAAATGAATAACAAACTATTAACAAACAAAATGAATGCACCAAATCACTAATAAGAGAAATGCAAAGCAAACAACCCTGAAGTTTCACCTAACTCCCAGAAAACTGGCAAAGACGGCAAAAGATGAGAACAGTCAATGTTGAAGGAACTATGGAGTAACAAGCACAGTAATGCATTATTGGTAGTTATAAATTGGTATAACCATACTAGAAAGCAATTTGTAATGATGCCAAGAGAGTAACTAAAATGTCCGTACCTTCTTAATCAAGAGTTTCCACTACTAAATATATACAAGTAATTGGGGGGGGGGGTCCCACAAAATATGAAAACAAATTAGATGCTCATCTTTCACAGAATAACTAAACAAACTGCAGTATATAATGGAACTGTATTGTACTGTAAGAAATGACAAATATGATGAAATAAATGAAAAAGACTTGCATGAAAGGATATAAAGTGAAATAAGCAAAACCAAGAAAAAAACACATAACTACAGCAATGCAAACAGTGGGGGGTAGAAGGGTTGCTATAATACAATTGAAAATAATTGTTGAACTATACAAAACAAGTTTACCAGAAGTAGTAGTAATAATAAATCAATGTAGTATCATTCAGGCATCTTTAAAGATAATTGCATTCTTAATTGACAGAATGCAAAATAACTGTCCTGAGTTTAACAACATTCTCCAATAGGCTCTCATTAGAAAAATTTCAACTATTTCCAATTAGGAAAAAAAAATTTTTTTCAAATCTTGCAGGCATTCATCATGTTAAGAAAAAGGATGCAATCAATTACAGTAGTCACAATTCTCTCCCCATTCAAATATTTAAATTATTATTTTAAAAGGATCCAGTGTTAATTAAGCATTTTAAGTATTAATACAAAAAACAAATGGCAAATTTATACTGATTTTCACTAGTTCTTACCTTTTACAAAAGCATTGTACTCACATTCTGAAATTAGAGAAATCATTAAGTCCCATCCTCTCATTTTACAGATTTTTCCTCAGTAAATTTTCCTCAGTAAAAGGAATGTGTGATAGGGCTCATGACTACTAGTTTACTGCTTTCCATTATATCACTCTACTATGCATGCATATTTCCAAAAACTTCTTCATTTTCTCAAGTAGCAAATATACATGGGCAGCAGCAGACTGCCAAAATCCAGTGGTTTCAATCTGCTTCCATAAATCTACATGACAAAATATGCAACAACTTAATTCTCAAAGAACTTGGTACTTTATTTTTAAAGTGTGTCTATATTCACTTTATATCTTCAGTAATATAGGTTTTGCCTATATTATTTTATACTTCTATCTTAATAGGATGGAAATGTTTTTAGCTACTGAAAACTTTTTAAAAATGAAAAATATCACTTTAAAAATACATAATCTAGATGGGAATACCAAATTTGGTGGGAAGCTATAGATTAAGTTACTCTTCTAACAAGGTATCAAAGGAATAAGGTAATTTTTGTCACCACCAATTAAAAACTTTTACGAAATAGGACCGTTATAAAACAATTAAACCTTGCAAATGCAGTAGTCTCCAGGAAGGAAGTCCTAGAGGAAATTCTGCTTATTAAAATTGCAATTTTAGTTTCCATTAAAAGGAGAATAAGACAACAGAAGATGGGTTGGCAAGACAAATTATTTCTTAATGTCAGTTGAGCTTATTTCAAATGAGATAACGTATCTACACCAGGTTGGGTTCAGCACATTTTTGTCTCCTCGACTCATTTATCTAATTCAGTCATCTTGATTATAGCCTCATGGACTTCATTTTCTGAGAAAGAATTTTGTAACAAACAGCCTACACAACATGCTGATTACTGAACAGTTAATTCTAATTAACTTGGGCATGGCAAGAGAATTTTGATAAAGTCCTAGAATACAAATACAGTTTTGCTTTTACTGGACCAACTTACATAAAAAACCCACAGCAAAGTCTCCTGGCGAGACAATAGCGTGAGAGAGATCTAATTTAAAGAAACAAATGAGAAAATTAAAATCACAAATAATTTATTCTTCCGTTAGAGTTGATACAGTTTTAAATAGCAACGAAGTACACAGTGGTGGAAAATTGGCACAGAACCTACAAGCACTTCAATCACAATAATGCTGTTCATGCTTTATCTGTTCAAAACCTTGATGTACATTTTCTACTAACCAACTTAATAAAAGAAAAAAATTCTTTTTTAAAACAAATGAATTTAAAATCATCCATTTGAATACACTGTATGTTTTATCTCCTTTAAATGCCATGGTATCATATATGCTTAGTTCTCAGTCAGAAGTGGAAAAGAAAAAATGAGAAATAAAGAATATCTCCTTCCAAGATAGAGGCAATTGATGAAAATGGTGTTTTGCTTTTAGGCTAATTGTGTTTTCAAATTATACATGCACAATTATTGTTGAAAACTCATGAATGCATGGATTCCTACACAATTCAATATTATCCTTGAATTTAGCTGAAATTATTGGGATCAGGAGTTTTCAAATAACAATTAGGTATTGAACAAGATGCTGCTGCTATCTCACATGCAACATTTGTAGACTTTCATGTATTTCACAACAAAACCTGATATGTATTTCACCATTAAGTATTTTCCTCAACATTTCTTGGTCTCATATTTACCAATGTGAAAAAGGGAACAAACACAAAAATGCCCCCTTTCTAAAGACATTACTCCAAAGTAAGAAAGTTGAGATATGGGTAAAGTCTCCTATACTAGATAATTATAAACCAATTATACACTAGTGGTTAAAAAAATTATTAAATCAAACTCTCCTTGACATCATTTATTGTATCTCCCTGCTTATTTCAAGGCAGGTAAAATTAATACTTTTGGTCTATTTGTTTGTTTTGTTATTGCTCTTAGGAAGGGATTAACATTTCATTTACATGAAGTTATTACCAAAGATTTTTCAGCTCCAAACCAAAGTAGTTCTGTTATTGCCTCACATTTTAAACTGTATTATAAATGATCTTTACAAAAAGATTTCTCTTCACAAAACAAGGTGGCTTTTTAAAAATGTAATCTTTTTACTCAAAAACAGCATCACATTGCCCTTGATTATCTTACAGATAATAGGGATTCAAATTTCCTACACAAGATCTGAACAGTAGACATATGGCGTGCTTTGTCTTCTCCCTCATCTTTATCTTTATGGTACACCATTTTGAGACCAACCCAATCAAGCATTTACCATGCCTGGATCCACATTAACAGAGGGTTTCTGATCCTGCCCATAGCATAGTATACTGCCTTGCATATGAAATAAACATAATATACAAAATATTGCTGCTGTAAAAAGTGTGCATTTCCCTCTTCCCCTTACAAAAGAAGCTGTGGAAAAGTATTAAATTCCCTTAACCTTCATAAACATACAAAGCTGTTCACACCTTTCAGTCTGTAACAGGCCATTTGAAACACAGTTCTAAAATCATTGTAAATTGGCTAGGTTGTATTTTCTGTCCAATGTTGCCATCTAGAGTAGAGATGTGAAATCAAAGTATTTTTTTGGATACTATAGGCTTTTTACAACTAGCCCATAAAGACTGCTTAATGAAAAACAGTCATTTATCCACAAGATTTTTCCAGAAACTAGATGGAATGAAGTGTTTTCTTCACAGGGAGGTATCCACAGTGCTGAGGTGACAATATGGCTGCTAATAGATACTGGCTACTGGAATGTAAGTATTTTTTCACTGCTGGTAATTTCCATACTGACCCTAAAAAATAAAATTTTAACATAATTAGATAATAGGTCTGACCATTTCCTCTGTTGGAACAAAGAATTAAAAGTGACAGTTCATTTTTAAAAGATTTCTCCTATTAAAAATGAGTAATTATACCTTAAAAAATCAAGTATTTTTTCACAATACTTGAAGGGGCAGAATCACCATGGTATCTCTTTTGAAAGTCTATTTAATTGCAAATTACTTTGATAATTGTGGACATGCAAGAAATAGTAAACTAAGCCAAGTAGTAATGTTGAGACTATGTGTTTAATCAATGCTGTGAGGTGCAGAATATGTCATCTAATACTAACTTTGTTTAAGAATTGTGCCTCACAATAACCCTAAAAGATTTCCTGTTTCTAGAAAAATAAGGAAAATTAAGTAGTGACTGCCTTATTGATTTTAAAAATAAAATGGAAACCATGTGCAATAAATAAACATGATTTTACTATGTTTTACATTAAAACATATTTATAAAAATTTAAGTTCTATATTTTGTCTTAGATGAAAATTTCTTATATATTGGGAATATTGAAGCTTACTTTCTTTACTAGAGCACTAGAAATATATAGGTAATACCAGCTTATCATATGGTAAAACAGTCTAGGATATTTTTAAAGAAAAAAATCTAGCAAAAAGTCCTTCAAAATTAACCAATTAAGACTTGTCACTCTGTCAAAGGAAACATTTTTAAATCATATTTCTCAATATATTCCCTAGTTTAAAAGAAAATGATAGAAATCCTTTCTCAAGAAAAGAGAAAGCTAGATTAGAACTTTTTAATTTTTCTAGGTTAATCTAAATGTTCTATGCAGCTCTTTTAACTGTTTTTTATCTAATACTAATCATGCTATGAACACTTAAGTATTCAATTAAAAAACACTAACATATGCAGTCCTCAACAGTTGTATTCCAACAGTTTATCTTTAATTTGGGTGCTTGAAATTTGGAATAAAATTTCCCCCAGAAACATCATATAAATTACAGTTGAATTACAAGACTGCTAGGTTATATTTAATCCACAATGTGGGAGACATTTGAAAATAGAATTTTACAACTGAAGCAAATATAGACCTATTATAAAACAAAAATCCAGAGGTTAAGTTCACTAAGAAAAGACCTTAAGGACCTCAGGAAAACAGTAACTTTGATTAATAATAACTTTTTTTAAATTATCTTGCATGCTGATTCATGATAGAGTGAACAAGAAGATAGTGAGTTGGATGATAAAAGAATCTTAATAACCAGTAGGGTTAAACCATGGTAAACTGCTATTTGCACATCCAGAAATGGCTGACCATTTTCTATACATTACAATGGGGAATCATCCCAAAAGGTAGGATGAATATAGTATATAAAAGTTAGAGAATGAAGGACATGAAGGAATACAACAAATGTTAGGCAGTGTGGAACCCTGGCCTAGAGGGAAAATTCTAAGACAGGGAAGGCTACCAGGAAAGGCTTGGAAAAACTAAGAGCAGCACCAGTCTCAGGATGGCAGGAAAAAGCAAACAAGCTAAAAGAAGAATGTGAGCAGGGCACACAGAGGAAACAGACTAGCCAACTTGTTTTGATGGAATATAACAAGGGGAGGGAAAGGGCACAAAGGGACAGGAAAGTGCAATCCAGAAAAAAAAAGAATGTTGGATTCTTGCGTGTGGCTATTGTGACCTTAAGGACAAACTCTTCTCTTTCCTCGACCGAGGAGAGATGAATAGTGAGGGCAGGTGAAAGAAGGAAAAGTAGACAAAAAGATTTCAGAGGTTGGCTGAGGAAGCAGTAGGGGTAAAGAAAGGAAGAAAAATTCCTATGATCAAAGGAAAGCACTTAGCAAAGTGCCTGACACATCACAAGTTCTTAATAAATGTTTGTGTATTTATTGACTGATAGACTAAAAGGAGAAGAGAGAGATAAAGGCTGTCCCACAAACCATCAAACACTGCCAAATCATCATCTTCGACTCACCCAAGTTCAAATCCTTAGCCAACAGCTAAATTTCTGCTTTCTTTCCTCAAGAGTCAATCAGTCACCAAATCATTTCAAATGTACCTTTACAGCATTTATTCACCCCTTTCCATTTTCATTGTAACCATACCCGTTTTGATTTTCTTCTATTCTCATTTGGAGTATTTAAAAGCCTAGTAACTAGAACTTCCCAATCTCAATGCTACTACCTTCAATAATCTGAAGCCACTATTCTGATGATGTTGCCCTTCAATTCAAAAAAACTTAAGAGCAGAGGGTGAATGATGCATGAGGTTCACAACACTCCTGAGTACAGCCCAAAAGAGATTAAAATGTAGAAACGTGATTTTCTAAGTCAATGTGTCACCCACAAGGATCCCTATATATGATTTAGAGAGTCCCTGTTTCTTTTGAGTCTGACGCCACTTTACAGAGCAAAACCAAACTCTTTTTTATCCTTCAGTCAACCAATTCCCATACATTCCCATTCTGTCTGACTTAAAACCACAAGATCTTAGGAGTTAAAGGGCTCCCTCTAGTGCATCTAGTTCAATCCCCCAACCAAGAACCATTTCAATCTAGTCTACTCCTCTAAAATTCTTAGGTCTCTGTAAAGTCCAATATAAAGCTTTTAAACTTTGAATTTAGTTACCCTGAAACCAATCTTCTGCTCTATGCAAGACTTTCATTTCTGTCACTTTTTCCCAGAACTAATTGATGTTAGAGTTAGTTATACTTACAGGTAAGAGTTAGTATAGTAAGGAAGAGTCCTGTTATTAAAAGAGATTGAATTTGCACAGTCTGTGGCATTGTACTGCTACAAAGACTTGCAGTTAAGAAGCAACAACAAAGAGACAGATGACTTGGAAAAGAGGATGAACTGGCTGTAGAGGCTCTTGGACAGATATTTGTTCTATACTATGTGACTGGTGACTAGAGAAAAACAGGCCACAATATCTGGTGTCCCTCCTATGGAATAGTTAATAGGAGAATAAAGAAAAGAATCTACAAGGTGAAGAGGAAACTGAGGCAAAAGAGGGTGACATTAAATTCACACAAGAAGTAACAGAACTAAGATTTAAACTCAGGTCCTTTGAATCAAAACCCAAAGCTTTTTCTATTACATAAAGGAACTCATTATTCAATATGTAGATTATCTAGTTTCTTGTATCTAATCCTTTTGTATGTAACTTGAGACCATTTCACTTCTTACCTATACTGTCCACAAAGTACAAGAAAGAAATAGAAAGATAAAATTCAAACCAGTCAAAAATTATCTACTCAGAAATCTTTGGTAGATTTGAGGGAAAACAGTTAATTATAAGTTAAAATGCTATTCTTTAATGTCAATTTCAATTATTCATGCTCTCCTTGTCTTTATTGCTGTTAACAGCTGGGAGAGGGAAAGCAAAATGTCAGTAACAATTGACCCTGCAAAGATTATATAATTCTGTATAGGATATCTAATCAAGTACAATATAAATCTATTAAAATTAGTAAATTTAAATGTGTACCAACTGTGTGGTTTAATTTCTCTTAAGTACTGTGGAGGAAACAAAATCTATCATTTACAAAGGGTTTACCACCTTGCTGAGGAGATGTGATTTACACATACAAAACAATTAGGTAACATACAGCTATTCAAGTTCAAAAAAGGATGAGATTAACATGATCTGCAATTCTTAGGAAAAGCAACATGGAAGAGATAGAATTTGTGCTAAGCCTTGAAAAATGAGTATGTTTCAGATAAACTGTGAGAAGTTATGGTAGCATTCATCTTATAAAGAAAGAATAAGAATAGCATATGAAGGGTTCAAAAATGTGGTAGGTGAATGAATATATATAAAATGAGATTATAAAAAGTACTTTTAAAACCTTAAAATGCTATATAGTTTTTACTGTTGTTATTGTTCTTATAAACAGAGGACTTGTGGTAGACAGTTGGGGGAAGAAATGGGCAATAAGTTTAGCTAAAAATGAAGCTGGATGATGCTAAAAGGTTTATACATCACACTGAGTAATTTGGACTATTATCCTGTAGGTCAGAAATTTCCAACTAGTTGAAAGAGATCATTAATTATCAACCAGGTATACCAAGACCTAATAATTAACAACACAGTCCCCATACCTGTGACATTTCTAAGTATTTCTAATAGGTAGAAGGTTCATGTGGGAAATTGCTAGCCATTCTCCCTGTCCCTATTAAAATCTGTTTGAAGGAGTGAAATAGGTATGTTAGCAGAGTGACGAGTTATAAATAATACTGTGTTCTGCCAATACTTCCCCTCGCAGCAAATGCCATTTCCAAAAAAAAATAAAAAATAAAATAAAAATAAAAATAAAAAAGGTTGGAAACTCTGTTCAGAGGCAAGGAAAGCCACTCACTGTATATTCTCTCTAAGAAAGTAAAATGAAGAAAATAGTGTCTTAAGCAGATGTAGCAATGTGCTAGATGTACTGAAAGAGATCTTGATTCTAGAAAACTTTTTCAGAGTTTTTAATGCAAGATAAACTGCTAAACTGGGATAATAGCACTAAAAATTTAGATAAATTAGATGCAACAGATATAGGAAGACATGACAAGCTATGGTGACTAAAGAGGATAGGTATGATTCAGTGAGGCTTTTATGTAATAATTCACTTAATAATGCATTAATTAAGAACACTGTGGGAGGAAATGGAGCCCTCAAAATTAAAAGCCAGTTTAATCAAAGGAGAAACAAAATAAAGAGCTGAAGTACAATCACGGTAACTTTACCTGGTCATATCCATAAGGCCTCTGTTGGGGTGGTTGTGGTGGTCCAGGCTGTGTAGGTCTGTACCCCCCATACTGCTGACCCTGTCCCTGTGGGTAGTTGGGATACTGAGGCCCTGGACCACTCTGTGAAGGACCTATAAAATTATTAACAAAAAGTACGGATTAAAATCTAAAAATATAAAATGTATCTCAATAAAACTTCTTTAGAACTAAAAGGTTCATTTAGTATTGGTAGCACAGACTGAGAGAAAGAACATTACACTTGGGCTCAGAGTCTAGGGTCAGAATTCTGGTTGGTTTCATTTCCCACATGATCTTAGACAGTTTACTTAATTGCCTCATCTGTAAAATGAGGATACTGGAAAAGATGACCACAGGGACTGTAAATTTAACAATCAACTGGCCTGGACAACACTGTGTGGGACATGCCTATATTTCTAAACTAGTTATGGTTCACTGACATTTTGTCTTACTTCTTAAAACAGAACTTAAGGGGACTGCATTGTGCTATTAAATACTAGGTCATTCAAAATAATACATTTACATTTTGAAACAAACTTTACCAATTTTGAATCTGTGAAGATGATGATTATGATGATGATGAAGATAAGAGCTAACATTTATATAATGTTTACTATGTGTATGAAATTGTGCTAGCTAGGCACTTTGCAATTATTATTATATTTGATCCTCAAAAAAACCCTGGGAGACAAATGCTATTATCCTCATTTTATAGATGTCTGAAACTGAGGCAAACAAACAAAATGACTTGCACCAGGTCATTCTAAAATTTTCTTCTGGTATCAACCACTGAAAGAATACTTTGTCAACTAATATAATTCAGTCAATAAAATCTTAAATGCTAAATTCTATCCCAGCAAACATATAGTTTTAAAAATTATTGGTTCTGGGCAGCTGGGTAGCTCAGTGGATTGGGAGCCAGGCCTAGAGACGGGAGGTCCTAGGTTCGAATCCGGCCTCAGCCACTTCCCAGCTGTGTGACCCTGGGCAAGTCACTTGACCCCCATTGTCCGCCCTTACCACTCTTCCACCTAGGAGCCAATACACAGAAGTTAAGGGTTTAAAATTAAAAAAAAAAAAAAAAAAAAAAAAAAACAACAACAACAACAACAAAAATTATTGGTTCTTCCTAGTTTGTTTTTTACAGGTCTTCATTATATTCCTCCAGTTTTATGTAACAAGAAATAGCTCTTCAAAATAGTAATATTGTTCATGCAATTTCAAATTCAAAATATTCTGCTTGAGTACAACTTGTCTCTTACATCCCAAACTTTTATAATTGCTTTATCAAAATAGAGAGCTGAAAGAAATGGCTATAAAGTAATTAAAACTATAATGATGGCCAGACACTGTAGAAGGCAGTATTTTATCAATAGGGATGAGTAAATAAGAAGCAGAAGCTGGAAAAGGAAATGGACCACCATCAGTTTACAAAGTTGAAAATATCTATGAACATGTAAAACAGTGGAACTTACAGTTATATGATTTTAAAGGCATAACTGCAAATACTATTAACCAAAGGAGCCAAATGACTACTATACATTGGTAGAATATTCTACAACATAAAATTCTAACAAAAGAAATAAATAAAAAGGTTCAAAGAACAGCAAACTGTATTTGTTAGAGCCAAATGTGTCTTCAGAGCATGGCTTGGGTATCACTATTTTAAATGCTTTATTTGACCATGAAAAAGATTGTAAGGAAGTAATGTACTTTTTTCTGCCCTAGTCAATCTAGTTTTTCTGAACAGAATACTCTACTTTATGGGCATAAAGAATTCTGTATAAAGCTAAGGCTAGAAATCTTTGACACTTACATGTTACAACAGACTAGCACAAGAAAGCTAACCATTCAACTACCTTGGAAAACATTTCAGAGAGAAATATCAGCAGGCAATAATAAATCACCATCTTAGTATAAAAATAAGGAAATAATTTCCTCAAATAATTCTAATCTCAAATAAATTCCATCAGTCTAATCCATAAAACTCTTAATTTTTTCCATTAGAAGAATGATTGTCCGTTAAGGTCTGGGGAGGGGGAGTTGAAATACCTCTCCATTATGGTTTCCCAATATTTACAAGATAGCATTTAACTACTTAAATATAAATATTTTATTTTACCTTATCATCCCTCATGATCATTAACTATTTTTAATTCAAATCAACGCATTTGCTTCTTTCTTTAAAATGTTAAAGGGCTTTCAATTAATAGTTTTACATATTTTTGCACTATTTTCATTTGAAGCTAAAAAATTTTATTTATATAAGCCCAACCTATCTGTGTCTGTTTTGTTATCTAGAAAACTGGGATAATAGCACCTCCTTCACATAATTGTTGTTAGGATCAAAGGAAGCTCTACATAAATTCCTAATTTATAGCTACAGAACAAAATTAAACTAATGAAATATTAAGTTTCCTCAGAACTACTCAAGTGCAGGAGGACATAATAAGCTAAAACCTGGTTATCCTTTGAAGGAAGTAAAAGAGTAAGCCTCATGTGGACAAAATATGATACAACACAAAAATTCCTAAGGCTTCACAATAAAAAACAGAAAAGGAATATTTTTTAACTGCCACTAACAACTATAGGACTTTAAGTTGCAGCTTTACATTGGCAGAGATAGCTTCTTCACCCAATGTTCCCTACACCAATGAAATCAAAAGAGGATCTAGACCAAAAAAATTTTAACATGAATACTGTGAAGCCAAAGTAGGTAAGCTGCACTGTCTCTAAAATTGTAACTTTATAGACTACAGGGCTGCTACACTAGTAATATTCTGAAATAACCTGAGGCTGGTAAAAAATCATGCCATTCCCTACTCAGTATCCAGTGATTTGCACTTTATATATGTGGAAGACTTTGAAATCAGAGAATTTGAAATTATGTCTGCCTGATATGCCACGATAAAGAGGTAAGAACTTTGCTACAAATTCTGTAATATATAGCCAAGTACTATTTTTTCCTCCTCCTCGGGAATTAAATATTGTTATTTAAGGCCAGAATACTAAAGGGAAACTTTTTCTATGAAGTGCATTTGGTCCTATTTCCCCAATCCTCTTTCCTTTTCTGTTAAAAAAAAAAAAGGTCTTGTTTGTGACATCAGAACACAAATTGCTATCTTGGAAAACAAACTGATTCAATGGATCACCCAAGAAGTATTTGCAGATTTCTTAAGACTGAAAAAAAGACTCATGAAACATATGGTAACTATTTTCAAATATCTGAAGACTTGTCCTTTCGAATAAAGATTACTTTTTCCCAGTAGTTATAAGACAAAATCGGCACTAATTCAATTCAACAAACATTTGCCATGTGCCTACCATGTTCAAACCTCTGTATAAGGTACTAAGAACACAGACAAAAAAAAGAAAACCATCTCTGCCCTCAAGGAGCTTTCATTATTCTACTAAAAAGGTGTACATTACAAAAGGTTAACATTATAAAAGAATAACATTTTCTAACAACTAGCAAAACTGCCTAATAGAATGGGATTGCCATATGACAGTTAGCTACCTATCATAGGCAGTGTTTAAATAATTCAGACAATCACCTTGTCAAGAATATTGTAGAGGGGAGACTATGGAGCTTTTAGGTTACTTCCCAAATTATTTATGACTCCACAATGACAATTAATTATCACCAAAACATCAGTTTTTCTAAAAACACATGTTTTCTACTATTCCTAAAAATCAAATAAATAATATCTTTAGGTTCAATTCAATATTTATTAAATGTCAACTATACAGAGCACTGTGCTATATGATGGAAGATGAGAGATTAGATGAAATCTAGTCGCTCACAGAACTTACAGGCTAGATAGAAAACATGATATAGGAAAATACAACATACTTTAGAAAAATACAAAATACAATGACCCAAATGGAATTAAGTTTTGGATGATAATACATGTATAAGCCAGATCAAATTGCTTACCACTGCCAGGAGTGGAGGAGGGAAAGGAAGAAGGGAAAAATTTGGCTCTTACAATTTCAGAAAATATATGTTGAAAATTGCTATTATATGTAATTGGGAAAATAAAATATTTTTTTTAAAAAATACAAAATAATTTGCTTTAGGAGTTCCAAGTAGGAAAAGAATGTTAATGAGTAGGAGAAACCTTGTAACACATACAAATCAGGTTTTAAAGAAGACATATGGTTCAATTAGAAGAGAACAGGAAGAAGGATATTCCAAAGAAAGGGAACAATAGGAGGAAAGCATTGAGGGTGCTCTAGAGACAAGGAATAATCCACTTAGACTGAAGCAGAGAGCATATAATGAGAGACAATGAGAAATAAGACTCTGTAAGGAAGAGTGCTGGCAAACCAAGGAGAACCATTAACATTTGGGTATTTGAACTCTATCTGGCAGGACCTACTCGAGATTTTTCAGCAGAGATATTGAAGAGTACAGAATTATCAAGGATCATGACAGAAATTTCAATGGCAAGGCACACTAGGTTAATGGTAGCACCAACAACAACATACTAAGGAAGAACAGGTTTAAGATGGAACGATGATAAGCTCAGTTTTAGATATAATGAGTTTATGATGTCCTGAGGCATCCAGATAGAAATGAATATGTAGAATTGGATTTCAGTAGAGAGGCAGACAGTGGAGGTAAAATCTGCAAATGGTAGTTGGAGCTGAAGAGATAAAGTTCAAAAAGAAAGCCAAGGACAAAAACTTGAGTAACAACCAACTTAAGTGATTAGGATGAGAATAAGAATCCTATTAAGGAAGCAAAAGAAGGAGGAAGAAAAACAAGAAGGGATAGTATTATATCACAATATAACCAACTGATTAATAAACATTTCTGAAGTGTCTTCTATGTGTACAGGTACTGTAGTAAGCATGGAGATATATACAAAAGCCAGTCCCTAGGATATGTGTTTTAGGGGGCAGCTGGGTAGCTCAGTGGATTGAGAGTCAGGTCTAGAGACAGGAGGTCCTAGGTTCAAATCTGGCCTCAGAAACTTCCCAGCTGTGTGACCCAGGGCAAGTCACTTGACCCCCATTGCCTACTCTTACCACTCTTCTACCTAGGAGCTAATACACAGAAGTTAAGGGTTTAAAAATGTAAACAACAACAACAAAAAAAAAAAGCCAGTCCCTATCCTGAAGGAGTTCAGGATCTAAAAGAGGAGAAAATATGCAACAAATATATACAAAGCAAGCTACATATAATATAAATGAAATAATTAACAGAATGAAGGCAGTGGAATTAAGAGGAATTGAGCTGATGACCCAGCAATACCACTTCTGAGTTTGTATTCCAAAAAGATCAGAGATAGGGGGAAAGGACCTATTTGTACAAAAATATTTTTAGCAGCTATTTTTGTAGTGGCAAAGAATTGGAAACTGAGGAATATCCATCAATTGAGGAATGGCTAAACAAACTATGGTGTTGGTTGTAATGGAATACTATTGTGCCAAAAGAAATGACAAACAGGATGAGTTCAGAAAAACCTGGAAAAGTTTATATGAAATGACACAAAGTAAAGTGAGCAGAACAAGAACAATACTCTACAGAAACAGAAATACTGTACAATGATCAATTGTGAAAGACTAAACTATTACCTGCAAAACAAGGTTCAAAGATAACCTCAAAGGATTCATGATAAATAATGCTAACCACAGCCAAAAGAACTGTTGGAATCTGACTGCAGATCAAAGCATGTGATCTTTTACTTTATTTCCTTCATAAGCTTTTTTATTGTATGTATATATGTCTTCTATCATGGCACAAGGAATATGGAAATATATATTGCATGATAGCATTGGTATAACCTATACCACCACACTATTTACTATCTTGGGGGAAGGAGGGGGAGGGGATCTGAATTGCAAAATGTCATAAAACAATTGTCAATAACTGTTTCTATATGTACTTGGGGGGAAATTTTTTAATTAAAAATAAACAAGCAAAAGTTGTAAGAAAAAAAAGAGAGGCTGAAAAGTTTCCTGTTGGACATAAGATTTTAGTTGGGATTAAATGGAAGCCAGGAAAGTCAACAGTCAGAGCAGAGAAAGGAGAGCATTCAGGGCTTAGGAGACAGCCAGAGTAAACCCAAGTAAGAATAAGCAGAAACAGAGAGAATGGCCAGAATTGAGAGATCCTCAGTACTTCGCACAGTACCTGACACAGAATAGATGCTTCTTAAACGCTTGATCAATTGAATCAAAGCCAAAGGAGAAATAGGTTTGGGGAAAATGTAAGAGGGGAGACATTCCATTCACACAAAAACGAGGACAGAAGGAAGCCGATTTCTGTTGGCTTGGCAATGGATTTTATAATAGGTTCAGGATAATAGGGAGGGAGAAGAAAGATTGTGAGTGGCTAAGGAAAAATTGTTTGAGCAGATATTTGGCATTAAACAGAAAGAAGAGAAATAGGATACTGGCTAAAATGGAGCAAGAAAAGGCTTAAGGTTGGAGGACATGACAAGAATCAATAAATAAAGAGTAAGGAAATTGTTGGAGTAAGGTCCTAGAGGAGATAGTAAGGGATGCTCCTAGAGGAGATAGTAAGGGATGCAATAAGGGACAAGTAGAGGGATTCATCAGTCCTATGAAAAAATAGGATGCCTCTTCCTCACACTGGAAGAAAGGAGAGAGTGAATGGAAATGTTACTTAACAGCATCAGTATGCTCAGCAAAAGAATTCTCTGGTAATTCTGGAATTTTATGTCTTCCTTTCAGTAAATGCTCTCTTACAATTCACAGCTCTTTCCATCTTCATGCTCATCTCTCTCTTACCAGATCTTTGGGCTCAGTCTTTGAGATACCTTTTCTTGATTGGAACCAGGCCTTTAATGCCACTTCTCAGCCATCCCCACACTATGTTACCGCAAATATTTCAACCCACATGGCTTGCCAGCTATTTTTATAAGTTCTCTTCTTCCATTAAGATGAAAGGTCCATAATAAAATGATGAAATAACCAGAACCAAGAAAAATATATAGATAACTACAATGTAAGTGCAAAGAACAACCACTACAAAATAATACAAGGTAAATATTGAAAAGAATCATCCCTTGCACCTTTGCAGAGGTCCACAAGTGTGGAATGTTGCACATATTTTCAGATGTTTTCAATGAAATGTTCAGTTTTGCTGGTTGTGCTTTTTCTCCTTTTTCTTTAAAAAAAATTATTTGTCATAAGATGGCTCTCTGAGAAAAAGGCATGCAAGGATACAAGGAGGAAATTCAGATGATGTAAAAATAAAAGATATCAATAAAAATCTGTTTAAAAAAATTCTAAGGTGTTCCTTTAAAATAGAAGAGCATGAGAGATTCTTGAGGACAAGATTATATTGTTTGTATTTGTAGCTACCATGCTTTAAACAGCAGCGAATATTAACAAAAGTAAATTAGTATATCACAAAACTTATGAGGTTCAAGAGGCTGACAGAATCCTCAGTTCTATTTCTAACATAGTTCAATTTTAACAAATTTATCAGAATTTGGCATTTTCAGACTGAAAAATGGTGTAAGGAATCTATTTATTCATCAATAACTTACTCGAAGTCTCTCTCTTTTCCCAACACCCCCCAAAAAATCAAAACAAGTTAAATACTTACCATAACCCTGCTGCTGTCCTGGATAAGGTTGCTGACCTGGATATTGTTGCTGTTGGGGTGGATAACCCTGTTGGGGAGGTGGTCCTTGATATGCATCTTGCTGCTGACCATACTGTGAATTCCCTGCAGGATGATTGGAAGAGGGAAAAAGAGCCATTGAGGAATTCATTTAATTAATTTATTTTTCCTTCTAAGATGCACAGCCAACAACACAAGAACAAAAATGAAATGCAATCTTGATTTTTAAAAGTTAACAAAACAAAGAAAACTCAAACCAAACAGAAGGATTCGGCCAAACAAACTGCAGTTAAAGCCAATTTTGCAAGGTTGAACTGCAGCATTTTCAGCGTCTCTGCCATACGAGCATTACATATACTGGAACATCACAGTCATAAGATCATGACTATGCTAAATAAAATAAAAAAGACAAAATTAAAGACAGCTACAAGAGCACACACTAGCTACACAAGATCAGCAAGCTGTTTCCTAAAGGCACTATATTTATATATGAAATTATATATATAAATGTATGTATGTATATATAAATGTAAACACACAGAGAGAGAAAAAAAAAAAAAAGAAAAAAGAAAAAACCAAACTGATGGATTGGTGTTTTAAATAGAAATTTTCCATTGAGTAAAAAAAAATTTTCTGAAGATCTTTTAGTCACTTTATGTTGTTAGAGAATGGCAAATTATGGTTACATATTTTAGGTGTTTGCAAGAAAATTATTTTGATTGCTGTATGGTCTCTATAACTTTCAAGATAGTCAGCAACTAGTACTCTACAAGAGTTTTTATTTGGATATAGGTTGCCTTGTGCAAGAAATTTCATTCCTGGGGAGGAGATATATGTGCATATGTGTGTGAAGGTATATAGATACCTCCTTCGTAGTAATGTTGTGAGGAATCCTCATAAGGCCTATCGTAGCCTTGTTCAGGATACGACGGTTGCTGATAACCGTAATCATTATGACCTACATCAATTCGACAAGAAACAGGAAGAAACGTTAATGGCCAATGAGTTGAAAACCCTAAAAATATTTAAACTTTTAGATAAAATGAAAAAAAATTTTAACTGGAAATACATAAAAAATTTTTAATTGCATTAGCCAAATATTTACCAATATGATTGAATTTCATATTGAGTCAACGTGCAGATTTTTTAAAAGTAAAAAGCAGTAGTTTTAGAAACATCACAGAAAGGGACAATCTTAACCCTCTGATAATCCTCATTAGGAGAAAAAACTTTATCTTCCATTAAAAAAGAGAATGAAAGCATTTAGGCCTTTCACATGTAAATAACCTGAATTAAATTAGAATGAACAAAGGAAGCAATTATCATATTTTGTCAAACACCTGTTCTGCTGATCTCCAATTCCACAGCATATGCTAAAGACAATACAAAATATAACAGAGCTTCATAAGTTTTTTTTCCCCTGAAAGAAACTGAGACAAATTTTTACATTATATTTTCCCATTTAAAGCATTAGGAATTGAAAATATATGCCTTTTTTCTAAAATTCTTTAAATTATTTTTCAGAGTATTTTTCACATAGAAAATTATGTTTTTAATTACTGCAGTTTGTACAGAGTTTCAAAGTACTTCTACTTTAATAACTCAAATCATACCCTACCTTTACATGGTTTTAAGAAAAACTATTTCTCCTGCAAGATGACTAGAAAGTAGTACATAAAAATATTCCTGACTTCACAACTGTGCTTTAACAAGTAATGTGCAGATAAAGTAACCTTTCAGGTAACTAAAATTTGTGCTACAATTTTGGAACAATGCCTAAATAAGGAAGGCAGGGAGTTATGATTATTATATTCACTATTCTGTGCATTCCAAAGCTCTGAAACACTACTTTAGAAATATCTATGCTGTTATTTGCATAAATATTCAGAAATAGAGCATGCCCGATGCTGCTTAACAAAATTATTGAACTTAGAATAAATGGTCCATGTAAATGTCAGACACATAAATATAAAAGTGAACCTATGCAAATATACACTTTTAACCAACAATCCTTTAATTGAGTTATCTGTGGTAATTTTTAAGGTTTGACATATGTACAATTAACCTATATCTTTTACAAGAAGACAGGTCAAATACTGAGCAATATAATTCTCAGATTTAAGAAACTATACTATGAAAGAGAACTGAATCTTACTTATAAAATATTAAAATAGAGTTTACAAAAAAAGTTTTTGTAGTGCTCAACTTGAGCATTTCATTTACTTAAAAATAATTTTGAAGTATATGATTAAAACTATTATTATGGCTAACCTATATCAATTAGTCATCCTAACACACATAATATAATAAGACTTTATATTTATTGAAAGACCTATAATATACTATGTAATAAAACTTTGCTATTAAATTTTAAGGCTGCTTTTATCTTCACACATGAAACTAAAAAGATGAGTCAGATCGTTGAAGAAAAAAAAAACACATAATTAACAAATGAGATTTTTTGACATGAATTATCCAATCAACAATAAAGGAAATAATTAAAACTAATAATAACATGCATTTACTAAAAAGCTACTATATGACATTATATATTTTATAACTTTTCCAACTGTGTACTTCACTTTACCTACGTAGTTCGTGCCAAAATATTGTATTACTACAACAATATTAAGTACTGGTGTACCTCGCTTCATGCAATAGGTTATGTTCCCAATAAATTTTTATACACTGAAACAAATGTTCCCATTTACTTACATTACAACTGCATTAATGCTTTACCTTCAATTCTAGGAAAGCTTCCAATTATTTGTTTTAAGTTTCTTTTCTCCTAAATTTTCCTAAGTCAAGAAATTCAATTAAAATATGATAAAGGAGCTTCCTACTCAGAGGAACTCTCTAGTAAATCCTATTATAAAGGGGAGAATCTTTTTGATGTGAAAAAGTATTTCTCAATTTTTCTATTTTAAACATTTGGATTGTGAAACTCCTTGGGTTTTCTTTAAAGCAAGGCACACCTGTATAAACAATTGTCTAACAACCTACCTTCTTCGTTAAAAAGCTGAATAATAACTAAATTCTGATTCTCACCTCTTCTTCAAAATCCAAAAATAATTGTGCCATAAATTTCTATGAGTCACTACACTAAAAATGCAGAATTTGTCAAATGGCAACTATAATCTTATAATACATCACAGTTCCTGATCAGAATACAAAATTTACTAAAATGAAACAACTTGTAAATAACTTATTCAAAAATCGTATTCTCTGTTTGTACAATGGTGGAATAAAACAAATCCATAACAAAACTGCTTTGGTAGAAATTAACAATTGAGATTGTAGTAAAGGATCTTTTTTATCTTTTGAGATTCTAATGACAAAACACGAAACTAAATGGCACAAATGTGGAAGTACGTATTACACAAAACCTAATTTAACTATAATAAATTATCCTTGGTGTCTTAGATTATTATAAACATTTCTGACTTTTATTTTAAAAAGCTATCTGTTACTGAAACAGATTGCTAACTTGTCCACCTCATTAAAATGGTTTTTAATAGCTGTCTACATTAATATTGGGCAGTTATAGAAAATGGGAAAGTTAACATTAGGAGAGATTACCATCAGGGTAATATTGCTGGTTCATGCCTTCTGGAGGACCTTGTCCACCATGACTGTATTGGTCCCCATAATAGTCTTCCTGGCCTGAGTACTGCTGTGGTGGGCCTGAAAAACCACAACCAGTCAAGACGTAAATAATTTGTTCTCTCTGTTATCAAAGGCTTTCTTTCTAATCTGATCTTGAGATATATTTCTTAAATGTAGATTACCCAACCCATTCTTTGGCATTTCAGACATTTTAATTGTTTTTATTATGTTAGAGATATACACAAACACATATAACACATTTGGTAGCTATTCTACTTGGCTACTTGCACATTAAAGATAATCCAAAGAACACATGTACAATATCAACAGCACAAAATCTTGTGGAAAGAAAAAGAAGTAACTTTTTAAAGACAACAAAAATAATTATAAAATGATGGAACATATATTTGTTTTATTTTTTTCTGGCACGTGAAGAATTTTAGAATAAAATAGATTTTTAGAATTCCCCACTGTACATTAATATTAATGTGTTTGTGGTGAAAACTTTTCAGATGTTCCTTTTTTCTTCAAATAAGAACAAAGAAACAAAGAAAATGTATGCCATAAAGTTCAAGTCCACTTAAAGACTCTTCTATTAATATATTAGGAAAGAAAAAATGCTGGAGACAAAAAAAGCTCAACAATTCTTGTCTTATATTATGTTTTAAGTTGAAAAGTTAATTAAGAATGAAAACAATTTAAACCCTTACGGTTATAACTATTTGAAATAATCAAGAAAATATCTACATTACCTTGCTGAGGTGGCCTGTAAGGGGGAATCTGTCTTTGACCCATCATATGATTCCCTTGGTTAACTTGACCCATCATTCCCATTGGGGGTTGTTGTCCTTGATAATGCTGACCACCTCCCTGTGGCATATTATACTGTTGTGAAGGAGGCTGCTGATGCATCATTGGACCTGAGAAATACATAAATATATATAAATATATAACAATTTCATATAGAATTTTAACCTTACAAAACAGAAATACAAACATCTATTTCTGTCATAAAATCTCAAAGTCAAGCAATTGTTCCCAATAATAATCTTAGTTCTAATCTTCCTTTGTATCACTTAATTTAGACCTTACAAAATCTGAAATAAACTTTATATGCACTACTAATAACTCAGCTATATGCAAATATTGGAACTCTAAAAAAGATAATTACCCCAAATTGCCCCTCTTTTCCAGGTTGTTATTTTTTAACTCAGCTTTTTTTTTTTTTTTTTTTAAAGAATCAAGTATATAGGGGATAGATTGTAGCTCAGTTGAGAGAGAGTCAGATCTAAAGTTGAGAGATCCTAGCCTCAGACACTTCCTAGCTGTATGACCCTGGGTAAATCACTTAATTCCCATTGTTTAGCCCCTATCACTTTTCTGCCTCAGAAACAGTGCCTCTAAGGTAGAAGGTAAGGACTTAAAAAAAAAAAAGTATAGACAAATAACACTTGGTTTCATATACCTTTTTTCTTGTAGTATGTTATTTATTTTATCCACACAATCCTGCCAAGACAAGTTCCATGCTGATTTTACACAAAAATGAGTCAATGTCCCAAAGTTTTATTATAGTAAATCAGAAGCAACAATGAAAAAAAATTTCCTTTCATAGTTATTTTTTATTTTAATTCATGCTACATAACAATAGATTGACCTTTTTTCCCATTACATGAAACATTTGCAAAAACTCTTTCTATAATGGCCACATTTAGGGAGAGCCAACTATACCTTGGATCTCACCATCAACAAGTTTTCCCACTCATGTTTAAGAATTCTGAAATTATTTTATCTTCTAATACAATCTAATCTTCTGTCATTTCATGTCTCCCTATGCTTTACAACTTCTAGGCTTCATCCTCACAGGTGCCTCCAATACCTCCTTAGTAGTATTCAGCAACAGTTATCACCACTGTTCTGCTTTCAAATCTTCACTCATTGAACCACTTAAAATTCTATACTATCCTATTCTACCCTTGAATACCTTGTCCCATCAATGACCCATCTTTGGATATCATTTGAGTCCTCTACTACTATTCACATGCTTTTAAGAACTAGAAGATGCCACAGGCCACAAAACCATAAGACAAAATGAATCTAATCTCAACTGACAACTTTCTGTAGCATAGTAACTCTTCTAATCTTCCCTGATTCTAGAACTAGATTCTATCACAGCAGCTTTTCTAAACCTCTCAGGGTACCCAATCTCTCCATTCACTTTAACTGCAAACCTCCACTCATACTTAACAGTGCCAAAATTGAGACAGTTTTCTGAGAACTTCCTTTCTTAACCTTCTCTTCATCATATATGCTCTCTTGATATTATCACCTATTATCCTCTCCTTTATTCCAGGATCTGATGAATAGCCCTTTCTTCTTGTCAAGACCAATCGCTCTATATGAACTCTTGATGCCATCTGCCCAGGCCCTGTCTTCCTCATCATCACATTTCCCTCATTCAAATCTTCAAACACTCCCTAACTATTGGTTTCTCCTCTACTTGCTTATATTTCCAAGTCTTGCTAGATTATCAGTATCCACTAGCTATTGTCTTTTATTTCTCCTCCCCTTCCTAACTAAAATCCTTAAAAAAATAGTCTGTTCTCTGTGCCTCCACTTACTCTCCTATATATCCTGAAATCTCTGCAATCTGGCTTCCCACTTCATCACTTAACTGAAAGTAATCCATATCTAATTACTTCTCAATCCTAATCTTTCTTGCCCAACAAATGAAGCAGGGGTTTTAGAGACCTCAGAGCTACAAACTGCAAATAAGTATTTGAACAAATTGGGAACTAGAGTCAGATAACCAAGATTCATATCCCATCTCTGTCACTTTTTGATTTAATTTTGGACAAAATAAAAATCTCTCTTCCCTATTACTTTAAAGGCACCATCTTCCTTCTAGTCCTTGAGTTCACAATCCTCAAGTACTCGTTCTCACTCACTGCACAACAAAATCTTATCATGTCTACCTCTAAAACAGATCTCTGATATGTCCCTTTTTCTCTAAACACATAGTCATCTTTCTAGTTTAGACTTTATTACCACTGCTCTAGAATGCTCATTAATAATCTAACTGGTCTTACTGCCTCATTTCCTCACATTCAAATCCATCATCCCATATAGTGTAAAAGTGAAATTTGGGAAATGCCATCTAAAAGTATATATATTTTCTATGGACACGTGGAAATTATCAAACTACATTTCCCGTGGTCCAACGGATTTCCGTTTCTGGTTCTTTGGGCGTGGGGACACCTACGTCTCCAAGCAGAGAAGAGTTTAAATCTCCTGGGTTAGGGGGGAGTGGTCTCTTGGCCAGCAGACTCGGGAGGAGACAGGAGACAATTATGGCTAGGCTGCAATTTTGAATTCTTACAAGCACGTGGTCTAATGACTATCTATCAGCATGGCTTTAACTAAAATACTAATTTATATTATTATAGCAGCCTTTATCATTTTTTATCCTTATAATAGTAATCAAAGCAGTTTCCTCAACCATGTAAGTTTTTCCTCTGCCATACCTTCTTTCCCTCACATTCACGAAAATAAACTCCTTTGGCTACTTAGTTATCTCTACAATGAAACGCAAACTCCTAAATTTGGTTTTGATAATCCTTCACAATCTAATCCCAATAAATCTTTCCTGCCTCATTATCCCCCTTCCTACACTCTCTATGGTCCAAGCCATCTTTCTTCTTTTATATGGACAGCACTCAACACCTGCCTCCTCTGTGCCTTTGCACAGCCTATAGATTGTCAGTCTTCCTCAAATCCAACTCTGGTTTCCTTCAACACTCAATTCAAACCCCACTTTATACAAGGAGCTTTTTCCATGTCCACCCCCTCCCCTTCCCTTGATAATTATCTTCCATTTGCACTGTTTACATATCTTGCACATATATATTCTTCTGCATATTAACTCTACCATTACAATATAAGTTTGAAGGAAAGGGCCAGTTTTGGTCTTCTTTTGTTATCTCCAGTGCCGAGGACAAAGACTGACATGTGGTAACCAATTAATGTTTACTGACTGACAACAACCCTGTGAAGTGATATTATTATTACTATCCGCATATCACCAATAAGAAAACAGAGGTTTATAGAGCTTGCTTAAGTGACCTTGCCCAGGGTCATCCAGTTAGTAAGTGAATGAAGCAGGATTTGAACTATCAGCTATGACACCTAGAATGCACTCCCTTTCTCGTCTCTTCTACGTAGATCCTCTCTTTTCCACTGAAGGATAGCTTAAACACTACCTTTTACTTGAAGTTTTTCCTCATGCTCACAGTTGCTGGTGCCCAACTTCTGGGGTCAGAATAAAGATGGCAGAGTAGAGAAAGCACTCAGCTATACCTTTCCAACATTCCCCTTCAAATAATTTTTAAATGATGCCTCAAACAGAATTCTAGAAAGGCAGAGCCAACAAAAGGTCAGAATCAGAAGACACTGTCCCAGCCCAAAACAACTTAGGAGTTCAGGAAGAGAGACCTGTAAGATGAGGGGAATCTAACTTGGAGCTCATTTTTATGAAACATTAGTGATGGGAGTAGGTGGTAGCAATAGAAGCAGCAAGAATTTAATGAACTCCAAAGTCAGATACAGTAAGAGGTTCTGGCAACTTGTCAAAAAGAGAAGCCTTTTAATTGCACAGGACAAAGGACAAAGGACTAGATGCTAAATGACAACTCCACTGCCTATACCCACATTTCTGGAGATGTCCCTGAACTATGTACTATGTTTCAAGGGCAAGGAAGAGCATTTTTGTTCAAGGAGTGGAATCCCCAAGAGGCAGTTATCACTTCTGGTATAAAAGGATCAGGAATCTTAAAGTTCCAGTATCAGATACTATCTCAAGAGATCAGGGGCCATTCCTTGGTAAGGACCAGATGCAGGCCAGAAGAACAGTAACCACATTTCTCCCCATATTGCTCCATGTTAGAAGTATAAGAACTAGCTCTAATGACAAGAGTACAAAAAAACCTGTAGTCCTCCTCCTCCACACCAAGAAGAGAACTCAACATTAATATAAAATTAAAAATCAAAAATTAGGGTAGAAAAATGAGCAAACAACAACAACAAAAAGAATCTGAACATAAAAAACAGGAAAGATCAAGCCACAAACAGAGAAGACAATGAAGTCAAACAGCTACAAAGACACAAAGAAAAATGTGAACTGTGCCCAAGCCCAACAAGAATTACTGGAAGTGATAAAAATTTCCTTTCAAAATTAAAGGAGATGTAAAATTAGTAAAAGAAATGACAGCAAAGGAAGAAAATATTGCAAGTAGACAAAATAATAACATTCAAATACCATGGAGCTATAGTCAAAATCACACAAGTTGTAGCAACTACCAAGTTAAAGGAGTAGAAGGCGTGAAATATGATATTCTATAAGGCAAAAAAACTGAAATTATAACCAAAAATAACATCCAGGAAAACAATATTATCCTTCAAAGGAAAAAATTGGGTATATGATGGGTATATGGTCCTAGGTTCAAATCTGGCCTCAGACACTTCTCAGCTGTGTGACCCTTCAAGACAGAAGGTAAGGGTTTTAAAAAAAAAAAATGGTTAGGTGAGAAAAAGAGATTCCCTAAGAAAGAATGGGGAAAATTGCCTTACATGAAAGAGCTGTGCAAGGAAGAGTTTTTGCAATGGAAAAGAAAATGGGAGCAGGAAAATTGGTCCAAAAGGGCATCTCCCTCTCTCTCCCCCCTACCTCCTCTCCCCATGGAGAAGTAGGTAGGAAAGGGCATAAAAGGGACAGTGATAAAAGAAAATAGCAAACAGGAGCAAAAAAAAAAAAAAAGAAAAAAAACACTTTTGAGGAGGGATAAAAGATAAGCAAGAGAAAATGGGATAGAGCTGTGTAGGCAAACCTATGTCACAAGTATCAGAGTTAGCTGGAGGGGGCTGCTCTCTTCCCCTCTCCACCCACACCTAAGGACATTTCTCTTATCACCTGCACCCTCGGCCAACAGCCCAATGGGAATACTTCCTCCACCCCCCCCACGCTCAACCTCCCCTTGGGGAATTCACATGCAGTACATGGGGGAAAAATTAATATGTCTTAATGCAAAGATCAATAAAAGGCCAGATCAATAAACTGGGCATGCAACTAAAAAAATTAGTAAAAGAATTAATTAAAAATCCTCAATTAAACACCAAAATGGAAATACTGAAAAAAAATCAATGTAAAAAATAATAAAATTGAAAGAAAACCATTGAACTAAACTAGGACCTGGTTTTATGAAAGAAAAGGAACTCCAATAAAATAGATAAACCACTGGGAAATTAGATTTCTTAAAAAGAAGGAGAACCAAATTGATACTATCAAAAATGAAAAGGGTGAAATGAACCACCAGTGAAGATGAAACTAAAGCAATTGTTGGGAGTTATTTGACCTAATTCCATGCCAGTAAAACTGACATTCCAAGTGAAATAAATATTTACAGATTAACAGAAGAGAAAATAGAAAATACTTAAATAAGCCTATCTTAAAAAAAATTTAACAAGCTATCAATGAGCTCCCTAAGAAAAAATCTCTAGGACCAGGCAGATTAACAAGTGAATAATTATATCAATAGATACAGAAAAAGCTTTTCACAAAATGCAACATCTGTTCCTATAAAAAAACAAACAAACAAAAAAAAAAAAAAACAGAAAGCATAGAATGCATTAGAAACTTTAAATGAAAACTAGTATCTATCCAGAACCATCAACAAGCATTATCTATAACAAGGATAAACTTGAAGTCTTTCCAATAAAATCAAAGAGTGGAAATAAAGATGCCTTTTAGCATATTATTCATTATCATAATAGAATTGCTAACTATGGCAATAAGACAAGGGGAAGAAAGGAATAAAAAAAGCAATGAAAAAAACTATCACTTTTTGCAGATAATATGACAGTATATTTAGAAAACTCTAGAGAATGAACTAAAAAATAGCTGAAACAATGTAATAAACCCACATAAATAATCATAATTTCTTTTTAACACCAAAAAACCCAGCTTCAAGGGATAGAAAGAGAAATATCATTTAAAATAACTGCAATCAATATAAAATTCTTGCAAGTCTATCTGCCAAGACAAACTCAGGGATTATATGAACATTATTATAAAACACTTTTCACACAGACATATAAATAACTGGAGAAATATTAATAGCTAATGAGTAGGCTGAGCCAATATAATAAAAATGATAATTCCACTTAAATTAATTTAATTATTCATTGCCATACCAATTAAACTACCAAAGAATTATTTTATAGAGCTAGAAAATAATAACAAAATTCATACAGAAGAACAAAAGGTCAAGAATATCAAGGGAATCAATAAAAAAAAAGGTTAAGGAAGGTGGCCTAGAAGTTCCAGATTTCAAACTATATTACCAAGTGGTAATCATCACAACAATATGGTACTGGCTAAATAGTGGATCAGTGGAATAAGTTAGGTTCACAACACAATAGTAAATGATCATAGTAATTTATAGTTTGATAAATGCAAAGAACCAAGTTTTAGGGTAAGAACTCACTATCTGATAAAAATGCTAGGAAAATCTGAAAAGCAGTTTGTCAGAAACTAGCACAGAACAACATCTCACATAGTATATCAAGATATGATCAAAATGGAAAAAAGAGTTAGATACAAAGCATGATATCATAAATAGAGCAATGGAAAAAAAACGCCTGTCAGATCTATGGATAAAGGAAGAATTTATGACCAAACAAAATAAAGATTACAAGAAGTAAAATGGTTATTTGTGATGACATGAAATTTAAAAAGTTCTGCAGAAACAAAACTAATGCAGCCAAAATTAGAAAGAAAACAGTTAACCGGAAAAAATATATGAAATTTCTTTGTTAAGGGTCTCATTTATGAAATATATATGGACCTGAGCCAAATTTATAAAAAGAACCAATCCCCAGTTGAAAAATGGTCAAAGGATATGGAAAAGCAACTTTGTTAGAAGAGAAAATTAAAACTATCAATAATCATGAAAAAATAAATCACTACTGACTAAAGAAATGCAAAATAAAGCAACTCTGAGATACCACTTCATACTTATCAGATTGACTAATATGATACAAAAGGCAAATGATAAATATTGGAGAGATATGGAAAAATGCTATAAAAAATGACAAGCAAGATGATTTGAAAAAGACTTGAAAAATTTATATAAACTGATACAAAGTGAATTGAGTAGAACTAGGAAAACATTGTACACAATAGCAAAAACTGTAATGTTCCTCAAGTATGAAAAATTTTGCTACTCTGATTAAGACCACAATCCAAGACAATTACAAAGGACCTGTGAGGGAAAATGCTACCTACCTCCAGACAGAGAAATGATGAACTCTAAATGAAGGGTGAAGCAAACTATTCCCCACTTAAAAAAAAAAAAAAAAAAAAAGATTTTTTTTTTTTTTGCTTATTTTCTTTTACAACATCACAGACAAGGCAATATATTTTGCCTGGCTTCACATGTCAATATCAAGTTGCTTTTCAAAGGGGGAAAGGGCAAGAGGCAGGGAGAGAATTTGGAAATCAAAAACTTTTTTAGATATATTTTAAAAATTTTACATGTAATTGAGAAAAATTTAATGGGATCAAAAATTGTTTTTAATTGTTGGTGTCTTCTCTCCCAAAAATTTTAACTATTTTATATTTATTCTGCCTATACTGATAGATATATATATGTCTTCCTCATTAGAATATAAGTTTCTTGTGAGCAAAACTTGTTTCATTCATTGTATATGCATCTCACACCTAGCACAATGCCTTGCACAGAGCAGGCACATGGCAAATGTTTACTGGCTAACTGACTCTGACGATGAAACTTAAAGACCTAAGTCATGTTAAAATAAGCCTCACAACTGGCAGTCAATTGTATCCAGATTAAGCAATACCAAGTCAGCTGAGTTACCACTAGTATAATATTTCGTGTGTTTACTGGTAGCATTAAAAAATATTGATGAGCTCCCTTCTACCAATATTGTTAAATTTAGAAAATGAAGACCGTCAGTGCTATGGGAAGCCTAGTAAGTCAAATTATTGATATAATTATAATAACATTATGATTATATTAATAAGTGATACTATTCCCTCTATGATTTCTGAAGACCTACTGCCTATGTTCCCATCCTAGGAAGACGCTCAAGTAGTCTCTCTCCTGACCTGGGTGCAGTTAAAGAAAAGGAAATGACAGGCAAAAGAGTAGGGCAGATCTTTAGGTCAGATTTCTAAGAGATTAGTGTGCCTCAGATATGAAAAAAAAAAATCACTTTCACAAAATAGCAACAAAATTTAAATTATTAAAAAAGAAGCAGGGAACCCATAATTCAGAATCTACCTGAAGAGCTAGAAAAAGAAAATCTCTTCTTCCCTTTATCATCGACATTCTCCTCCTTTTCTCTTCTTTTCTCTTAAAAAAAAGAAATCTACTGGCATACTTTTATAATATTCTAACTACTATGTCAGATCAGCAAACAACAGCCACATAAACAACCTTGTACTGGTTTGATCTATGGAAAAATGGAGCAGAAAGTGATTCTACTCCTTACACTAAGATGTGTTATAGCAAATTTAGCGACATGAAAATGAAATATATAACATGTGGGAAATATCTGACACATGAAATGTAACTGCATTTTTTAAAAATTCACTTGTTTAAAGAATGAAAAAATTACAGAAATCTGTTGAGACAAAAAGGATCCTGATGTCCAAAAGAGAAGAGATAAAACAAAGTAAAGAAAACTATAAAGCAATATCATTAATGAATAAAAATTTTAGCAAAAGAGAAGATAACATATCCAAATTTTATTCATAATAATCAACTTATACCAGGCATACATGAATGGCTAACTACTGGGGGGGGGGGGGGGGGGAAATTAGCATAAGCTATTTTATGGCTTTTTAGTCCTGGATCTGTGACCTAATTGCTATAGAGAATTTACAATGAGGAAATTTCCTTTATCAATAAAAGCTATTAATTATTTTGCAATTTTTAATCTTAGAAAAATGTATGAGGCTCTGAAAAGTTAAGTCACATGGCCAATTAATTATGTGTCAAAGGCAAGACTTAAACTCAAGTCTCCCTGACTCTGACGTCCATTCTCTAACCACTATGACACATTGTGTCTCACTATAAATTACATTTTAATGACATAATAAAAACAATATGATTTCATCAAAAGATGAAAAAGTCTTCAACAAGATACAAAACTCATTTACGTTAACAATCCAGAAAAGGACAGGCAAGGTGATGTTTGACATAATACTAGAAAGTTTAGGCACAGCTGCAAAACTAGAAATTAAGCAAACATCAGCAAAAAGAATGCAAAATTATTCCTTTTTTGCAAAGGGCACGATGGTATATGCCTACAAAACTATGAAAATCAGTAAAGAATCCAATTATATGTTATATATATGCACATTATAGGTGCAATATGTAATATAAATAATTGCTTCAGTAAAATAACGGAAAAATAAATCCACAGAAGTTATCAGCATTTCCATAAAGTACTAAGAAAAACCACAAAGGAACAAGAGAAAAGGAATTCTAGTCAAAAATAACTAGTTACCCACAATTGTCTTAACCATCATGTTGTCTCACAAGATTTTCAGTATTAAGAGATTCCTTTCAAGAAGCAGAGACAAAATTATCCCACCTCTCATTGTATTCATGACAAACGGTGATAAGATCTTATAGGATAATTCACAGTCTGAAATGTGAGGAAGGACAAAATTTGGCTTATGAAGAGCAGTCTTTAACAGCACATCCAATATACCACGTTCAAACGAATGTTTTGTTGTTTTTAAATCCTGACCTTCATTTGAAGAAACTACTGATCAAAATTTTCTTTTTTTTAATCAAAACTTCCAAGGAAAATAATGAAGAAAATAGAAATGAAGGGGCTACAGGAGAACTCAATTTCAAATTAAAGCAGTAATCATCAAATTTTTTAACAGTTCTGGCTAAAGAATAGAAAAATAAATCAACAGGGGACAGGAAATAGACCCAGAATTTTTCATAAATTTATAAGTGAGGAAAGTGCCTTTACCAATGTCTTGTCAGCAATTTATAATCTCAATAGTTGCCCAAAGCAAAAAGTTCAGTGACTTGCCCAAGTCGCAAGACTTGAGCATAGCTTCCAGATTAATTCTCTACCCACTCTGTCAAGCTGCCTTTCTGGAATAAAACAAACTAGCTAAGCAAGTATTTCCTGGTACAACAAAAATTACTGAGAATATTGCAAAGGAGTTTGGTGAAACAAGATTAACACCAGCATATAATATATTTACTTTCAAATAAATAAATTATTTAAAAACTTTTTTTGAATCACATAATTTTTTTTAAGTAGAGAAAAGGATTATCTTGCATAGGAATGATTGGGGAAAGAATTCACAACCAGATGGGCTTTATTCTTCTAAATGGGTATGTGAACTACTCATTGAGACTGTCCATCTGGTATGATTCTTATCAACATCTTCCCACCAAGTTCAACACTACCAAGTTCAGCACACAGAATTCCACTTTTTTTTTTTTTTTAATAAATTTTACAGACATAACAAGGACACAGATAAGGTCCTCTGTTTGTCCCTCTCTCCCTCCTCCCTCCTTCACTTCATAAGTACTACCACATCTGTCCTTTGCAACACATATTTCCAAAGGATTCCTATTCTCGAGTTCTTCCTAGGATTTAAATTATAGGCACATCAATCATGGAGTTCCCCCATTACCTTCTGTGTATTATTTATTTCAATTCAGAAACAGAAATAAATACAATATTTCAAGTTTTGCAGATATACAGCAACATTGGTAGAAATTTGCTATTTAATATATAGACCTTCATTTTGGGAGAAATTTGGAGCTTTGCAATTTCCTGAAAGTAGTCCAAACCACTATTATCTTCCTAATTCAATTTTAGGTTCAATTCATTATCTATTTATATTGTCTTTGTCAGACATGCACTCTAAGGACAAGTGCTATAAATCTAGATGATGGAATGCATTTGAATGGATAATGCTTTTCATCCCTTGGTCTTTTTTGGTGTGGATGGTCAGGTCAAACATTTAAACAGTTGCAGATCTCTTATAGGAAGCTTTATAATATACCAGGACATGATATAACTAACTATGTCATTCACCAACAGGACCATCTGAAGAGCCTCACTATACATAAAAAATATTTCCTTATCTCCAACTCTTCAATGTTTCTCCTCCAACAAAATAAACAGTAGTAAAGTGATAAACTATTATAAGCATACATTTTCCTGTTTTTTGCTTCACCTGATATATGATTTAAAGGATCACGGAAGTGGATTATGTCATGTTTCAAGTAATCTTAAGTTTTTTTTAATATAAAGGTAGGAAACATCTTGGTGGAAGAGATCTATTTGAGGTGGCAATTTGCTTTATCTGATCAAATGCTTTTAACAAAGCATAATGGGATCTTATATTCTCTTCATCTTTTAGTCAACAGAGGAATAGTAAAACATATTGTCCATTATAAAGAGCATGGTGGCAGTGTAGATAAAACACTGGTTCAAATGCAATCTCAGATATTTACTGTATAACATCTCAGGCATTAAATCATTTAAGTCCATCTCAGATTCCTAAGTGGTAAAATGAGGATAATAGTAGCACCTATCTCCAAGGGTTGTTGTGAAGATAAACTAAGATAATATTTTTAGAGTGCTTTGCAGACCTTCAAGTTCTACTTAAATGCCAGCAAACTATTATTGTAGAATCTCTTGTAAAAGAAATTCTATTTGGTCACCTACTAATACCTTTCATTCATAATTTGTGAATAAATGAATCCCTTAAAAATGCAAACTACTAACAACTATATGCAAAGAATGCTCTAAAATCATTAATAAAAGAAATGCAGATTATAAGTACTCTAGGATTTATCACTTCTCATCCATCAAAAGGGCACCAAAAAAAGGGGAGGGGGAAACAAATTAGATATCCACTGCATATGCATGAGATGGTAAATGAACAGCGTGATATAAAAAGACACTGTACATCTTTTAAAAAAAAGGGAAAGAGGTTCAGAAACAATGAAAAAATAAACCAAAACTTCAAGGTGATGAGACGTATAAGAAGTAAAATTAAGTTCTAGATACAGATCTTTGGATTTCGGTAAACCATAATACTAATTACACTTAATTATACATTTCAATAAATGGGCAAAAAGTATTACTTTGTATTGCCTTTCCCCAAATTAGTATAAACAATATCTAAAAAACTCCTCTTTTAAAAACAAGTACCCACAAAATAGTTTTTAAAATTGAAAGTGATCAAAATTAAAAACAAAATAGAAGCAAAGCAAAAATATGACATCTAGGAGAAATATTAAAAAGGAAAAAATATATTCTAAGCTTTGTTCTAAAGGAGAAAAGTAATTTTAGACTAAGTCTCTTGGTGAAAAAGTCCCTGTATCTTATCCTTTATCTTTTGGGACTGTCAGCAGTTCCAATCCCAATGAGCTCAATTACTACCCCTCTTTTATTCCCTTCTGCTCTCCCTCCCTCAGAATCTCCCCCCTCAATATCTTTCAGGATCAAGCCAGGAACTGCAGAGAGAATGGAGGAGGACAGCACTCCTAAAGCTGGAGACTTTTGATCTCTTTCTTTGAAGCCTTATCCATATAAGAAAAAAAAAAAACCCAAATTATAACTATTCAATTTTGACTATTTTAGACTGTGTATATACTATGGTATTTTTGGTATGGTAATGAAGTATGCTGCAGTAGCAATGTATGAATGCTGTCCCTTGAGACAATATTAGAAAAAAAAATGCTATTCATATTAAGTAAAAAATGCAAATTTTATAGAATAAAAAGAAGATTGCAAAGAGAACAGTTGTGGTATACTCAAAAGCTACTGTTCATGATCCTTACAAATCAAACTTTTTTATGTCAAGACACTCAGGGTTCATATAAAAATATAAAAGATGCCTCTACCTTCATATTCAGATGTTCAGAATATATATGTGAATGAGTAATACAAAGGACAAGCACTATACATGCTAGTTATGCCTTACTAATTCCTATGTGTTGTTTTATACCTCACTATTCCGTTACATTTTTCTACATTATAATCAATGTAAGATATTCTAAAATGATTTTTAAATATTATTGAAAATGTTTTTCATTTCAATTAGATAGTGAGATATTGACATTCATGGATCATTCAGCAGTAAACAAAAGATTTATTTAGCCAAAGCAGAAGAATAATATTCAACAGGGATAGGCAAAAAGAACATATCTAATTGATTCAATTATGCAAATTATCTTGCCTGAGGTGCTTGCTCACCAAGATGCATCAGCCAAACAAGAGGAAGTGATGTCAACAGCCTAAGTTTTAGTCCCTTGAGCCAATCAAGTCTAGAGGGCCTACTTCTTAAGGAGAAACTAGCCTAACTTGCACAGGGGCAGGAGTTAGGATACTGCTCCTCCCATAAAAGATGAATGCATGATCTGGCAAGAGATGTAATATGGCATAGTTGGACTTGGAAGAGTAGTACTAAAAACCTGTTGAACCCTGTAAGCCATATGACCATAATCAAGTTACTTAATATCTTTTGAGTATGAGTATCTTCTTATTCTTCATCAGTCAACATTTATATAGCACTTGAAAGATTTGCAAAGTGCATTACAAATATTATCTCATTTTATTTTCACAATAACCAAAAGGTATGTGCTATTATTATCTTCATTTCAGAGATGAAAAAACTGAAGCAGCCAGAAGTTAAGAATCTTGCCTTCCTAACTCCAGGTCTGATGCTTTATCCATTGTACGTCCTAACAACTTTTTAGCTATAAAATTGGAACAATAATAATTGAGATATCTATCTCACAAGGCTGTTCAAATGCTCAAAAGGAATGAATTTATAACATTTTGCAAATTTTATACTATGTTTTTCAGCAATTTTTCAAGTGAAATCAAAGTAGTAAAGTAAATGAAAACTGTTCTTTAAAAAAACAGCATAAGCTTAAGATTTATGTTTTAATGTATCTGAAAAATTCTGTGAGTGATCTTCAAAAATGGTAATATGGATTTACAGTAAATACATTTTCTAAAATATTTTAATGAAAACAAATACTTGACCTAAGACCTACTATTAAGAACATCTGTGTTGTGATAGGATAGAAAGGCAAATAAGGAAAAACAAAATTTCAAGTGCTGCCATTAGTTACATGGCCACAAGCAAGTTAGTTAACTCCTCAGTGACAAAGACGACTTTCTAAGAACACAACTTATATGGAAGTTGCTGGTTCAAATTGCTGAAAGAAGTTTCTACATCTGGAGTTTTTCATACCCAACAAAACCACAACCCAAAACAAAAACAAAGACCCATCACCAATCCATTTGTCCAAAGGACAAGTCACATCAACAGGGATAGCCAATATGTCTAGAATAATGGAATTCTAAAACTGACAGGGATCTTGGAAATTAACAAATTCATTATGACCAAGAAAGAGATAAAGAACATTACATGTAAAGATGTAAAATGAATAACTTTGACTATGTTAAATTAAATGTTAAATTTGTACAAATGAAACCAATGTAAACAAGATTAAAATGGAAACAAACTGGGAAAAAAATTTTATAGCAAATTTCTCTGATAAAGACCTCATTTCTCAATATAGAGAACTAAGATGTATAAGAATACAGGTCAATTGACAAAGGGTCAAAGGATATGAAAGCAGTTTTCAGATGAAGAAATCAAAGCTATCAATAATCATGTGAAAAAACACTATATTTTTCTTGATTAAAGAAATGCAAATTAAAACTGAGGTACAACCTCACACCCATCAAATTGGTCAATATGATAGTAAATAAAAGTGCTAAGTTTTGGAGGGGGTATAGCAAAATTGGGACATTAATGTATTGTTGATAGAGTTGTGATCTGATCTAACCATTCTGGAAGACAATTTGGAACTATGCCCAAAGGGCTATAAAGCAAAGCATACCCTTTAATCCAATAATGCCACACCTAGAGCTGTATCTCAAAGAGATCAAAAAAAGGGGGTAAGGACATACTTATACAAAAATATTTAGAGCTGCTCTTTTTGTGGTGGAAAGAATTAGAAATTCAGAGGATGTTCATCAAATGGGGAATGAATGATTAAACAAATTGTAGTAGATGATAGTGATAGAATACTATTGTGCTGTAAATGATGAACAGGATTTCAGAAAAAGCTGGAAAGACCTACATGAACTGATGCAGAGTGAAATAAGCAGAAACAGGAGGACATTGTACACAGTAACAGCAACACTGTGGGGTGATCCACCCTGATAGACTACGCTTAGCAATACAGTGATCCAGAACCATTCTGAAGGATTTTATGACAAAGAATGCTATACTCCTCCAGAGAAAGAACTGATGGGAGTCAGAATGTAGATCAAAGCATACTACTTTTCACTTTAGTTTATTTGTGTTTTTCCTTTGGAGTTTGGGTTTTATATGAATATTCTCTTACAAGAATGAACAATATGGAAATGTTTTGCATGATACATGTATAATTGAGGAAAAAAAAGAAATGATTCAATATTCAATAGATTTAACATTTTCACCCTTGAGATTAAATTCAATTCCAGAAACATATTAGCCATATATAAGTCATTCAAGAAGGACCAACCTACCATAAGGTAGATCATTCCACTTTTACACAACTCTAATTCTTAGTAATTTTTCCTGATATTAAGACTAAAATTGGGGGCAGCTAGTTGGTTTAGTGGATTGAAAGCCAGGCCTAGAGATGGGAGGTTCTAGGTTCAAATGTAACCTCAAACACTTCCTAACTATTATCCTGGGCAAGTCACTAAACCCCAATTGCCTAGCTCTTAGTGCTCTTCTGCCTTAGAACCAATACACAGTATTGATTAAGACAGAAGGTAAAGGTTTAAAAATAAATTTTTTTTAAAGACTAAACTTGTCTCTTTGCAACTTCTACCAATTTATTAATGGTTTTGTCCTCTGGGGTCAAACAATCAAGTCTAATGCCTCTCTTCACATGACAGCCTTTCAAACACTTGAAGACAGCTTTCTTATGCCTCCTGATTTTTCCAAACTAAACATACCTAATTCCTTCAATCCATCCTTATATAACATATACTCAAGGTCCTTCACCATCTTGGTTACCCTTCTTTGAATACTATCCCCGCTGGTCATTGTAGTTCTTAAACCACTGAACACAATATTCCAGATGGGGTATAATGAGGACAAGAGTACAATGTATCACCACCCAATTCCTCAAAGTTATGCTCTTCTTAAAGATCACATATTATTTTTGCCTGCCACATCATACTGAGATCTCAATCCACTAAAATCCCCAGATATTTTTCAGAACTGCTATCTAATCATGTCTCCCTCTATCTTGTACTTGTGAATTTAAATTATTATATGCACATTGAATACTTTTACATTTATATCCACTTAATTTCGCCTAATTATATTCAACTCAATACTATGGCCTGTTAATATCCTTTTAGATACTCTTATCTATGTGTTAGTTATAATTTCTAGCTCTATATTATTTCCAAATGTGATGAGCATACCATCTTTTCCTTTATCTAAAACACTGATAAAAATGTTAGAGTACAGGCTCAAGAATAAATCCTTGTATGACTCCACTGGAGACCTCCATCCATACTGATATAAATTATGGTCTTTTAACCAAGTCTGAATCTACTTTTTTTGATTATCATCAATTCGCCTCTCAATCTCTTCTCCATTAAAACAAGATAGCAATATTATACAAAGCTTTGCTAAAATCTAGTTAAACTATAATCACAACGTTCTCTTTAACTACCCATTGAATCATCCTGTCAAAAAAGAAAATGAAATTAAGCCATGGGAGTGTTGTATAACCTCACTTTCCATATCTACATATTAGCCAACCACCTCTTTAAAGATCTAGTCTAGAATTTTCCCAGGAATCAAAGTCAAGTTCATCAACCTTTTAGCCTGAAGAATCTATTCTCTCTTTTTTTTGAAAATTGGGACATTTACTCTTCTCCAATCATCTATCCCAAGCAAAGCTCCTAACCTTTATTTGATTCTGTGATAATATCATACTGTTGATTATACCCTAATCTCTTCTGTTTTCCTAGAACACCTGAAACGAAGTAAAAATAAAACTCAAGAATTTTTAAGTCAATAGAAACTGAATAAACATAAAAGCATAAAAAATCACATTTTAAAGTTATCATAATATGATTCCCCAATCCTACCTTTTACTTTAAGGGTGAAGATATCTAGGTATACTGCTATGGAGCTCAAATGTATTTTGAGGACAACTACTTCAGGTTAAAAATTCTAACACTGCATTACAGAGAATAACTGGAAATCTACAATTAAAAAGCAAAGAGAATAGAGATGGGAATGCTCTCTGAAATTTTTCATTGAGGTTCCTAAATTTAAGGTTATAGTTGTTTTGATATACTTTAATCTACTAGCTTATGATATTGGTGGTCTTCCTCACTCCCTTTTTGATTCAAACTGTCCCACATCTAAAACTTTTCCATTTATATGATTCTAATCAATGTTCTTCCATAAAATACACATGCCCAACATACTGAAAGTTTTGTTTAAAAACAACATACTTTATGGACACCTTCAGTGAAATAAATATTGAAGTTTTCTTTCTACCTTATGCTTTCAGCTCACCACATGACTCAGTTCCTTTTCCAGTTATAACTGACCTCCTTGATATTTTTACTCCATTTCCTAAGTATTAGATCTAACTGGCAATGGGTGACAATCTCCTTAGACCCACCCATGAGTCTTCTCTTGGGATTACCTAAAATAGTTATTTTCCTTAGAACATAGTATTTCATGACTTGCAACCATAAAGTATGACCAGGGAAACATGGGTCTCTCAAATTAAGAAGCAGTTTTAGGATTACTGAAAGTGCTACACAATTTCCCAAACGCAATCTAGTCCAATCTTTTATTCCTGATTCGACTCAGGATTAGGTTCATCATTCATTGGCATTATATGCCCAAGATAGATATATAAGTGGAATGATATAATAGACTGCCTCCTAAAAAGGATATCATATGCATTCTTTATTCATTTAACTATGTGGACCTGCTTAGGCTGACCATCTTACTATTACAAAGCTAAATTAAGTTAACAGTGCACAACTGGAGTAAATGTGTCTATCTGGTATATTCCTGACAAGATAAGATTCCTGAACAACAAATGACTGCCTAGCTCCCACATACATACTCCAACAAATCCCTTAAGTTTAAAATAAACCTAATAATAATCAAGAAATTGAATGAGGAACTAAAGAGTAAGTGAATTCTTCCATCTCAAAAAGGCATAAAAAGTCAGTCTGAAGCCCAGAGACAATAGGAAAAGAGTCGTCGTCCCCCCACCCCCACCCCCATCCAAGACAGTGCCAACATGGGGTAGTATAGCAGCATGACTAAGAGACAGAATATGGAATCCACTGCTCTGAACCTTAAAGACCTACCCTTGGGCAACAGATGCCAGTAAAGGAACCCAGGCAATGTAGCAAGGCTGACCATTCCACCCTAAAGCATACCCAAGAGGTACATCTGAATTAGGGTATAAACTTAATTTAGGAACTAAAGGTTGAGAGGTAAGCAAACCAGTAAAAACACAATTATGGTATCAAAAATTATACCTAGTAAATCCCTCAAAAAAGAGCACTCCAAAACAACTGCAAACTCAAAGGAAAAAAACGTATTTTGCACAAGGACGACATGATCACCTACAAGAAATAAAGCAAAAGATAAATGATGAAATAAAAGCTGTTGAGGAGAATAGTTTGGAACAAAAAAGAAAGTGGCAAAAATCTAACCCAAGAAGTAGGTACTTGAGAAATTAGAATAGAGCAAAGAGAAATCAATTAATTTATGAAGCAACAAGAAATAGTAGAATAAAATCAAGAGTGGAGGGAGAAAAAAAAGATCAGCTATCAATAACAACTGACCTGAAAAAGACGTAAAAGAGATTATTTAAGAATCATTTTATTCTTTGAAAACCATTATTTTTTTTAAATGGCTATAAAATATAAGAAATCATAAAACAAAACTGCCTAAATTCACTAGAAGTAATGGAAAAGGCAAAGACAAACAGAATCAAATAATTATATCCTGAAAGAAACCCCATAAGGAAAATCCAAGGACTATCATAACCAAAATCCAGTACTCTCATATCAAATGAAAAAATGCTTCTAATACAAATGAAAGATTTTGCAATATAATACTTAGAAAGTCCAAAGATAAAGGCTTTCAGCCAAAAATAATCTATCTTACATGGCATAGTATGAAGGAATCCCCTTTAAGGGAACAGAAGAATTTCAAATACTTCTGATGGAAGACCAGAGCAAAGTAGAAACTTTGAAACAGAAACACAAGTACAGAGAAACCTAGGAAGGTAAAAAATTTTTGAGTGATATGATATAGTACTAACATTCAAATGGAGAATAGTACATGTCCCTTCAAAATATTAAGGTTCATCAAGAGATACTAAGAGAGTTAAATAAAAAAAAACATGGGTCCTCAGTATAAACTGGTTTTATTCTGAGGAATATGAAGTGGGGAAAAAGGAATACAGTAACACAAAGGGGAATGGAAGAGGTTGATCTTGTTACTGGGGTATATGAGAAAAGTATACAAAGAGGAAAAGGTGAGAAGAGGAGGCATCAAATGAACCTCATTCTTACCTGAAACAATCACAGAGTTCTTGAACACAAACATACCCAACATATTGATGCAGAAATACATCAAACTGACCATGGAAACAACTGGAGTGGGAGTGGAGGGCAAGGTTAGAAGGCAGAATAAAACTGGGAAGTCAAAAGTAAAACAAACTTCTTGATTCTGAAGGAGAATTAAAAGAGAGGGGGAAGAAAGGAACTAGAATCTTAGATTGCTTTTTATTTTTTAAAAAACCTTACCTTCTGTCTTAGAGTCAATATTCTATATTGGCTCCAAGGCAGAAGAATGGTAAGGGCTAGGCAATAGGGGTTAAGTGACTTGCCCAGGGTCACACAGTTGGGAAGTGTCTGAGGCCAAATTTGAACCAAAGACTTCCCATCTCTACGCCTGGCTCTCGATCCACTGAGCTACCCAGCTGCCCCCTTAGACTGCTTTTTAGACAACAGGAGATAACAAAAGAAATTGTAGCAAATGAATGTAATGAAATATAACCATAATGAATAAGGAAAGATACATTTCAGAGAATCCTAGATAGTATAAACTGACAGCTCAGCAAGTAGAACAATTTATACAAAAACCATATTAAAAAGACACACAACTTTGAAAGTCTTAACTTCAATCAAAGCAATGACTGACCAACCATGTCTCCTGAGGACCAATGATAATGCAGGTTACCTGCCTACTTAGAGACAAGTGAGAGAGACAGGTGTGTGTGTGTGTGTGTGTGTGTGTGTGTGTGTGTGTGTGTGTAGCAATAGTGGATAAAGCACTCAGATTGGAGTCAGGAAAACCTGAGCTCAAATCTAGTCTCAGACACTATCTATGTGATGCTGGGCAAGTCACTTAACCCTACTTTGTCTCAGTTCCCTCATCTGTAAAATGAGGTGGAGAAGAAAATAGCAACCATTCCTGTATCTTTACCAAGAAAACTCCAAATGCAGTCAGAGTTGGACACAACCAAAACGAGGAAACGACATTTTTTGATGACCACTGTATGGTTTCAATTTGCTTGACTATGATTTAAAAAAAAAAAAAATAGAGGTTCTTTTCTCCTTTCTATCTCTCTATTAATAGGGGAGGAAGAATAGGGGAAGAAAGAGTTTAGCAATACTAATGCCAATAAAACTGTTCTAACTTATAAAATGTAAGAGAAGAGACATTCAAAAAGAAGCCCAAGTAGGAGACTTTCAAAACATGTAGAATTTATTATATTATTTTTAAATTGAAATGGAACTTAATATAGAATAATCCCCTTTTTGTATTTTAAAAAAAGATGCAATTCTATTCCCAACATTTATACAAAACCTCTCCTATTGTCTTCAGCTGCTAGTATCCTCCCTTCCCAACTGCTCTGAATATCAAGTTGATACCAAGTTTTTCCCTAAAAGAAAGGCTCTTATTTCTAATAAGGAAATTTGTCTGATGATAATCATAATGGTTTTGAGTTACCAAATGCTATAGTATATTAGTACTGCCTCAAAAAATCTAAAGTTGAGGATTACCCAAATGACATCAGAAAGGCATAGTGGTATGAGACAACTGTCAATTATCACAAACAATAAATTACACTGAAGTAATTTAGCATAGGACTTCAGTAAATTGAGTGGGCCCCTGGTATTAAATTCATAAGAGGATGTGGTCAAAAGTTGTAATGGTGTAGAGTAGTAATACTATGTAACACCAGAGGAATACTCCTATTGAACACACATTCATAATATAAGTATGGTGTGTATAAAATATTTACAATAGAAATTTCAAAATTCTATGTTAATAATCAAGGATAACTTAGAAATAATAGAAGAAAAATAGTTAAATATAAGGAATTCAGTAATGTGGCTAATTCTTTTAAAACTAATTTTTACTAATGCCTTTTGTTATATGTGACAAGCATTTCCAGGTTGAGTCTCCTTCTTAACTCCCCCTATCTACTCCTATCTTTGTAACAAAGAAAATTTATTAAGCAGAAACAAGGATCTAGTAGTATATTTAATTAGATATTGCATCTAGTAGTATATTTAATACCCTGATTTCCAAAGCCTCATGTCTCTACTAAGACAAGAAAAGTATTTTTCATATGTTCTCAAGAACCAATATTGTCATTATAATGACTCAAAGTAAACTTCTTATTAATGTTCTTTTTTCATATATGTTATTTAGTAAAGTAGTTGTGTCAATTGTGTTCCTGATCCTGAAAATTAATTTCTCTCTGCATCAATAAATACATATTCTCTCATGTTTCTCTGAATTCTTCATTTCCTAATATAGGAATCTCTGGGTCAATGAGTATAAAAGGTTTGACCACTTTTTTTGAGAGTTCCAAATTATTTTCCAGGATGGGAAACTTTGCCAAAGTTCCTTTATTCTTTATTATTAAGAATGGCTTTCTTGGCGAGGCTAGGGGAAGGATACAGTGGGAAAAGTAGATGATATAAATTTATATCAATAAAAATCTAGTTTTTGAGAAAATGAAAAGGTGTGCTAAAGTTTAGGTAATACTTGGCACAAATTTAACATTAATGTGAAAGCTAAAAAAACACAGAATTAGATGGACTTCTAAAAAAGGGAAGGAGGAGAGAAGAAGAGAAGACAAAAAGAAGAGGGAAGGAGAAAAGAAAGGGAGGGGGAGAAGGGATAGTGTTAGAGTTTAGTGATCAGAGGACAGAATGTTGAGGAATGATCAAACTGAGAAAAAAAGAAAAATTAAGGGAAAAAAAGAAACGAAGTTAGAAACAAAAGGAAAGAGAACTAAGAAGTATCGAAGAAATTAAATGAGAAAGATTTTCAAGAAAGTTTTAGTCAAGTGTTTATCAAGAGGAAGAAAGAGCTACTATGTTAAATTGTTACACTATCTCATGAAAAAGTAGGTGATTAAATGGATGAGTAAGGATATGAAAAACACCAAGCTCAGACCACTAACTATGAGTTTATTCAGGAAAGGAAGAAAACAAATAGTAAACAAGCAAAAATTTAAAAAAAAAAAAAAAAAAAAGGAGAAACTAGTATATATATCTGAAGGAAAAATGGAAGATAGGACAAGGAAATATTAAAAGATCCAGAAGAAAGAGGAGTTGGAGTCAAAGAAATAAAAGAGACTAATGCCTAATGATCTTGATTTCAGTAAATCCTGAGGTGAATTCATGGTTGAGAAAGAAGAGGAATGTACACGTGAGGTAAAGAAATCAGGGGAGTAGAAAGACTGAAAGTTCTTAAAGCCTTGAGACTTAAAGTCCTTAAAAGAGAAAATATCAACTAGACACAGCATTGTAATAGTAATAATCAGCCAGAAATGAAGCAATCACAAATATTTCTAGCCCACTATCCAACTGCCCAAGAGCACTAGCTGGCTAGAAGTACTCAATTACATATATAATTGACAGTAGTGAGAAGGAGGAAGAGGTAAAAGAATTTCCTTACAGGAAAGATTATTTAGAATGGCATAAAATACAAATGATACTTGTTATATGTCAGGCAAGAAATTTTTACATTTGAGGACCTGGATTCAAATTCTGGCTCTGCTACTTGTCACTTGAGTGAGCTTGGGAAAGCTATCCTCAGTTTCCTCATCTGTAAAATAAGGACATTAGGTTATATTATCTTAAAGATGTTTTTAGCCCCTAAATCTTAAGATCCTATCTATGTATTCCTTTAATAGAGCATTCTATTAGATTTATTTCAATATCTGGTATAATTCTTACCATCATCTCTAGAGAATCTCCTTCCTCTCATTTCAGTTTTCAGTCTCATCAAAATTAAGGTTTCTTCCAATCAATACACTTTACTGTACATCATAAGGGCTTTCAGACATAAATACCTCCCCCTTTTATGAGGACTCTCCAAACAGCAAAATATTCAATAAAAAGGCATGAGGTTTTTTTTAAGTCTCTGTCTTTCTAGTGAGTTCTCTAGTGTCACTTTTCCTTTCCTAGTAACCTTACCCATCTTACCAGATAGATCAATTCTGTTTTGAACCCAGACCCTGCCTGGTAGTGATCTAAATGCTAATCAATGGACAAATGTCTAATCACAAATGAAAATAACTCCATATTAGAATGGGACAAAATTAGCTATGTTGGGCTAATTTCCATGTTTAAAAAGCAACATCATGCTAGGAGTTCAAAATTATCTAAAACTTCTTTTCTCCTTAAGCATCTAGTCGCCTTCTAGAGATTTATGTTGCTAGAATTCTAATCTGCACTATCATTAACAAAATCTCCTAAAACTCAAAAAGCTTCCAATGTAACAACAAAAATTCAAGACAAAATAACATGCTGTGTCAATACCACTGAAAGCTCAACCAATTATCAACTAATGATGAAACAAATGTAAATCTGTAAATACAAACTGTAGTAGTGACCTGATAAAGGGACCTTAATTTCTTATGATGATTTTTCTTAAAGAATTTTCATCTCTAAATACTAAAATTTTTACCACGATTCCTTTAGTTGAAATTTACTTTATCACTCTTATATAGCATTTTAATGTTCACAAATTACTGTCCTCACAATAATCCTGTGAAGTAGGTGGTGTAAGCATAATTAGGCTCAGAGGAATTAAGTAACTTGCCCATGATCACACAAGTCAATGAAATGTTAAGAATACATCAATGGATCCAGATCTCCCACTCAGTCCAATCCTCTTTTCACTATATCATGCTTCTGCCCCTCCAAGAATGTTCTTTTCATTCTTTAGCTACTTACATGACCTTGGGCAAGTTACTTAACCTTTTTGGGTCTGTTTCCTCTTGAGTAAAATAAGAGTATTACTCTAGATGAGGACTCTTTACCTTGTTTGTGCCATAGGCCAGCAGGGCAGCCTGGTGAGGCCCAGGGACCTATATTCAGTATCATGTTTGTAAATACAGAAAACAAAACACACAAGAAGACAAAGGAAAGTAATGACTTTGAAACAAAAATGTAATTCTTTCCCCACCTAAATCCACACATCACCTGAGGTTAAAAATTCACCTATGTCAACTTAAAATTTTTTCTACTCTCTGTGGTTGATTATTATGAACTTGTCATTATTTAATAAGATGGAGAAAAGTATTTTCCTTCAATTAGTAAGTTGTAGCCCTTTCAATAATACTAACTTAAAACTCCCTAAGAAAAAAATCACCAGGGTCAGATGGATTCACAAGTGAATTCTATCAAACACTTAAAGATAAATTAATCCCAATACTCTACAAACTATTTGACAAAATAGTCAAAAAAAGGGTCTTACCAAATTCTTTTTGATACAAATATGGTACTGATTTCCAAGCTTACCAAAAACAGAGAAGGAAAACTATAGACCAATAACCTTAATGAACATATATGCAAAAATATTAGCTAAAAGCTACAAGTTATCACAAGGATTGTTCACTATGACCAGGTAGGATTTATACCAGGAATGCAAAGATGGTTTAATATTAGGAAAATCACCCACATAACTGACCAATAGAAATCACATGATTATCTCAACAGATGCAGAAAAGGCCTTTGACAAAATACAACACCCATTCCTATTGAAAACACTAGAAAGTATAAGAATAGAAGGGCCTTTCCTCAAAATAATAAACAGTATTTATTTAAAATCATCAGCAAGCATCATCTGCAATGGGGATAAATTAGATGCCTTCCCAATGAGATCAGGAGTGAAGCAGGGATGCTCATTATCACCTCTATTATTTAATTTTGTACTAGAAATGCTAGCAGTAGCAATTAGAGGAGAAAAAGAAATTGAAGGGATCAAGTAGGCAATGAGAAAACTAAACTATCACTCTTTGCAGATGACATGATGGTATACCTAGAGAATCCAAGAAAATCAACAACAAAAAAAAACCAGTAGAAACAATCAATAACTTTAGCAAAGTTGAAGGGTACAAAATAAACACATATAAATCATCAAAATCCCTATGTGTTTCCAACAAAACCCAGCAGTAAGAGTTAGAAAGAGAAACTCCATTTAAAATTACTATAGACAAGATAAAATACCTGGGAATCTACTTGCCAAGGCAAATTCAGGAATTATATGAACATAACCACAAAACACTTCACACAAATAAAACTAGATCTAAACAAATGGATAAATAAAATAGATCTAAAAAAATCTAAACATTGATTGCTCATGAGTAGGATGAGCTAATATAATAAAAATGACAATCCTACCTAAATTAATTTATTTATTCAGTGCTATACCTACCAAACTACCAAAATACTTTTTTATACAATTAGAAAAAATTATTAGGAAGTTGATCTGGAAAAACAAAAGATCAAGAATATCAAGGGAAATAATGAAAAAAAAATGTGAAGGCCTAGCTTTACCAAATCTCAAACTATACTATAAAGCAGTGATCATCAAAACTCCATTATAGTACTTGCTTAGAGACAGAACAGTGGATCGATAGAACTTGGGGTAAATGACAGTAGCAAGATAGTGTTCAATAAACCCAAAGATCCAGGCTTTTAGGACAAGAACCCACTATTTGACAAAAGCTGCTGGGAGAACTGGAAACAAGTTTGGGAGAAATTAGATTCACAGCAACATCGTACACCCTATACCAAGATTAACTCAGAGTGAGTGACTTAAATATAAAGAGGGAAATCATAAGTAGGTGAACATAGAATAGTATACTTGTCAGATCTATGGGAAAAGATGGACTTTAAGACCACACAGGAAATAGAGAACACTACAAAATATAAAATGAATAATTCTGATTACATTAAATTAAAAAGTTTCTATACAAACAAAACCAATGCAACCAAATTAGGAGGGAAGTAACAAATTGGGGAAAAAATTTTACAACAAAAACCTCTGACAAAGGTCTAATTTCTTAATTTTATGAGGAGCTAAGTCAATTGTACAAAAAAAAACCCAAGCCATTCCCCAATTAACAAATGGTCAAAGGACAGGAACAGGCAGTTTTCAGATAAACAAATCAAAACTATCAATAAGCACATGAAAAAGTGTTCTAAATCTCTCATAATTAGAGAAATGCAAATCAAAACCTCACACCTAGCAGATTGGCCAATATGACAGTAAAGGAAAATAATAAATATTGGAGGAGTTGTGGCAAAATTGGGACACTAATGCTTTTTTTTTTTTAACTTTTTTTTTAAACCCTTGTACTTCGGTGTATTGTCTCATAGGTGGAAGATTGGTAAGGGTGGGCAATGGGGGTCAAGTGACTTGCCCAGGGTCACACAGCTGGGAAGTGGCTGAGGCTGGGTTTGAACCTAGGACCTCCTGTCTCTAGGCCTGACTCTCACTCCACTGAGCTACCCAGCTGCCCCGACACTAATGCTTTTGCTGGTGGAGTTGTGAATTAATCCAGCCATTCTGGAAGGCAATTTGGAATTATACACAAAGAGCTTTAAAATAATGCATACCCTTTGAACCACTGCTGGGCTTGGACTCCAAAGAGATAATGAGGGAAAATACTTGTACAAAAATATTCACAGCTGCACTATTTGTGGTGGCTAAAAATTGGAAAAGGAGGGGGTGTTCCTCAATTGGGGAATGGCTGAACAAATTGCAGTATATTATGGTGACAGAATACTATTATGCTATAGGGATTCCATATGAACTGGGAGAACCTCAATAAACTGATATAGAGTGAAATGAGCAGAACCAGAAGGACATTGTACACAGAAAGTAAAACATTGTGGAAAAATCCAATGTAATGGGCCTTGCTACTAGTAGCAATGCAATAAGCCAGTACACTCCTGAAGGACTTACATAAAAGAATGCTATCCACATTGAGAGAAAAAACTATGGAAGTAGAAATGCAAAAGCAAAACATATGACATTGCTTATCACATATATGTATATATATGGGTATGTGATTTGGGGTTTAGGCTTTTTAAAAAAATCACTCTTTAGCAAAAATGAATAATATGGAAATAGGCATGAAAAAATAATACTAACTTAAATATGCTAGTCCTTTATTATTTTCCTCCTTTCCACTGATACAATGAGAACCACTTGAGATCACAGAACTATCAGGAAGTTTCTACATTCTATTTTTGATTTATATAAAACAGAAATGCTAGTCTCTGGTTCTGCTCTCAGTTCTACCATAATTACACTATAAATACAGACAAAACACATGACCTATATGAGCTCTAGTTTCCTCATTTGTAAAATGTAAGGGTTAGAAATTATGTTCTCTAAGGATCTTTCCAATTCTAAGTTCTATTTTTTAAAAATCAGGAGAAATTAAAAATATTAGGAATCACTGTTAGGTAGTAGTAGTTTAGGATTCTCTGCCTTTCCTTCAAGACAGGGGGATCTATTTACCAATGAATTCAACTGTAACTTCTTGTTCCTTTATTTTAACTCTGGTTTTTTTAATAATTAAATTTTAATATGGTTAAAACTTTGCTTTATTTCAGTATAGGAAATCTCTTTGCTGCCTTATTTGGAAATGGACAACTTAAAGAGTCTCATGACTTCAGGCTGGAATGTACCTTAAAGAACATCTTATCCAACTCTATTATTTGAAAATAAGGAAACTGAGACATCAAGGTTAAGTGAATTTCCCAAGCTAATCCACTTTCAAGCAGCAAAGCCAAAATTTGAAGAGGTCTTTTAACATGAAAACCAGTACATAAAATTCCAAACACATAATTTTAATCAATAGTATACAATTTGTTCTTTCTGTAGTGGCATTTCTGTAGTACCACTGATTCAAATTAACACTTTCATTTAAGGCATTTTTGTGAAATTGTTACAGAAAGTAAAACTCTATCTGTATTCTATAACTGAATTATTTAAGTTATTTTTTAGCTATTTAATTTATTTGAAAAATCTACAATATGGACAAAAACATAACTAATAAATGAAAACTGAACATACAAAAAAGAGGAACAGTTGTCTTTCCACAGAATTCAAGGACATAAAGACTGCCATATTTTAAGCAAAATTTCCTCAATTTCATGCTATCTTTATTTCAAAAATCCTTTACCATCTTGAGCATACCTACATGCTGCCATTTTTCTTCACAGTATGTTTTCTAACAAGGAATTTCTGAAGTTGAGAGAATAAAGTAGTAAATGATTTAAAAAGCTATAGCTGAAGGAAAAAATACATAAGCATGATATATGACAGTGAATAGAGCAATCACTGTAATGCCTCGACTTCTTCAAAAAATATTGACTACATGCACATTGCTACATGCATTATTTTGTTTTATAAAGTCTTATGATGAGTCATATCAAACCATGCTACAACAACCACTTGTGTGCACACACCCTACCTTTTCTTAACTATAGGTTTTCTAAGAAGTGTGCCATCATTACTGTAGTTGTTGTCAGAATCATTATCAATTTTCTTGTTCTCACTGCGGGTAATCAAACTGTGTGTAGAAACATCTGAGCTGGCTCAACTCCCTTCTGATCTAGCACTGACTGGATCTTGCTGTTGCTTTGAACCTTTAAATGACCTAATAAGAAAAAGAAAACATTCCATCATGGGCACTAGATAAATTTGGAAAAATGTGGAATAAGTGCCAGTTTCGTAAAGCTAAATTCTGAGTGAGCTTCTTTTCTTTTTAGCATTTTTCATTTAAAAATTATATCATTCACATTAATAAATTTAACTATAATGTTAAATAAACTTTAAAATTTCCTTGCGTTAATATACTTTGGCAATTGTTTTTTAAATAAAATTTTGAAAACATTAAATGTGAAAATTTTATTTTTATATTATGCTTTTATATTCCATTCTTTTCCTTAATGAAGGCATCTTCGGAATGGCAATATGCCAAATAGACAATTAGCAGGACAGAGCGCCACTTGCTGGTTTACAGATATTATTCACATGAATACTTTAAAAAAAGAAATTGGGTACCTTCATTCCCTGAAGTTGACAGTTAATTTTAGTGATATCACACTACCTCATCTAAAAAGATCCGAGAGAATATGACATACTCTAAATTACATATTCTAAATAAAATACATATTATTTTATTCCTATGACACCGAAAGATAATGAGTAGACAGATGAATCATCGATACCAATTAATGATTTTTTAAAGCTCTAATAAAGAAGGCCTTTTTTAAATGGTTCCAATTGCCAAGATAATTAATGAAAAACAAAAACTTCTTTAAGAAAATTATCATCTAAATTGCCTCTCTGTGAAGTAAATAAAATGTGTTAGATTGTATAATGTTGTGTTTTTTTAAATAATTAATTAGAAAGAGAGGGTCCCAGGTGAAATGTCAACTAGCATCACCTACAAGCAAAAAGTAAACAGTATAAAAAAGAAAAACAATTACAATTTCAAAGGATAAAAGGCAAGTTGATCTCAAATTCAATTCTATGTTTTTGTGATTAACAGCAACTGTTGCCACTTATTTCAATCTTGTATTCATTTATGTATAAGATGGAAAAATAAAAAGAAATTTAAGTTTTAAAAAGATTAAGCAGTAACTCTTTTTGACCTAAACAAAATAACAACAAAATTTGTTTACCTTGATTTGGTTGCATGTTCATATTTGGTCTAGGGCCATAGTTTCCCATAGGCTGTCCTTGACTCATGGTCATCTGATTCTGTACTGGCATACTCTGTGAGGATGGCACTGAATGGTTATAACCTCCCATAGAACCATGATTACTTGAGGGCATGTTCATGGAACTGTTTGTCATATTAAGCTGATTGGGTCCAGGTCCCTGCATAGGCATATGGTTTGGCCCTTTGAAGAAAAATGAACAGCTCCAGTAAATAAACAGTCCCTCCAAAAAGATCTTCAGATGTGTTCATTATATAGTACTATGAAATAATATAATCTTAAAACATAAGCTCAGATTGGGAATTAGGAATGTGACAATAAAGTTTACTAAAAGACAATTTTCTACCTTTAATAGGTTAGAACTTAAAAGTCAAAAGTAGGTTAACTCACCTCTTATTTAAGTTGATGATAAGCTAGTTTCAAAGTTCCTTGTTTTTTCTTTCCTCCCCCTTTTCCTGTCATCTGAGTATTATTCAGTGTGTGTTGGCAACTTCTAGACAGACTCTAACTTCCTAAACTATTCCAAATAGCCTAACAAAAGATTCCATCAAAGACCATATCAATAGTAGCTTTGACATACTGAGAAGAGGGAAAATGATTTTCATTTCCAAAACCTACATCCAAATGTCTAATTACAGATGCATTTGTAGTATTTCCCATCTAAAAACAAATATAGAAAATGGTTCTGCATAATGAAAAAAGCACTAGATCAAGTGAGGCAAACTAGGTCCTCATCCCAAGTATATTGTTGTGCCACCTTGAGCCAATCACCTCCCCCACTACTAGAATCTTAGTCTCTTCATCAATCACATGCAGAAGGCAGACAAAATGATTTGTGAGGGCCGTTTGAGTCTGGGTCAGTGAGTGGGCAGATAAGCTAGAACTTAGCTGCCAAAGCAGTATGCCTCTGTAGTGCCAATGCCAGATTACCAGGCTGTCCTGATTCTAAGCATCATTTTTAATCCAAACTTAGTTTAGGTTGGTTAAAGGAACACTGGGTAGAACATAATGTGATCCCTCCTTCTGCTTTCACCTTCTCTTCCACTATTGGGACCCATTGACCTAATTAGCCACAGAAGCAACTGACACTCAAAAACTAAAAGGTTGAAGATCATTAATTTAAAAAATATGTCTAAGTAATTTAATAGTAAGTAAATGTCATCTAATAGCCTGAGAATTAAAGACAACTTCCAAAGGTACTGCACTTGTAACAAGGGAATAAGGACACTAGGGAGTTCTAGTTCATTATACAAAAACTTTTTCTCATCTTATTTTTCAATGTTTTTTGATATTTTACTTTTCAAATACTCTTTTTAATAAATCTTATTCTTTAATAAATATCACCATTGATAAGCAAAATCTTTCAATGAAAATTTAAACTCAAATATTGCTAATAGCATCAATAAAAAATATGAAGTTGGCAACAAATTGACTTTTAATTCTTTTTCCTGTTTCTTCTATCACTATTATTTTTTATATAAACTTAAAAGTAAGCCATTATAAAATGCATACTTTTGTAAGATCTATTTATGAACAGATAAACCCTGGGCCAATACTTTTCCAAAAAGCTTCTAAAGCCAGCTATATTGCATGGTTTCAGACAGACTAAATTTAGCCAGTTCTGTTCATCAGAGGAATGCTGTGTGTCAGCTACATCAAAGCCCAAGGGCAGCCTGATAAACACTGAATACAGGTCACGTAGCTCTGTAGCTAACAAACTCTAAGAGAGCTTGTACTCCGGGGCATTCAAAGCAGTTTTGTCATCAACAATCTAGTATCCCTTGAGCCCCCATGTCGTTTCAGTTGCTAAGCAACTCTGGTGTTAATGTCTTAGAAGAGAAAAACTTACCAGGCATCTGGCCGTTCATCTGGTTCTGCATGTGTGGTGCAGGAGGACCCCCACCTACCATTCCATCTGAAGACATGTTGTGAGAACGTGGAGGTGGGGGAGGGCCACTCTGATTCATCCCTCCCGGACCCATAGGCATATTCTGTGTGGGTGGCTGAAAGAAGACAGTTTAGGGAAACAAGAGAAGCAGTTAGTCTAATATATTATATGTACATATGGTCTAACAGTTGTCTATATTGTTAAGTGAGGTATAAAGAAAAGGATAAATTAATTTCATATTTCTTCTAATACATTTAACATATCACAATATTAATTTCAGTGACACATTTAATATTTCCATCAACCTTACATAATGGATAAATTAACATGCACACAGCATGAGAGCATCTTATAACCAAAAAGAAGACCATAATTAAGGTTTATTTAGCGTGTTAAAATTTAAAGTAATGATGAAAATGACCAAAAATTTAAAGGTTCCCTAGCAAGAGACTTCCCCTATCTATAAAACCTCCAGCTATCTGTTATTTCTTGGATATAAAACTGGGTAAAATAAAACAAATGTAAGGGTTGGTCCTCATTTCTGTCATTAATATCAATACATTATACCTATAACTAATAATGGACTTAAATCTGAAAAGAATGAAAAAAATAAAATATGAAGGGCCTTAAAATTAAAAAGTTGATGCTTTTTACATTACAAAGGATATATGGTATATAGGAATGGGGAAGGAGGATTTTTTTTTTCTTTAAGCACCAAGGACCTAGCTTAACCCAACACTTTTTGTTGAATACCTCATGGACTAGAAACACATTACTGATAGCCTCCAAGGGTCCAGAGACAGCTGCCTCGAAAGGATGCCTTTGGCAAATTTCCTAATGAAATTGTGAGGAAAATAACTGACTAACCTTGAGAGTTCTAAAAGGGACATAAAGAAAAAGAACAAACACACGAGGTGATCTGCAACACCTGGCTTCAATCTTGGGAGATATTTCAGAATAGAAATCTAATGAGTACTCACTCTCCAATCTACCCTTTAGATTGGCAGAAACATGTAGGGAATCATCATACCACTATATTCACTTCCAGTCCTTGGTAACCTCGAGAATTATCTTTGCTTTTATGTATGTACATTTTTGAATTCATTTGTAGAAAGACTAAACATTATTCTGATTCTATCTCTTTAAAATTTACTACAATGAAACCTTATTGATTATGCCAGACAAAAATGATTCTTGCTCCATAACATGCTCTCAAAATCTTTAATAGTCAAAATTTCAACTAAACTTAAAACTCCTTACCCCAAATCTTTTTTCTTTAGTAGTATCTTCATTTTAAAAAAAAAAACTGAAACCATCAGAATAAGTACTAGTACATTCCCTACTTTTAATTATTTATTTATTTCCTTCTCTCTGCAACTGATGAACTCTTTGATTCCAAAAAACCAAACCCTGAATTTCTGACCCTAACCTCTGCTGCCTTTTGAAAGCTCTTGCTCCCACCTCCCCCTTAAAAGGTTTAACTTAATAGTTGCTTCTTTTCTTCCTTTTTTTTTCAAATTTCTAAAATGCTTTCTGTTTCTGCTGCTTCCAATTCCTAACCTGTAGTTCCTTTGTGAGTATTCTCCCACTGTGGCTATTTAGGCTACTTACTCTTTCATCTCAAAACTTCCTTTCTAAATCTCAATTACTGGGGGCAGCTGGGTAGCTCAGTGGATTGAGAGCCAGGCCTAGAGACAGGAGGTCCTAGGTTCAAATCCGGCCTCAGACACTTCCCAGCTGTGTGACCCTGGGCAAGTCACTTGACCCCCATTGCCTACCCTTACCAATCTTCCACCTATAAGACAATACACAGAAGTTAAGGGTTTAAAAAAAATAAAAAATAAATAAATCTCAATTACTATCAAAGTTTTATTTGTCAATGTTGTCATGAGCTTCCCAAATTTCTCCATCTAATTCACTTTTCTTCCATCATCAACTACAAAAACCATAAACACACTTTGATGTCCTGGTACCACATAAAAAAATGAAAAACGCAAAAGCAGAATTCCTCATTGTTCTCTTACCCACCAACTTAACTGGAATACTTTTTCTCTCTATCCCTCAAGCATGGCTCTTGGGGTTATTTTGAATTCACTGCTAGCTGTTGCCCCACACGTTGTATCTTCGGAGATTCTTCTTTCATATTATGGCTCTAAATCTGCATTCTAATACCTGAGCTCTGCAACTCACAGAAGGCTATTTAAGCAGAATAGGATGGTTTATGAAGAAAAAGTAAAAACAATGAACTAAATCAGAAAAGCATGGTACAGTTGACAAGAGCGCTGGACTTGGAAGTTGGAAGACCTCAGGTTGAATCCCATATCTGCTACTTACTACCTGTGTGACCTTCGGCAATTCATTTCCCTTCTCTGGGCCTCAGTTTCCTCATCTGTAAAATGATGGGGTTGGACTCAATGACCTCTAAGGTCCTTTCCAGCTCTAAATCTATGATCCTATGAGAATAAGACAGGAAGATGGAAAAGGAGTGAGATTCTAAAATTGTAGCTAAAGGGGATTTCTCTGTTCCTGAGAAAAATGGTAAAAAGTTTAACTTTCATCCTCTTGTGCTGATGACAATATTGTTATTTTTTAGTTTCCCTAAAGTAACATGCATTGTATTCATTAGGCTCTCCAGTATTACCAACTTAAAAGCCCTTATAATTGCTAACACAATGTGTGGGAGGGTACAGCAACTCTTACCAAACCAAAATATTCTTCTTAACAGTAGAACTGAGGACTGAATAAAGATACTGCTACTTTCATATCATAACCACAAAGCCAAAAAGGAATTCAAAATAGCAAATAAATTTTGCATATTTTACCATACTTATTTACTTCAAATTAATATTTTGGATGAAAACACATGCAAATTTAACTAGAGGCAAATCACCTAATATAGATTCACAAAGAAGATATTTATAAAGTTACTAATCATAATGACTTTGGATCATAAAATAATTCTATTTTATTTGCTAATTTAGAATAGTCTAATTTAAACAACTCAGCATAAAACTAAATATTGACCTTCTAGAGCACCTGAGAATTTTATAAATTACTTTTTTACAAAGCATTATTCTCAAAGTAAAGTCATCTTGAACTTCTGTGATTCATTTGTATTATCAATAATACAAATCTCCACAAGGAGGCACCAAAATAACACATTAAAGAATTTTAGTGTCACAAAGCAAATACAGGCATTCTTTAAAATATGAAACAAAATGTATATAACTTCTTCCATAAAGATTCATGATAATAACCATTATTTTTCACTGATTTATACTAAAAATTGTAGGCTCATTTTGATAGAATAAAAGGATTCTTGCACAGGGTTCACTACCAGAACCCAGAAAATCACACAACAGCAAACATTTCTTGCATACCAGTTAGCTGCAAGGTATTGAGCTAAATAAAAAACATCATTTCTGTCACTGCTTCTAGTACCTGATCTGGGTACTACACTTAAGGACAAGAACAAAGCATAACCAATTTTTTTAATTCTTTAAGTATAGGCTTAACAATTTATCTAAAACTTGTTCTTCATAAATTCTTTAATGGTGAATATCTGGAAATTATTTTGTCATTAATGGTATGTCATACAATGAAAGATCATAGAATATCAAGCAAAAGACTAGGGATTCAAATCCTTACTCTATTTATTTAATAGTTATGTTACTTTTGGAAAATTTTTTCACATCATTCTAGGTCCTGCTTTCCTCAAGAGAATTGGATAGATGATCTCTAATGTCCCTGCCAGGTCTAAATGCTATGAGTCTATATACAAGAAATTCTATTCCAAACGCCTTCTCACCATCACCCAATATTCCCCCAGTCTAAAAGAGAGCAGGAAAACTTATGGTTTTACATTTTTAATTTCCCTATCTAATGCAAAGTGTCTCAGAGAAAGTTCAGACATCAGAACTACACTGCAAAAAGGGCCAGAAAATCAGTAACTGACCTTCAAAACCCTTTCTCTAATGAGTTTAGCTATAATCATTTAATCCTCCAGATATTTTAAGTGAATTTTGTTTGTAGTTAAATTGCTAGTGTGAAAGGGAACTGAAATTGGAGTAAGGAAAGCCTGAGTTCAAATCCCACTTGGCTGTGTGACTCTGGGCAAATATCTCTTAAGCCACAATTTCTTCATCTATAAAAGGAAATAATAGTGCCTATACCTGTTAGGGTTATTAGAATATAGTGAGTTAACTATAACTGAGTCCAGCACCTTATAAAAGCAAAAAGCTACGTGAAGGCTATATAGCTATTATAAAAATAAAACTTTGCCTTAGTAAAATCCCATTATATAACTGAACTAACATGCTTTCAAAACTCCTAACTAGATAAACAAATTCTTCAGGGGAAAAACTACTAAAAAAAATGTTAACTAGAGAGAAATAAAAATAATGAGAAAGTTTACAGAAAGCATTTCTTAGATTTCAAAAATACACAACACATTGGTTTTCATTTAAACTGAATCACACAAACATCAAAATCACTTCATGTAAATTTTACTTAAGCTATATTTATAGGTATCTCTTATATTTCTAGATAGATTTTACCTGAGGTCTTGCTGTCTTTATCATTATGATTATCATCATTTTAAAAAGCACTGGAGGTACACATTTGTGACCAGCTGTAATAAATAGAATATTGACACTGGGTAAGGGTACACTGCCTTAAGACTCAGTTTGGATTTGATTCTTTGCTTTTCTTTCATTCAGCCCAATAGTACTATTATGATCAGCAATCTCACATCCCAAGAATAATCTGGCCTCAGTAGGGATGATTTGACTAGCCTACCCCATTCTGAGGGACCCATAAGGTAGGTATAAGAATAAAATGCAATTCAAGAGCAGTGAACAGTAGGCAATCAGATAATTAGCATCTTACAAGGCAGTGATAACACTGTTCAATCAGCAGGGCATAACAACAATTTGACATTTAAATTAACCCACAGAACACAAGTCTTTTTCTCCTCTTCATTTTTGTCTCCCAGAATTATGATATTCCCCCTTTTGTAGGCTGCACCAAAATTCACCTCTTCCATGAACTCTTCCCAATTTCTCATAGTCCAAAATAGTTTTTGCTGCTTCAAAGCTGAAGAAAAATTATGAAACTATGCTGACTGGGACTACTACAAATTTGTTACATAAACTCAACTGGGCTCTCACAAAAAGAAAGCAATTATTTTACATTTTCCTAATTGATTCACTATCCCACTCTCCAGAGTGGCTTTTCTAAACTTTTCAGGTCTCCTCAAACTCCCTCTGGCTTCCCTTACCCCTACTCTCAACTAAGAAGCTTGCCTCATGACTGCCATATGATTGAGGGATATAAATAAGAGCTCCCTCTTATCCTCTCCTCATCTCCTTAAACTTTGTCTCATAAGAAAAGGTGGTCCCTTCTCCTTATAAAGGCAAAACCCTCTACATGAACAACTGAACTTGTTCCATCCTGCCTAGCAGATTGTCCCAGCTTTTACTTCCACTCTCACTAATTTTCAAGCTCTCCGTGTCTAATGTTTGCATACATTCCCCTGTCTCTCATATCCCTAAAAAACTTCAAGTGATCCATGCATACTCATTAGCAATTGTCCTCTGTGGCTAAAATGTATATCTACTTCCTTTCCTCTCAACTCATTATATATAGTTTCCAATTTTGTCATTCAATTGAAACAGATTTTTCCAAAGTTACAAATGATCTCTATTAAATCTAATTGGCTTTTCTCAATCTCTCATCTTTTGTGACCACTCAACATCAGTTGACACTGTCAATCATGTTCTTCCCCTGATATTCACTTCTGTCTAGGTTTTCATGAAACTGCTCTCCTGGTTCTTCTGCTTATCCCTTAATGGAGTCTCATCAATCCCTATGGATTCAATTGTCATCTCAAATGAGTCTCAGGTCTATTTATCTATTCCTAGCTTTTTTCCTCACCTGCAGGCTCACATCTCCAACTACCTATTGGACTTGTTGAACTAGATGTCTTAGAGACATCTTAAAAATGAACTCATTATCATTTCCCAAAAATCATTCTTATTTTTTGAAGAAATTACCAATAATAATTGAGTAAATTGCAGAATTTATACAAATGATGACAACATAACTTATTATAAAAAGCTTTTCTCCACACATATCTCCATCAAAAAGGTATGCATAAAGGGGATGTGGCAAAATTGGGAAATTAATGCATTGCTGGTGGAGCTATGAATTGATCCAACCATTCTGGATGGCAATTTGGAACTATGTCCAAAGGGCATTAAAAGACTGTCTGCCCTTTGATCCAGCCATACCACTGCTGGGTTTATACCCCAAAGAGATCATAGGGAAAAAGACTTGGACAAAAATATTTATGTGAACTGGAATGACCTCCAGGAATTGATGCAGTGAAAGGAGCAGAACCAGGAGAACATTGTACACAGAGACGGATACACTATGGTAAAATCGAATGTAATGGACTTCTCTACTAGCAGCAATGCTATGATCCAGGACAATTCTGAGGGTCATTATGTGAAAGAAAGCTATCCACATATAGAGAAAGAACTGTATGGGACCAGAAACACAGAATAAAAACAACTGCTTGATCACATAGGTAGATGGAGATATGATTGGGGATGTAGACTCTAAATGATCACCCTAGTGCAAATATCAATAATATGGAAATAGGTCTTGATCAATGACATATGTAAAACCCAGTGGAATTGTGCATCAGTTATGTATGGGAGGTGGTAGGGAGGAGGGGAGGGAAAGAACACAAATCTTGTAACCACAGAAAATACTCTAAATTAATTAATTAAATAAAATTTCCCAAAAAGGAAAAAAGAAAAAGAAAATCCATCTCACCATTAAAAAAAAAAGTATGCATAAAAATAATGACTTTATTACTGTTTTTCTTCATTTTATTTACTGTCATTTTCCTGAAATTTTATTTAGGAAAACTGATTGAGTAATAAGTTTCATGTGGCTTATTCTAGATACATCTAAGCCCTTATGAACATCTAAACTTCAAGGGAACTAGGCAAGTAATTGAAAATATGGAATATGCTCTTTTTAAAAAAATTTCTTTTCTACAGAAATTATCAGCATGTTCTTGAAGTTTGGAGTTAGAATTCTTTGTGGTCTGTGGATAGTAAAAAATATGTACTTAAAGTTATATTATTGCAAAATAGATGTATCTTCCAAGTAGTTGTACATTTTTTCTCTACTGTGGGTCCTCTACCAGAAAATGTCCTTCTATTGTGATCTGCTTTTAAAATCTGATTTGGTCACTTAATTTTTTAAAATGCGCTTATGGCCAATTTGCCTCAAATTAATTCCAAGTTGTATATTTGTTCTCCAATTAAAAAAAATTTTTTTAAACTGAGCCTGTTTCCTTGTTTATAAGAGAACAATAATATCAACAGAAAATGCTACAAGATTATTTTGAAGTTCAAGACAAGACATGTAGATATCTTATAGATATGTAAGTCTTTTTCATTACTTAATCTACATGCTTATTCTTTTTTAAATATAAATTTTTAAATATTTTTCCATGGTCACATGATGTATGTCCTTCTCCCTACCCTCGTCCCTCCAAACCCCAACCCCCAGAGCTGACAAGCAATTCCACTGGGTTTTACATGTATTATCACTCAAAACCTATTTCCATATTAGCCATTTTTGTAAAAGTAATCTTTTAAAACCAAAACCCTAAAACCTATGCCCATATAAACAAGTGATATCATGTTTTACTTCTGCATTTCTACTCCCACAGTTCTTTCTCTAGATGTGGATAGCATTCTTTCTCTTAAGTCCCTAGGGACTGTCCTAGATAATTGCACTACTATCAGTAGCAAAATCTATTTATTACATTTGATCATCCCACAATGTTTCAGCTACAGTGTATAATGTTCTCTTGGTTCCACATCAGTTCGTGTAGGTCCTTCCAGTTCTTATAGAAATCCATAGATTCATCATTCCTTACAGCAAAATAGTATTCCATCACCATCATATACCACAATTTGTTCAACCATCACCTCAATCAAGGGACATCCATCCCCTCACTCTCCAACTTTTAGCCATGTTACATGGTAATAAAAATAACTAAATTGAGTTGTTTTTCTCTTGTATGTAGTCATAAAATGATTAAGGTTTTTTTAATGAATAAGAAGCCCTGAATAAAAAAAAACTGACCTCTCTCATACCTTTGTTTTATAACCACATCCTGTTACAAAATCTTAACTTAACCAGATTAAAAGAGAACAAAAATAATCACAGTCACTAAAAATCTAATTAAACAAGATATTCACTACCACATTAGTAACAATAGTTAAGAACTTTAAAATTCAGTGTTCAAAGGCATTAGAAACTCTACTGAGCATTATAGGTAGTTCAGTGCAGATGAGCACTGGGCCAGAAGTCAGGAAGATGAGTTCAAATCTAGCCTCAGAACTTATTAGCTGTACAACCCTAAGAAAAATCACTTAACTTCTGTCAGTTTGAGAAACACAGGAATTATACGAACACAATTACGAAACCCTTTCCACACAATTAAAACTAGATCTAAACAACTGGAAAAACATTGAGTGCTCATGGGTAGGACAAGCCAACATAATAAAAATGACCACCCTACCCAAATTAATTTACTTATTTAGTGGTACACTAGCACATTTCAGAGGAAGAACTGTGGGAGGAGAAACAGAAGAAAAACAACTACTTGAACACATGGGCTGATGGGGACATTATTGGGGATGGAGACACTAAATGATAATTCTAGTCCAACTATAAATAATATGAAATTAGGTCTTAATCAATGATACATGTAAAACCCAGTGAAATTGTGTCAGCTAAGGGGGTGGGGGGTTAGGGGAGTTTGGGGGAGAGGGAAAGAACATGAAACATGTAACTATGGGAAAATATCCAAAATAAAAATTAAAGAAACTGGAAAAAATAAAATAAAATGAAAAATAAATAAATCTTTCCTAACATTAAAAAAAAAAACTTGTCAATTTGAGTTTTCTAATCTGTAAAATGGTGTTAATTATAACATTTACCTCCCAGGATGCCTGTGAAGATCAGATAGGATAATCATTATAGCACAGTATCTGGGACATAGTAAGCATAACATAAATGTTTGCTATTATTAATTATTGTCTTCCAATATTGCAGCATGGTTTAGATTGCAGATAAGGTGCTGACTTAAACTGGCAGAAGTTTTCTCACACAGGAGTTCCCTATACCAATGAAATCAACATGTTTATTAATATCCTGCTATTAACCAAAAAAAAAGCCAAAAACTAAAAATATACTTTAAATGACGACAATAAAAAAATTCCCTAATACTGGGGGGAAGTTTAGAAATTTTCCATAATATAAAAATAAGTATTCTTTCTTCCTCACATTTACTACAAAAATAATTTAGCAAAATCAAGAGAATTCCCTCTACATATTATACACACCACCACATCTTCATCCACCTACCTATGTTCCCTCACACTTACATCCCCACTGTACCTCTTTTGTCACATCTCTCTTAATTCTCAAGTCCCCAAAGGAAATATTAAACTTACTGTTCAGTAAGACACCTTAACATACTCCCTACTAGTGATGCCATAGACTCAACGGATGAATATTTTATCATTTATACTGGAGACTGCCCATGGGGATATAAAAATTGCCAACTGAGGGCTCTGGAGGACATCTAGCAAAGACAGAAGTATGGCATCAGAGAAAATCACACTTCAGGGACCCAAAAACAATGTAAGATATAAGAATAGGAAAATTCTTATTTCATTCTGTTTATGTTCTTATGGAATAACACTGAAAATGTCATTAGATGAACTTCTAAACCTGAGCCTGAACCAAGAACCAGAAACATATAAATCTAAGTCTCTTGGGTATTTTTTAATTTTTAAATGACTCATGTTTTATAAAATTGAGTTATTATAATTATAATATTTAATACTATACATAGTATAATACAATAACTCAAGTTTTCACAATTTTCACATCTTTTTTTGTTTTATCTTATTTCAATGACAAATTATTCATTCAACAAAAATTTAACGAGTATTATATATTGTAAAAGGGAAAAAGTTTTTTGGTTGGAAATTAATATTTAAAGGTGTGGTCACCAAGAATTGAATAATTATCAATTCTAAAATAATACTAGGAACTTATTAACAAAATATAAGAGTGGAAGTAAAGAGATGATAAGAGGATAGAGTAAGAAATCTAGCTTAAAGGACCAGACCAGTGATGGGCAAACTATGGCCTGCGGCCCACATGCCTAAGTCAATTAATAAGGGGTTTAGCCAAGAGGGCTTCTCCCAATCAAGGGAGTCTCCAGAAGGCTAGTCCTCCAGGGAGGCTAAGGTAGTCAGCCTTCTTCACTCCCCACATGTAGTTCTAAGGGAAAGATTTAAGAACAGTCTCACCAAGTTCACAATCCTAGTCAGAGCTTCTTCAGGTCCAGTTCCAGGTGGAAGAGAGCTGAACTGACTGAATTGAACTCACTGGAAGTTGTCATTCTCTTTTAAAGGGGCTTCTTTTGTATCACCTCCTGTGCCTTCCTCTTAGTTTATGTGTCCAGTCACAACAGATACTTTTCTTAGGACTGCCCAGGGGGCAGTCAGTAAATTTTGATTGTCACTCACTCTTGCACAAGTGAGTCACAGACCTCCCAACTTGTGAATTAAGTGGGGATGTTCTCACCTTTGGTGATTAGATTAAGGAGGGGGAAAGAGCAGATTTAATTTCATTATCACAATATGTAGCCATGTCCCTAGTATCCTGAACATGTCTGATCTTGGGAACATGGTAGAAATGAGCCTGGTCAGTACTGAATGAAAGATTACCTAGAAATACTTGATGTTATAAACTGACACACAAAGGCCTACTTGGATATATCTTTATAGCACAGAAGTTACTCCTCTGATTCTCAAAGGCTGTGCCAGAGAACATAAGCTCTGGCAAGATCTACCATCCTGGAAACTCAATATAGTTAGTCTTGAGTCTGCTTTCTAAAGAGCAAAGTATAGAGAGGCATATTATCAGTAGGCTGACCACTTGGTGATTAATTTTAACCATGATGACGATTAAAAAAGGGAAAAAATTGTCCTCACTCCTAGGGGAAAGTGGGGGAAATTCCCAGTAGCTGAACTCTCTAAATTGAGGGGACCTCATCTTTAAACTAGTCTTCACTGGAGTAAACAAGTACTCAGCTTCATTTTCCTATATTTGAGCATTACTTACACCATAGTGCTTCTGCAAGGCTAACCAAAGGAAAAAAAATGAAATTGACCCTACAAACAACAAATAATTAGGCATTTACATTTTCATTCTTTTAAAAAAAATGAAATACCCTCCTCCCTGGCTTTCAAATCCAACTGTGAAAAATCTATACTCTGAACTGTGCTTACCCTTTTTTTCCTTCTTCATTTTGTTCTACAGACACTGATAAGAAATAGCATATAGTGAGAGACCTCTTAGCTTACTAGAGGAAACTAAGGATCAAAGTCCTTGTCATGTCTTATAATACTGTAAACTTTAGGTTATAAATATTTTTTCCATGGCAGACCCATTTGGACCCACTCTCTTCTACACTAAGAATGGTAAAAAAGGGAACAGAGGGTACTAAGTTAGTTTTTAAGCCATCTATAAATCAAGACATCTATAAATTTGTCAGTAGCCTAAAAGTGAACCGGCTGTCCAATGTTCAATGAATAGACACGTCCTATGTGTGTTATTTGGAATTCTGGAGGTCCCATTTAAAAGTGTTTTACAAACTTCCTGTGGACATATGGGGGACCTTGAAACTACATTTTCCATGATCCAATGGGTTTCCGGTTTTGGGCGTGGTGACATCCCCAACATATAGTGCAGCTTAAATTCGGAGGTTGGCCTTGAGATGACCTCTTTGCCTACTTAGGGAAGATGGGAGGAGATAAGGACAGGCAGCATTTTTAAAAATAGTCAGGCGTGGTCGTATATATTTTTATCATCATGGCCATGGAAATTAAAATATTATTTTTCCTCATAATATCAGCCTTTATCATTTTTAATTGTTACAAATTATGGCTCATTCCCTAAGAAGGTGCAGAAAAATCAGACCAGAGAGAGACATTCCCCTTATTTCTCTTATATATAGAGAGAATGGCAATTTTCTGTAGTCCTGGCCCTGAATGGGTATTTGTAAACTGCTTAAATCACTTTAATTGGGCCTGTTATAAGTTTATTTTTCCTTCTTTTATTTGAATTTTAATTTTTTTAATTTCTTTTGCCAATTGATTCCATTCAACCCCATGACTCAGCCATGCATCCTTAGCTGAGAAATGTGTTATTTAGAATTTTCCTCAGGGGATGTGTTAAGTTTAAAAAAAAAAATCGATAATGTAAAAATATATATACACATATATTTAACTCTTTTAGGAGTAATTTCAGGGGGAAATGTATAATGCTTAGAAGGAAATGTATGTTTTATAATCTAAATGTAAAGTTTAAATTCTTTTGAGAGTAATTTCATTATAAGGATTTTGCCATCTCCCCAGAATCCAGACAATGAACCTGTTTGGTGAAGGCACCATGCAGATGCCTGAAGAGCCTTCACTGGATCATGAAGATCCAAATTTGAACTTTGGGGTGCTGTTGATTGAACTATGGGGAGTTGAATGAGTTGAATGCATTTGTTTTGAATGTACACTCTTATGCCAATAGGGGACTGCCCCAAATTGGCTTTTTGTCAATTCGGCTAGTTTTTATCCTTCTTATGAGAGAAAGGAATGATAAGAGGAAACAAAACTATCATTTTGCGGCAGATGATATGATAATCTACATAGGAGAATCCCAGATAACCAAATTAGATTAAACTTAACTTCAGCAAAATTAACAGATCAAGTAAATCCACATCAATAGTCAGTGTTTCTAAATATTACCAACAAAATTCAGAAAGAGAAATTCCATTCAAAATAATTCTGGAATATATAACATTTGAGAGTCTATCTATCAAGGTACATACAAATTATGTGACTACAACTAAAAAATGTTCTTTAAAGAAAGGCAGACAAAAATAATTAGGAAAATATCAACTGCTCATCTTGAAATATGTCAATATAAATTTAAAATGGCAATACCAATTTACTCAGTACCATTCCAATAAAGCTACCAAAAACTACTTTTAGAACCAGAAAGGATAATAACAAAATTCATCTGAAGGACGAATGGATCTAACAGTACCAGATTTTTAATTATATTGTAAAGCAATAGTCATGAAAAACTATTTGGCACTAGTTAAAAAATAGAAAAGTCAATCAGTGGAACAGATTTAGAATGCAAATTTAGAAAACCTCAATTACTGAAGTAAGTCTGGGCAGCTAGGTGGTTAGGGGTAGATAAGAGTACCAGATCTAGAACAGAATTCAAATTCAGCCTCAGACACTTCCTAGCTGTGTGATCCTGGGCAAATCAATTACTCCTGTTTGCCTCAGTTTTCTCATCTACAAAATGAGCTGGAAAAACAAATAGCAAACCAATCCAGAATCTTTTCCAAGAAAATTCCAAATGGGGTCCTGAGGAATAGGAGAAGACTGAAATGACTCAACAGCAACAACAACAAAACAATAGGTTAAGTATACTATTTGAGAAAATTGAAGACTGCTAAAAATTAAAGTTGGATTAACATCTCACATCATATACCAGATCAAGGTCCAAATGGATATAAGAATTACAAATTGAAAGTCACAACAAATAAAAATTAGAGAAACAAAGGTAACGCCTTTTGCAATTATAGGTAAGAGAACTAACCAAAGAGAAGACTGACCAAACAAGAAATAAAAAACAAAGAAAATTCTAATTACATAAAATTTGAAATTTTTTGCACAAACAAAACCACAGCAGTTTAACTGGAAGGAAAATAACTGAGGGAAAAAAATCTTTGCAACAAATCTCTGTGATAAAGTGTTCATTTCCAAGATACTATATATAAGTAACTGATTGGAATACATAAGGAGAGCCATTAAATAGTCTGAGTCTGATTCAAATTCAGCCCCAATCCTTTAGGCTGCTTATATTTGCATAACAAAGGTATAAGTACCAAGACTCAACAGGTGGTGCTGGGAGTGGGGCTATCTATTGAGCGGTGGGGGTAGGGTCTCCCCCAAAACTGGCAGTTGAAGGAACAAAAAGAGGAGATCTTTTAGGGGGAGGGGCCAGACCCTGTGTTGGGAGAGGAGATCCCTCCCTCCCCCTGCATCCCCTAGTCCCAGACAGGAGAGGGAAAAAAGGAAGGGAGGGGCCTGAGCACTCTGCTCAAGGGAGGGAGTAAGGGCAGAGAGGTAGGAGGGAGAAGGAAGAAGGGAGCTGCTCCACACATGTCCATCTTTGGCACAAATGCCATAGGTTTCGACATTGAGAAAGGGAATTTTTTTTTTATCTTAACCTAATCAATCAAGTACTTGGAGTGCTCCACCCATTTAACTTAATCAACCAGGAAATTGAAGTACCCCAACTTAACAAAGAAAATTCACACTTACTTAGTGATTAACATTTAGTCCTAAAAGACTTCAGCACTGGTGGGCAGTGCTAGGCAAATTTAGAGACTTTGATTGGTTCCAGAGATGTAATAGACCAGCCCATAGTGAAAGGAAGAAGAAAGCAGAGACAGGAAGTGATGTAGAGAAAACTGCTTATAAAAGCCTACTGAGAGTGAAAGGAGCAGATCCAGGAGAACATTGTACACAGAGACTGATACACTGTGGTACCATCGAACATAACAGACTTCTCTACTAGCAGCAATGCAAGGATCCAGAGCAAGGCTGAGGGACTTAGGAGAAAGAAAACTAGCCACATTCAGAGGAAGAACTGTGGAAGGAGAAATACAGAAGAAAAACAACTGCTTGAAAACATGGGCTGATGGGAATATTATTGGGGATGTAGACACTAAATGATAACTCTAGTCCAACTATGAATAATATGGAATTAGGTCTTAATCAATGATACATTATTCCCAGTGGAATTGTGTGTCGGCTAAGTGGGGTTAGGGAGGGTTTGGGGGAGAGGGAAAGAACATGAAACATGTAATTATGGGAAAATATTCAAAATAAAAAAATGTTTAAAAAAGAAAAGCCTGATGAGGGCATTTTTCATTCTTTCTGTTGCCTTGGTGGCTCTTGCTGAAGGAGGACTTCTGTGTTGGTGTCTGCATTGGACTACTTCTGCATTAGAGGATCTTCTGCATTGGAGGAATTCTTCTGCCTTGGACTTCTATGTTAGAGATTGATTGCATGCTGCTAAGACTCTTGCTGAAGAGACTACCGTGACTCCTGGTTGGAGATTGGGACCTGAGGGAGCCTTTGTCAGGGAGAGAGCTGAATTTCTTCAGATAGGAGCTCTAGGGTGGTAGGCTAGACAATATTTTCTATCTCTTTCCTACATTTCCCTCTTTACTATCCCTACCTTGCTGTAACTAACATCCTTGTGACTTAAAAGTTAATTTTATAAATGGCGACCACAATTTTTTTCAACTCAGAAATTTAGTCAAACCATTTTTAATCCTTACACCATCATAGCTCTAGGATTATCTGAGATCACTAACTGCATTGCTGAAAATAACTAGGTCATTCACAGTTCATCAAAAAATATTGCTATTATTTTGCACAATATTCTTTTAGTTCTGCTCACTTCTCGTTCCATCAATTCATATAAGTCTCCAGATTTTTTCCAAAATCATTCTGCTTGTCATTTCTGATAGCACAGCAGTATTCCATCTCAATCATATACAACAATTTGTTCGACCATTCCCCAGTTTATGGACAACTCCTCAATTTCCAATACTTTACTACCACAAAAAGAGCTGCAATAAATATTGAAGAGTCATATCAAAAAACATTCCAAATTACTAATATTTGGGAAATGCATATTGAAATAACTTTTAAGGGTCTACCTCACACCCAAAAGACTGGCAAGAAGACCAAAAAGGAAAAGTCACAAATGTTAACAGGGCTGTGGGAAAACAGGAACACCAATATGTAGCTATAAATTGGTGCAACCATTCTGGAAAACAACTGAACCATATCCGGCTCATTAACTGAAACAAAGATTAATTGCAGAGGATGAAGGGATAGCAAATTCTACAAAGAAATCAGTAAGATCCTCCAAATTAAATTACAGGCACACCTTTCACATTGCAACTTCCCCACTATGGTTTTGATATATCGAAAATTGGTATAAGAAATTAAATGGAATTTTGGAGGAGTTCTCCAAAAGTTGAAGACAACACAGAAAGGCCAGATGACACAAAAAAGAAAATATGTAGCCTATGACCAAATACTTAAACCAAATTTTACAATAAGGTACTATAAATACCCCATAAAAGAAAAAGAAAAATCTAGACTTCTCTGGTACAAAAGGGGGCCAAAAGACTTCATGCAAATTTTCCATATAATAGGAGTTCCTCCCCTCTAACCCCCAAGATGTAGAAGGGATACCTGGTAACATATAATTTGATATTTAGTTACTTCAATGTAAAGGTGGGAATAAGTGAATATTGAGAAAAAAATGTATCAAAAAACCTGGGTCAAGAATAAGAAATGATAGATAATTTTTGACTTACACAAAAGCTTCACACTTCTACATCATGAATACCTCTTTTAAGAAAAATAGTAAGCAATAGACATAGTGAGTACCAAATGACATCAAAAAATGAAACATTATATTTTAACATTCAGTAAAAGATTTGTTACTGACATGGAAGCCATCCTTGTATCTTTCATCTGTGTACAGTCGGACCATCAACTTCTTCAAGCAAAGATCAAAATTAGTATAAACTAGTTACAAAATAACAAAGAGAAAATGGCATTCCATTGAAACAACTCAATCCTGACAAAGTCTAAAAACAAATTGATAAAGGGAAATAAGTAATAGAAAAACTAGGTCAATATCAATTACTAATCATTTTAAAAGAAGCTTAAATTATATAAATCAATTGGTAAAACAAGATCAAAAGTTTTGAAAAGTACCTTAGTCTGCAATCTGCAAGTGCTTGATTTACCTGTATAATACTAAGATAGTAGTCAAACGGTTAACACTAGTTAAGAATATAGACTAATTTATAACATTTAGGTTGGTGGAAGATCACAATCAATTACCACCTAAGCAATGGAAGGTAAAACTTCAATTTGAAGAACAATTAGCCAAAGAGTCAACTAAGCAAAGTCATACCAAAAGTATTTAAGGATGATAACCAAAGTACAACAAACAAAAGAAAAAGGGAAAAGATTTGCAAAGATTTTAAAAACAGGCTTCTCATACTCAAAAGACAATTTATAAATGTGTTTATGAAGACAAAAATGATACTTAAGAAATGACAGGAAAAGCCGTTCAGTTAGACCTGGTATACAATAAGGTCCCCTACCTGGATCACTGACTTATTTTTTTTAATCAATTACATATAACAAATTTCCACATTAGTTTTCCAAAGTTATATGATTGGACTTGTCTCTCTCCCTTCCTCCCTTCCCTTTCCCCCCCAGAGCTGGCAAGCAATTTGATGTGAGTTATAAATATATTATCATGCAAAACATATTTCCATATTGTTCCATTTTTGCATGTGAATAATCATATAAAACCAAAACCCCCAAACATAAATCCAAATAAACAAGTGAAAAAGTGTATGCTTTCATTGGCATTGATTCCAACATTTCATTCTCTGGAAGTGGATAGTATTCTGTAATAAGTCGCAACTGTTCTGATGGATCACTTAAGAGAATCATTTATAGAATCACTATATGCCTTATAAAAGAGGGTCTTATGTAAGCTCCATGAAGCCATGAGCTATGCCATGCAGAATTAACCAAGACAGACAGGTCATAGTGTAAAGTCCCAATAAAAGGTGATCCACTGGAGAAGGAAATGGCAAACTACGCCAATATCTTTGCCAAGAAAACCTCATGTATAGTATTAAAATGTTAAAAGATATGATATTGGAAGATGAGTCCCTCAGGTCAGGAATCTTAACATAAAGAACATGAGCTTGGACAGAGTTCAGCAGACAGAAGGGCTTAGCATGCAATGGTCCATGAGATCATGAAGAGCTAGTTGGACAGGACTGAATACCTGAACAACAATACAATGACGTGATCCATGCTGGCAGTGACATAATTATAACCAGGAGAGTAATATAGACAAAGCTAATGAATACAACATTGAAAGGCAGCTGAACTTGCAATAATTATAACTGATCTTGATCACAAAAAAGAAATGTTGAAATCTACTCAATTCCTCTTAGAGGGAGGTAGGAAAGGAGGGGGGGGGGAGAACTACCAGAGTGTAATGCTGAACAAAACAGATAAGAGTTTCATGGGTTTGTTTTGTTTACCTTCTTTGATATAAGGAAATTTTAGTGGGGGCAGAGAGAATAAGTATAATATAAAAAAGCATAAACAAAACTTTTTGAAACTAAATACATTGAGAAAATATTACTTTTAACTCAATAGTTTTTCTTCTTTTGAAACACTTTTCAAAACATCAGCTATTGACTAATGATTTACAACATATGCATATTCCACAATCATAATTCTGTATTTCTGCAATCAATTCAGGGAGACATGTATTCTCATCTCTTTTTCTATGCCAAACTTGGGTCATTATAATTATAAAGGATTTAATTCCATTTTATTGTTCTTTCCTTTAAAGTTATTTCCTTTTTTATGGTCACTGTTGTATACTTTTTTTCTGGTTCTGCCTACTTTACTCTGTAAGTTCATAAAAATCTGCTCTGAATTCTCACTGGTTTGTTAGGGCATAGTAATTAATATTTTATTACTTTCATGTGCCATGATTTGTTTAGCCAATCCACAATTGATAGGTACCTTTGTTTTCAACTCTCAGCTATCACAAAAAGTACTGCTATGAAAATTTTGGTACATGACAGACTAATCTGTCTCAGACTTCCCTGAGATCCTAAGTAATGTGGGGTCTCAAGAATAACAATGGACATTTCAAATATCTTAAAATTACTCCACTAAATTGCTTTCCAGAATGGTTAGATTAATTCAGATCTACCAACTGTATGTAAGAGTACCTGTTTCCTTGAAGCCACTCCAACATTGACTATTTTCATCTTTTGCCATTCTTGCACTTTTTGCTGGGTGTGGTGAAACCTCAGTTGTTTTTATTTGCATTTCTCTTATGAGTGATTTGGAAATGTTTCAGATGGTTAAAAGTTTGTAACTCTTAGCTTTTTCATCTACACACCAACCTGTCTCCTTTTTAATCCATTAATATAAATTTATCTCCTCCAACTTTGAATTCTCCCTCCATAAGGTTTTATAGGTGACCAATTGTGCACACTATACTTTCCATCCACTTCCATGCCATGTGCCCCTCTACTTTACAACACTCCTTTATATGTCATCTCCCTCTCACTAAAATCTCTGAGAGCAGGGATTCATTCTCGTCACCCTTGCTAGTATGTAGACTGCCCCACTTAGCACAATGCTAGACATATAAGATATGTTTAATAAAAGCTTTATCTACATATCATCAAATGCTTTGATCACTTACCTATTAAGGAATGGCTCTTGGTCACATATTATCTATAGTAATTCCTAATATAAAATAGATGTGTTTATTTTTCATCTTAATTAACTTCTCTTTGTACTAAAACTATAATTTCATTTCTGTAGAAAACTTCCAGTAAGGAATTTCCCTCTAACAAGGCAGGCCTAGAATTGTTTTGTAATTTATAACCTTAAAGAATTGCCTGGGAAGTGGCTGGGTGGCTCAATGGTTTGAGAGTCAGGCCCAGAGACTGGAGGTCCTCAGTTCAAATTTGACCTCAAGACATTTCCTAGCTGTGTGACCCTGGGCAAGTCGCTTAACCCCCATTGCCTAGTCCTTACCACTCTTCTGCCTTAGAACCAATGACCAGTATTGATTCTAAGAGGGAAGGTAAGGGTTAAAAAAAAAGAAATTGCCTGAAGCACTAAGAGATTTAAGGAACTAGACCAGAGTCGCAAGGTCAGAAGTTTCAAGAGTTATCTAAGTTCTTGGGACTCTCAGGAATTGAGTCTCTGTCTCTGTCTCTGTCTCTGTCTGTCTCTCTCTCTCTATATATATATATATATATAATGCTGCCTCCCAAAATAGTCTTAATAATCACCACATATAATACCATAAAGCTATTTATTACTCTGGACTAAATGATAAAGAATCTGTAGAATCTGTAGAAGATGATTTAATACTACTTTTAAATGATACAAAGATACATAAAAATGGTCCTATGCTGTATGTCATGATTTTGCCAAATTTGATGTCTTTTCTCAGTCTTAATTCTTCTAAATCTATCTACTGCATTTGACGCACTTCTGACTATCCTCTCCTCTTTGATAGTCTTTCCTCTCTGAAATTGTGACACTACTCTCCTGATTCTATTCCTAATTGCTATCCTGGTTGCCTATGCTGGTTCATTATGTCCTTTTCAGTGTTCCTCTATCCTAGGCCCTCTCTTACTCTCTTCCCTTTTTCTGCCAATTTCTCCCAAATCTATATAGTCATCTCAAACTGAAGAAGTCCAAAACAACTTATTATTTTTTCCCAAAAACAAACTCATCTCCCATGCTTCCCTATTTATATTGAAAGCATCACCAATTCTTTCAGTCTACCTGATTTATAACCTCAGTATTATCCTAAATTCTTCATTCTCCTTTACCCCACATATCTAAATAGCTGCCAAATTTGCCATTTTCATCTCTCCATCTCTGGCATTCAACTCCTCAATTCACACATGTCTTAAGTTTAGACCCTAGTAACTTCTCACTTGGTTTATTGTAAAAGCCTCCTTAATTGTGTTTCCCCCTGCCTCATCTTTCCATATCATGTGTACTGTTGGAGATATCTTTTTGAGCAGTCGTGATCTTGTTGAAAAATATATAGTAAGTGGGGACTGGGTAGAATCTGTATAGCATCACCTGAAAATTAGAGCATCTACAGGACTATATCAATCATAGCTAATCCTTTTTCATTTGCTTTTTTCACAGGAATATCCTGTGAAATATTATCCACAAGAATAATGAAAAACACAAGTTTGCTTATTCCTCACTTGACAGGGACTCAAAGAATTGATCAAATTAACTCTGTAGTTGTATCTATCAAAAACTATTAATAGGCTTATCCCGTAAATGGGAAACACCATGTTGGAAGAGAGCTTTTAAGGTGTTTTGCTTTACTAGGTCAAATTTATTTTTTAATTTGTAAATCTTTATATTCTCTAAACCAGTGATTGGCAAATTATGGTCAGTGGGCCAGATGGGGGGGGGGGGGGCGGGAAGGACCTGAAATGTTCTATGGGACAGTGCAACATTATTCCTAATCTGACAAATACAATGAGTAGGATACAATACAATGAAACTTCGAAAGAGTTGCCTTAGAAACAGACTGACAGATGTCAGATATCCAAGGCTTACTGTTGTTTCCTTCTCATACTTTCAAGGATATCCTACCTTTCATGTGTGTAATTGGTTTTAAACATTTTATAGAGATGAAAAAATAGGCATGTAATATAGGTTGGTAGTGGCTAATGCTTAAGGCATATTTTTTGGTAATTAGTACCATCTGTTACTTTTTTTATTTTTTGTCACTTTCAAAAAATCTTCCTGTTGTCATTATCTTTTTGTTTGTATAGTACCTTCATTTCTGAATATATTCTTCCCCTATACAACAAGCCATTCATTACAACAAAGTTCTAAAAGAGAAAGAAGAAAAAAAGCAGTGAAGCAAAACCAAGAACGCATCACCATGTCTGAAAGTATATGTAATATTCCATGCCCATGGTTTCCTCCTCAGTAAAGATAGGGAAGAGGTAGCCTGTTGGTGTTCTTAGTAGGCCAAGCTTAGTCACTATAATTGCTAGCATTCTGTTCCAGTCAGGCATCCTGTTTTCTTCTTTCCATTTACTATTCTCTACATTAGTTCATTTTAGTCAATCAACAAACATTTTAGCACTGGAATACAAATATGAGTGAAATAATTCCAACTTGCTTTAAAAAGCTTTCATTCTAACACAAGGACAAGTATAGATACAGGGTAAATGTAAAAAGAATAAATACACATCAGAATTTATATCAAATGTGTATTGTCCAACAATGACATGAGCTAGATGAGTGGTCCTACGATTCAAGTCTATCTTTAATAAACACTACAGATAAAAAATAAACCAGAACCATAAAGTGCAATATTCTCCTGTTGAACTTTATGGAGACTATGAGAAAAAGCAGAGAGTATGAAGGATAGAATATTAGACTTGGAAGTCAGGAATGAGGAGTCAAACCTTGCCTCTGACAAGGTTCTGGAGGCAAAGAAATGCCACTTAATCACCCTAAGCCTTAATTTCTTCATTTATGAAAGAAATGATATCTGAAGACTCTGACTCACATACTCATCATATCAAATGAGATATGTATAGAGCACTTTAAAAACTTTAAAGTATTTTGTAAATATTACCAATATGGCTACAAATCAGGAACTATAATCTCCAAAGAATGTAAACTGTGGGGAACCCATGGGAGGCTAAAGTAACCTGAAGCCTTCTATGATGATTTATTTGGTACAAGAAGTGATCCATGAGAGATCATGCTGGAGAGAAAGAGAGAGGTAAAGCTGTTTACATAGTGAGAGCAAGTGATGACAGAGAGACATCCTGAGGGTTACACTGACTCCCTACAAATGTTAAAATGCCTAAAGGAAGGCCTTTAGTGTATTAAGCAGACCTTCTCTGAAGGACAGTATCATACAGGACATAACTGATACTCACCCAAAATAAAAATGTTTTAATAAATTTAGCCTAGGAAACAACTGTGACTCTTCATCAAGTCCCATAATTATATTATCATCTATCATTGCATTTTCCCTAAAGTGTGTAATATGAAGTTGTCTATAAACCTTATAAATTCACTCCCATGCCCAAATTAACTTTTCTTTCCAGATCAGTTCCAATTCAATTATTTCTTCTGGGGAAACAGGGTAGCACAGTGGATTGAATAATTTAATTTGAATCCAAAGATGCAGGAACAAGCACAAATTTGCCAGCTACTAACTTGAAGGATAATAGGCATTTGTATAATGCCTACTATGTGCCAGACACTGCCAAATGCTTTATAATATTTCATCTTCACAACAACCCTATAAGGCAGATGCTATTACTATTCCCATTTTATAGTTGAGGAAACTGAGACAAACAGAGGTGAAGTGACTTGCCTGGGGTCACACAGCTACTAAGTATCTGAATCAGGATTTGAACTGAGGTCTTTCTTACTATAAGCTTAGTACTCCTGGTTGCCCTCAAAACTGAACTTTACTGTCCTTTACTCCAAACCTGCTCTTTCTTCTGAAGTCACATTTTTCTGTCAATGGCACATTATTTACCCAACTTCCCATATGTGAAAACTTGATATTTTCTTTCACTCTTCCTTCTTCCTTGACTCTCTGGGTCTCAGTTTCCTCATCTGTAAAATGAGGGGGTTGGATTAGATGACCTCTAAGTTTCCTTCCATCCATCAACAGGAGCTTAAGAAATATTTAATGACTTGATCAACAACAGAAAAATATTTATTGCTTACGGCTAAAATATCCCCCAATAAGTCTTTGGATAAAATTTAAAAGGTCACCTATGATGGGGTTAAAAATAAAGTTATGCAGGTCATTCTGATATTATCTAGTTTCTAGATAATATATATAATTCTAGAACCTATATAACAGTGACATGTGGACATCCTATTTTACTACAATACTGTTTTCACATTTCATCTGGAATGCTCTCCATGACTATCAAACTATTGTGTAGCCTTCCAGACTACCAATAAAACCCAAACTTCTCCATAAAATTACCTCTGATATCACAAGCCTGGTATGACCTAATCACTCTCTTAATTTCTATGCCTGTCATCTTTATTATTCATTTAGCAATTAGTTTTACATAGCCTAAAACATCTCCTATCAATGCCATATGTCTTTCACATATTTACATCTTGTATCCCTAACTAAATGTAAGGTTTTTAAGAACAAGAACAAAGTCTCCTATTCCCTTATCTTCCTACCATACCTACCAATCAACAAATATTTACTAACTTCTTAAGAGCCCAGGGTGAAAGATGGATTGCCTGTCCTATGAGAAGGACCCTATCTCATTCTTTAAAATGTGTTTTTCTATACAAGATGAAATCAGGGTGGTTTACCATTTTTTTATCAAAGATTAGGAAAAAGGAGTAGCTAGTATGATCATCAAATTTGCATCTGAAACAAACTAAGTGGGAAAGCTAATATAATAGAGTCAGGATACAAAAAGATCTTGACAGACCATATCACTGGTATGAATCTAATAAAATAAAATTCAACAGGGATAAATGTAAAGTTTTATATGTGGGCACACATATTTACCCAATCAATAAGAATAGCTAGTATGATAATGAGATTATCACACCTTGCCTATTCTCAAATCTAATCAACAAAAGTGTAAACAACTCCACTTAACTCTCAAGTGGGGAAGTCTATGACCCCAGTGGGAAAGAATGGGTGATGAATCAGAATTGACTGACTGCCCCCAAGGCAGTCCTAGGAAAAGCTGTCAGGACAGACTCCTAAATTGGAAGGGAGGCACAGGAAGTGATGAAAGAAACGGTCTGGATAAATTGAAAGAACTTAAGGGGCTCAGCCCCTTTTGGCTCTTGGTTGTTCACTTCTTCTTGTGGTAAGTGACTATGACCTGGAGGAGCTCCAACTGCTGGCTGAGACCTTGGACTAAGTGAGACTGCGGTTAATCTCTCCCTTGGAATTACACGTGGTCAGTGTAAAGACTAAATCTTCCAGGACTTCTCTAAAGAAACTGCTTTTTTAAAAGAGACTCTGTGACTGAAGCTTCTGCTTCATTCATCTCCGGCCCTCCAGTCTTGGGCTCAAGGTTGAGTATCCTCTAACTGAGGATTAATTAGATCTGGCTGGGTTGAACAAGGAGGCCAAATCAAATTACTTAGTGTGTTAGATTACTTATCCTATCCTATCCTCTCTCTATTTTATTATTTTATCTTCCTCTTCTCATTTGTAAATAAACTTCCATAAAAGTCATTTTGACTTGAGGTTATTCTTTAATTGGGGATTGACAATTATTCAATTCCCTGGGGACCAAATTTTTTAATGTTCACCCAACCAAAACCCCCTTATTACCTCCTTACATTAGGCAGCAGATTATTTGGAAAAGATATGGAGATTTTAGTTAACTCACAAAATCATAGTGTGTTGTAACAACCAAAAAGGATGTGATCTTAGCCTACATACAAGAGAAACAGATTCCATGAATAAGGAGGTAATGGTCCCCGGCATACTCTACCATCCTAGGACATTATCTATATTCAGTTCATCAAACCACAATTTAAACAGGACAATAAGTACAGTGTCAGAAAACAACCAGGACAATGAAAGGCCTTACATCCATGCCGTATAAAATATGAAAATGAAATTTTTAGCTTGAAGAAGAGAACATTCAAAGGATATAATACTTGTCTCCAAGCATTTAAAGGGCTATCTGCAGGAATTAGAGAAGGGATTAGACTTTTTCTCTTTAGTCACAGAAGGCAAAACAAAGAAGAATGTTTGACAGTTTCAAAGAGGCAAATTTAGTTAAACCCAATATTTGGAAAAAAATTTCTAACAATTAGAACTGGAAATGATCAGACATTAAGATGGCTATGGAAAAAGAAACTATATCCACTCAATATCCCCACACCACTAAACCACACAACTCAAGACAAGTGGTCTAGGCCCAACTCCTAGGGCTACTGGCAGTTAAAGAGTCAGACTTGTAGGGGCAAAAGTAAAAGTATAAGTGAAAGGCTTCCAGAAAGAAAAAAAGAGCCAAGAAAAGAAATCCCCCAGGGATAAAGATGAAAGTGAAAGCCTTGGGAAGGAGAGAAACTCTCATGAAAATATCCTGAGCAGAAAGAAATCCAGAGATCAAAGTGAATGATTTCCCCCACGGAAAGAAAAAAAAATGTTTAAAAGCCTCTGAGCAAAAAGGAAAAAAGAGGGGGAAGGTCACTGCAAGAGAAAAAGGACTCAACAGAGAAACAAAAAAAAAAAAAAAAATTTCTTCCTACCCTCCATGGCCCAAGGAAAAGATCCTAACCAAGTCCTCCTACCATAGAAGAGTCTATAATGAAAAATTATAGAAAAGGCCTTTTTTCTCTCTTATCTCTAAGGAAAGCAGCTCCAACACAAGAATAGAACTTTAGTGATCTCAGGTCAAAAGAAAGAACCCTAACTCACAATGTGATCCCAGGAAAGAGGGGAAAGCAACTAAAAGGACCCTCACAGCAGAGGCCTCAACACTAAAAAAGAATAAACAAAAAATAATGGATTGTTATAAAACCAGCAACAATCAAGACACAAAAACCTGAAAGGAATGACCCCAAAACAGCAGTCTGCCCACAATAATAATTATAGTTCCTAGAATAATGTAAGAATTTTTTAAGTAAATTTAAAATTACATTATCCTAAAAATGCAGTCTATAGAAATGAATTGCAGAGGCTGTGCCACATCAAGTAGAGTGTAGTAGTAAGTTCCAACTGCCTTGTCATCCAGTGCCTATTTCCAGGTCACAGACCAAGAGAGAATAAAGGAGATGTGCACCCTCAGGTGGCACTGAAGTAAGGAGCCATCCAAGACACCGGGTAGGGTGCCTAGAAAGAAACAAGTTCAGAAGTGAGTAGAAGACAGACTCCAGGAGCAAAACAGGTCTTCATTTCAGCTTCTAATAGTGTGAAGTCTACAGAGGAATGACCAAGGCAAGCATCCCAAAGCAGAAGGGAGCCTAAAGACCATTACTCTGAACCAGCAGAGCTTTCCAGGTGGCTGAAAGAGTCTGAGTCCAGTATCCCCTATTCTTGCTCAGACTCGAAACCAGGTCAAGAATATGCAGAGGTAAAAAAAGAAGGGCAGCAATCAGACCTTGCCCTGGATCAGACCACTTTGGGGGATCTGTTTACAGGTCCCCAAACTGAGATGTAGAAGATATCCCAGAGAGGCTAGAATAATACTATACTCAACATCCAAAGAAAACAACAACAGGACCATTCTGGATCTTCTCTCCAGAAGTGTGCAGAGTATAGCCATAAAAGCAAGTCTATAAAGTAAGGAGAAAAATTGTAAGAATGAGCAAACACAAAAGAATACAACCATAAAAAGCTATAACTGACAGCGATATAGGAAACACAAATCCAAAAGAAAAAAATTACTCCAAATATCTACAAGCCGCAAAAGAAAACAGATCCAGTACACTCAATTCAATTCCTGAAAGAGATGAAGAATTTTTAAAAAAGAATGTAAAATATTTGTTATAAATGAAACGAAAGCATTTGAGAGGAAAAAAAAAGGTTATGGAAGAAAAAAATTGGAAAAGAAATTGACAGCTTGGTACAAGAGGTTCCAACCTCAGCCAAAGCAACAAACTCCCTAAAATTAGAATGGATCTTACAGAAGCCAGTGACTCCATAGGGCAACAAGATATATTAAAACAAAGTCAGAAACCTGAAAAAAAAAATAACCTATCTCATAGCAAAAACAACCTGAAAAACAGATGAAGGAAAAAAATTTAAGAATCTTTGGACTACCTAAATACAATAAGCAAAAAAGGGCCTAAATATCATATTTCAAGAAACTTAAAAAAAAAAAAACTGCCCAGATTTTCTCGAATCAGAGGTCGAAGGGGAAAAAGAAAGAATTCATTAGTCATCTCCTATAAGATACTAAAATGGAAACTTTCATGAACATTAAAGCCAAAATGCAGAGCTTGCAGGTCAAAAAAAAAATACTGTAAGCAGCTAGAATTAAAGAATTCAAGCATCAAAAAACTACCATCAGGATGACAAATGATTTAGCAGTCATCACCATACAGGAGCCATTGGCCAGTCATAAAGCAATAACAAGAAATAGGTGGCAGATGGATAGCCTATATGTTGCCCTAGTAGCCAGGAAATGTTAAAGATAACTAAAAAGGTCCCTCAGGATAGACTCTCCCTTATATCACCTCTAACAAAAGAAAGAGAATTTATTGAAGGAAATGGACAAGAGTCTCTCAGGATGAAAAGATAATGATGTGTCTTACATATTGCCATTAGAAAGAGCACCCCATGGCAAAAATTTGGAAAAGGGGGGGGGGGGGAGATGTCCATCAATTGGGAATGGCTGAACAAATTGTGATATCTGATGGTGATGGAATACTCTTGTACTGAAAGTTATAATGAACTGGAGGAATTCCATGTGTTATAGATAAATTAATAAAGTAGGGTGTAAATGTGAACTGGAAAGACCTCCAGGAATTGATGCAGAGCGAAAGGAGCAGAACCAGGAGAACATTTTACACAGAGACTGATACACTGTGGCACAATCAAATGTAAGGGACTTCTGTACTAGCAGCAATGCAATGACCCAGAACAATTCTGAGGGACTCAAGAGAAAGAACACTATCCACATCCAGAGAAAGAACTGTGGGAGTAGAAACCCGGAAGAAAAACATATGATTGAACACATGGTTCAATGGGGATATAATGGGAGATGTTGACTTTAAATGATCACTCTATTGTAAATTAATAATATGGAAATAGGTTTGGAACAATGACACATGTAAAACCCAGTGAATTGCTTGTCAGCACCAGGAGGGGGAAGGGGAAAAAATATGAATCATGGAACCGTGGAAAAATATTTTAATGTAATTAATTAATTAAATTTTTTTAGAGAAGTACCCCACAATAATGTAAGATTACAAATTAACATCCAAATACTTCAAGCATTATATTTTTATAAGAATTTATTAACAATAACTTGAAGAAAAGGATAGTGATAGCCTGAGCAAAGAGGAGGACCCCAGATTGGGGGTCGAGGGAGCAAGGAAGAGCCCGAAGGAAGAAGCGTGCAACTGTGGGGACGAAAGAGGAAAGAGATGCTGGGTAATGTAGTTCAAAGATACAAAATTCCAATTACACAGTAATAAAATAAGATTAACATTGGACAGAGTATCAGACCTGGATTCAGGAAGACTCCTCTTACAAGAGTTCAAATTCTGCCTCAGACACTTCTCAGTTGTGTGACTGGGCACGTCACTTTGCCTTGTTTGCCTCAGTATTCTTTTTTTTTTAAACATTTATTAATATTTATATTTTAGAAAAGTTAACATTGTTACATGATTTATGTTCTTACTTTCCCCTTCACCACCCGACCTTCCCCCTCCCCTGGCTGATATGCATTTCCACTGGTTTTAACATGTGTCATTAATCAAGACCCATTTCCAAATTGTTGATAGTTGCATTGGTGTGGTACTTTCGATATCCAATCATGTCCTCATCAACCCATGTATTCAAGCAGTTGATTTTCTTCTGTTTCCTCTCCTGCAGTCCTTCCTCTGAATGTGGGTAGCGTTCTTTTCCATAAATCCCTCAGAATTGTCCTGGGTCATTGCACTGTTGCTAGTACAGAAGTCCATTACATTCTATTTTACCACAGTATATCAGTCTCTGTGTACAGTGCTCTTCTGGCTCTGCTCCTTTCACTCTGCATCAATTCCTGGAGGTCTTTCCAATTCACATGGAATTCCTCCAGTTCATTATTCCTTTGAGCACAATAGTATTCCATCACCAGCATATACCACAATTTGTTCAGCCATTCCCCAATTGAAGGGCATACTTTTCCAGTTTTTTGCCACCACAAAAAGCACAGCTTTAAATATTTTCCTGCAAGTCTGTTTATCTATGATCTCTTTGGGGTACAATCCCAACAATGGTATGGCTGGATCAAAGGGCAGGCATTCTTTTATAGCCCTTTGAGCATAGATCCAAATTGCCATCCAGAATGGTTAGATCAGTTCACAGCTCCACCAGCAATGCATTAATGTCCCAATTTTGCCACATCCCCTCCAACATTCATTACTCTCCCCTTCTTTCATTTTAGCCATTCTGTCAGGTATGAGGTGATACCTCAGAGTTGTTTTGATTTGCATTTCTCTAATTATTAGAGATTTAGAACACTTTCTCATGTGCTTTTGATTTCTTTACCTGAAAATTGCCTATTCATGTCTCTTGCCCATTTATCAATTGGTGAATAGCTTGATTTTTTTATACAATTGATTTAACTCCTTATATATTTGAGTATTTAGACCCCTGTCAGAGTTTTTTGTTATAAAGATTTTTTCCCAGTTTGTTGTTTCCCTTCTGATCTTGGCTACATTGTTTTGATTTGTACAAAAGCTTTTTAGTTTTATATAATCAAAATAATTTATTTTACATTTTGTAATTTTCTCTAACTCTTGCTTGGTTTTAAAATCTTTCTTTTAAAATCTTTCCTTTCCCAGAGATCTGACAAGTATACTATTCTGTGTTCTTAACTTATTTATAGTTTCCCTCTTTATATTCAAGTCATTCACCCATTCTGAATTTACCTTGGTGTAGGGTGTGAGATGCTTATCTAAGCCTAATCTCTCTCATATTGTTTTCCAAATTTCCCAACAGTTTTTTTCAAAGAGTGGATTTTTGTCCCAAAAATTGGGCTCTTTGGGTGCCTCAGTATTCTTATCTATTAAAATGAGCTAGGAAGGAAATGGCAAACCACTCTAGAATCTTTGCCAAGAAAATCTCAAATATGACCATGAAAAGTTGGACACAACTAAAAAATGGCTGGACAACAATAAACATTTTAAAGGTTTGCAAAGCACTTTACATTTTTTTTTTACCTGCCTTAGGATCAATACTGTGTATTGGTTCTAAGAAGAATTGTAATGGCTAGGCAAAGTGGGTTAAGTGACTTGCCAAGGGTCACACAGCTAAAAAGTGTCAAGAGGCCAAATTTGAACCTAGGACCTCCCAACTCTAGGCCTGGCTCTCAATCTACTAAGCCACCCAGCTACCCCTACATTTTACAGAAAAGTAAACTTGAGTCTGCCAGAGATTAAGAGATTTGCCCAGTCTTACAGCCAGTAAGTATTTGAGGCAGGATTCAAACTCAAATCTTCCTGACTTCCAAGACCAACACTTATAACACAAATGAATAAAGTCGCCAATGAGGAAGAAAAATGGTCTATAATCTACCATATGAGCAGGTTTTTAAAATATCAGAACAACATTCTGCAAAGCATTACAAAAAAAATGCTTTTTAAAAGCAGGCTTAGATTGATCCAAACCTACAAAATTCCAGTAATTCTTCAAAGATAGCAAAAACAATTATTGTTTCTAAGTTTCAGTTTTCTCTGATTAGAGTTTAATTAAAGTGTTACAGTATCAACCCTCCTTTAACCTCTTTGAGTTAATTTATCTGTCAAATAGATCTCTATAGAAATTTGAATGAGAACTGTTCAATTCTTAAAAGTTCACAGTAGTTTTTCAACTAAAGATATGCAAAATTCAAGAGTTTCCCAGTTAAAGAAATGTTATATGTTAAATGTTAAATAGAAGAAAAAAGGAGGTTGGGAAATGATAAAGAAAAAGGAAATATTCAAATGGATTACCTATTTATCCACTAAATCTGGCCACTAACCAAAATAAGATTTCCAATTTAGATGGAAAGATAAATCCATTTAATATGCTGATTCATTTATAATTTATTTTTTAGAAGGAAAACAAAACCATTTATGAATAGGGCCTAATTTAAACCAGGGAAGGTACTTACTGCTGGTAAAAGAGACTGCATATTTTGATTGGAGTCTGCTATCGTAGCAAGGTAAACCAAATTTGTATGTAACATCTGTTGATACCTATTAAAAAATAAACCAAATACCAAAATTAAAAACTGAAATTCTTTTCCATTTACTTAGGTATTTGAACAATGTATTTTAATCAAGTCTAGAATTCTAGATGAAAGTCATTAATTAAGAATATCAAAAAAAAGCTATGGAATCCCCAAATGGTTTTTTCAAACTTTTATGCAAAATCTGAAAAATATCTTATCTATGCCTATTTCACTGCAATGACTGATTTCCATAGGAACCTAGAAAAGGACTACAGTGAAAGTTAAGTATCATTTTACCCTATCATTTTCAGATCACAAAGGAGTCTGAAATATAAATATAAACTCAAGGTTTTGCTACAATGCAAGAAAGTAGAAAAACTGTATAATCTCTTCTTAAGAATGAAGAAACAACAAAGATCTATTTAGGCCCTTGTAATCAGCAAATCCATTGGGTCTTAGCAGACACAATAAATTGGAATCACTCTTGGTCTATTCTTATTCCAGTAGACATATAGTATCAACATAAAAAGATAAAACTTATGTATACTAAAAAGTATTAAAAAAATTTTAAAGCTCACTACAATCATTATCCCTACATTTTCATTTAGGTCATTGATAGTATACATTTGGTTAGTCCCTCACAAAAGATATGAAAGTGAATCCAGGGCTAGCCCAACTTAGGTATACTTCAAATTAAGAATTCATTACTAAGCAAACTAAAATGCCTACTGAAAAAAAATTCCTAATAAGTCAAAACAAATCCTTTAAATTCAGTTTCAGTATGCTTCCCAATATAAAAGTTGCACTAAAAAAATGCTTTCCAAAAACAGGAGTGGAAAAGTGAATCTAAATTCTGTCACAACTTGTTCCTTTCAGGGGTCTGTTTCACTACATTCATGTCCTTTCTTCTCTCCTAAAGAAAAAATATATTTCCCCTCTTCTATACTGGTTATTATATAAAAAGTTACACCACAACTAATTTACAACCTTGTGTTCTTCTTCATATAGAATATTAGATAATAGTATTGGATTGTAAAATACTATTATATGGACAAACAGGAGAAGGAAAAAAAATTGTGGAATCATAAGTCCAGAGTTTTAAGAAACCACAGAAACAATCTAGTCTAATTCACTCAATTTTATGGATGAGAAAAATGGAGCTGACTGATGATGCTGATGGTCACAGAAGTAACCATCAGAAGCAGTATATGAACCCAAGTCTTTTGATGCCAGAGCCCAAGCAACTGTACTCATAACACTCTTCATATGCTGAGAGCAATTAACTTTATTAAAAGTCAAGCACCATGGGGCAGCTGGGTAGCTCAGTGGAGTGAGAGTCAGGCCTAGAGACAGGAGGTCCTAGGTTCAAATCCGGCCTCAGACACTTCCCAGCTGCTGTGTGACCCTAGGCAAGTCACTTGACCCCCATTGCCTACCCTTACCACTCTTCTGCCTTGGAGCCAATACACAGTACTGACTCTAAGATGGAAGGTAGGGGTTTAAAAAAAAAATAGCTTCCTATTAGTATCAAGTGCTTTCCTATTCCTCCTCCACTTTACTATATTCTTTACACAACTGCCAAAATAATTTTCTTTAGGCACAAGCCTAACCATGACATTCTTCTGTTTTAAAAAAATGAAAGAAAAGAAAAGAAAGGGAAGAAAAGTAGTTACCTATATATTAGGAAAATCTAAAAATTTTTTTAAAGTGGCACGTGAATTGAATATTACAGCATTATAAAAAAATGATGATTATTTAGACTTCTGTAAAAGGTAATTCTTTATTCTCTTTGTCTATTTTGAGTTAATACTTGGTTAACAATAACTTAAGTACCCCTATTTAGTACCTCACCAGTTACTAAGTAAGAGTGTTTGCCAAGTCATTTGCTAAAGTGGGTAACAACTCAATCAGTCAGGAAATTGTGAAACCTTTTGATAAGATTTATACCTCCAGAGAATGAGAAGTAGATGGCAAGACACTGCCCCCCTGGGCAGTGCTAGACAATTTGAAAGCTGTGATTGGCCCCTGTAAAGAGGGGAAGGGACAAGAAGTCAATATAAAAGCCCTGAGTTTCTGGGGTTAGAGGTTGCCTTCAGCTCGAACTACCTCTTGTAGGGAACTTGGGTGAGCGAATAGCTGGCTTTCCTTTCCTGACTTCTGGAAAGAGATTAATTCCGGTCGAGGTCAAGGGTTAACAAGTCATGCCAGGCTGAGTCGAACACCAGAGCAATATTTAGTGTGATAGGCTAAATATCTTCTTATCTTCTCTATCCTCTTTTTGTATTTCTCAACTTTCACTCTCTCGACCTATTTTGTAAATAAAAACTACTTAAAGTTATTTTGACATGAGCTATAATATTTTAAATCAGTGACCACCATACTATTTATAATTTTCATATATTTTAGTCAAACCCTTAATTTTAATTCCTTACACTTCTGAGATGCATTAACTAATAAAACTAAAGCAGAGCCAGAAAAACAAAATGTGGAATGATTAAAATATATAAAACAAGGACACAACAAAAAAGCAAAATTTAACAATGAAATTAAAATTATTTTGACTTAGGACAAGAAATGAAGGAAAAGAAGAAATGAAAAAATGAACCTCCTCCTTTATACAGGAAGAGGATTCCAAGTGTAAAACAGCACATGCTAACACAGCATGTGTGTGTTTTTTTGTGTGTATACATATATATCACCTGATTCAAGTGATATGCTGGTTAGTTTTGCCGATGTTTTTTCTCCTTTTTCTATTCTTTGTTATGAAATGACTTGCAAATTGGGGAAGAGGGGTATATTCAGAAATGAAAGTGTATAAAAAATGATATAACTAAAAAATTTTAAACCAAAATGTGTATTGTTGAGAATTTTTGAAATATTAAATCACTAATGAAGTAATAGTTTTTAAAACTGTACTTGAATACTGCATGAATGTGAAAGAATTCATTCTAAATTAAGAAATCACTGGGAATTGAAAAAATCATGGTTTTTTTTCCCTGCCTCATGTCAATCAGGCAGGAAGGTGAAGGAGGAATTAAAAATCCATTAACTAATATTTTAAGTTTCTCACATAGCACTAACACAAAGTCTATTTAATTTTTTTTTAATAAAATTTGCATCTACTGTTAACTTCTAAAAATGAGCTTTTCACTGTCCTGTGTATGTGATACTCACCTGTAATGCCTCAGAAGTACTATAAAACTCAAGTAAAGAATCCCTGCTGGGTACATACAGATTTAGAAAACCACAGATTAATATTATCTACACTTTACTCTATATTTATTTTGTTAAACATTTCCCAATTACATTTTAATCTGGTTCCCTAGGCACTCAGGCAACAAGCTTGACACTTGGAAGCAAACTAAAGATAAGTATCACAAAGAGGACAATGAAAGGGTGTATGATGACTGGAAGCTGGTTACTAGATATAATCAGAAGGTACTAAGAAGAATAACAGAAGGTGCCTTCAAGGGATTATGTGGCAGGAAGATGGGTTGGGGGCATTTGATGGAGTAAGGGCCATAGTGCTACACAAGTATCCCTGGCAGTCTTGCAGCGTCAGATTAAATCAAGAAACATCTCCAACACAATGAGTAGGCTTCCCACCCTCCTCTTCACAATTTATTGGGAGAGCAAGGACAAGAATCAAATGGGATAGGAATTAGAGATCTCCTGAATTAAGACTGAAGATCAAATTGAGAATTTAAAAATCTATATACCTACTTTGTTAAAAATAATTATATGCATCTATTGAAAGTAAATAATAGAGCCCGAGCTTCTTGTTTTAAAAAAGTAAAACATTAACTTATTGTACTAGAAACAACTCATATCCCAAAGATTTCATAAAAATCTACTACTTCAACTGACTTGGATAAGTAATTATCACTCAGTTTTCTAATGTAGCTACAAAATTAATTTAAAACTATTAAAGAGCTGCTTTCATTTTAAAAATAAACCTACATCTCTGAGTTGTGGGAAATATGCTATAGGTTTTATAAAGCAATACAAGTATGCATCTGACAACTTTTCTAATGATTTTTTTAAAATTTACATTGAAATAAAGTTTGCAATGAGAATATTTCAAATTTCACAACAGTCCTATTAAAAAACAAGATATGCTGTGGTTTCTAAAACCTGTAGTTTCCTGAAACTGGCAACTGCTGAATATAGGTAGATATAGAAGACCAAATATATCTATCACAGTAATAACAACACTGCCCTCTCAGGTAGATATGGGCAGAGATGTAGAAGAGCAGAGGAAATTCTTCAAAGTAGAAACATGTCAACACATGGCTGACTGCTTAGAAATAATTTTATGTTGCCACCATATTTAAGAGTTACAGCAAACAAGGGAAGTCTTCATACATCCACAGCCAAACATAAGATACAATAGTTTCTGGGGGAAGAAATATTAGAAGTGTTTGGTAACAATTTCCAATACCAATTTCTGTAATGTGAAAACCCTAAATGTGAATACCAATTTCTGTAATGTGAAAACCTTCTACACAGCAGTCTTCCATCAGGATTTTTCCTGAGTCAGGATGCTCACAAAATCATAGTATATTTGACCTAGAAGGGACCTTAAAGATTATCAACCCCAACCTATCTATTTTGAAGATTAAGAAAGCTGAGGCCTAAATAGAAAAAGACTTGGCTAAGGGCATTTAAGTAGTATAGCAGTACTAAGAAAAGAAATTAACTCATAGTCCAATGCTCTTCTCAAAAAGGAGAGCAACAAAAAAAAATCTGCCATTTTGTACATTACCAAAAGTTTGGATTGCAGTCTGGGAAATTTATATAGACTTAACAGTTTGATGATGTTTTTCATTTCTTGATTTTTCTCTCTTCATATTCTTTACCTCTCCCAAAACTAAGAAAGTATGCCAATCAATTAAACAAACATTTTTAAGTATCTACTATGTGCCAGGCATTGTGCTAAGTTTGATACAAATCAAACAATAAACAGGATAAATAGGAGTGAATTACCAGAGGGAAGACATTGGAATTAGGAGTTAGTAAAGTCTTCTTGTAGTAGGTGGGATTTTAGTTGGGATAAGGGAAGCCACAGAGGTCAGTTGTCAAGAGGTGAGGAAGAAAAGCCTCTCAGGTATTGGGGTCAGAGAAAATTCTTGTTCATAGGATAACCGGGAGAACAATGACTCTAAATTGAAGAGAACCACTTCAGGGAATAGCAGGAGACTGGAAAGGTAGGAGGGAGCTAAGTTATAAAGGGTTTTGAATGTCAAACAGAGCATTTTGTTGATCTGGAAGCAAAGGGAGATACTGGAATTGGTAGGGTGGGGAGAGGGGACATAACATAATGAAACCTGTATCTTGGGAACATTAATGGTTAAATAGAAGATGGATTAGAGTGGGAAGAGACTTGAGTCAGGTAGCTCCACCAGCAGGCTACTACACTAAACAAGGGGTGAGGTGATGAGGATCTGCACTAGAGTGGGGGCTAAAAAGGGTGTATTTGAGAGGTTACAAAGGTGAAATCAACAGGTCCTGGCAATAGCTTGGGTATGGGGAGATTAGAGATAGTGGGAAGTCCAGGATGAATCCTAAGTTTGAAGCCTGAAGGACTAGGATGGTGTTGCCCTCTATCATAATAGGGAAAGGTGTTGGGAATATATAGATGTTCAAGAAGGACAAGCACCTATGGCAGAGATGGTGAACCTTTTAGAGACCAAGTGCCCAAACTGCAACCCTCATGCCACCCCACCTCCACCTTACCTCAGACAGGGAAGGGAGAAAGCTCTCCCATTGGGCTGCTGGGCAGATGAGAGAAATGTCCTCAGGCTCACATGAAGAGGGGGAGGAGAGCAACCCCTCCAGCCCATGTGCCACAGGTTTGTCCAACACAGACCTATGGTGTGAAGGCTTGCCAAACCCTCCTCAGAGCTGCTTATCCACCTGTGGTGACCATCTGGCTCACCTCTAACCTGTGGCTCCAAGAAGCCATACATGCACAGTGGCCACACCACAGTAAACCACCTCAGGTTAAATCAGGTTTAAGGTAACGAAAAATAGACTACAAACTTCATGGGAGAGTTAGGGGTTTCTACTCCAAGTATGCAAAGATTTCTCCTGGTAGAACAGGTGGAAAAGAAGTCCACAAAGACAGCACTGTGGAACCCTTAAAACCTGATCAGACATCAAAAGATGCCAAGGTCATCCACTGTATCCCAGGCCATCATCACCAGTCATCCTGATTTTAACTTCATCACTGAACTTGGATGACTGGACCAGAGAATGAGGCTGACAACTTTGTGCAACTCTGCCTCTCTTAAATCCAATTCATGCACAAGTCAAGATATCACTCCATGAGGTCACTGGTCCTCTTTGAAAACAAAAGAAAAACAATACAGAAGATAAGAGGGGGAGACAGGGCTTGATGGAACAATATTAAGTTCTGTTTTAGACACATTAAGTGCAAGATGTCTACTGGATATCCAGTTCAAGATGTCTGAGAGGCAGCTAGAGATGCAAGACTGGAGGTCAGCAGAGAGACTGGGGCAAGAAAGATAGATTTAAGCATCATCAATATAAAGATAATAATTAAATCCAAGAGAGCTGATGAGAATGGAAGTGAAATAGTATAGATAAGAGTGAATAGGACAAAACCATGGGGGACAGACGGTTAGAAAATGTGGTCTGGAGGGGGATCCCAAAAAGGAGAAAGAGGAGTGGTCAGACAGGTAAGAAGTCTGTCCTGAAAGCCAAGACGAAGAGAGTAAAGGGTTGGAAAGTGATCAATAGTAACAAAAAGCTGCAGAGGTCAAGGAGAATGAAAATTGGAAAAAGGACATTGGATTTGGTAACTAAGTTGTTTGTTGTCACCATTTAATCATTTTTGAGTCCTGTTCAACTCTTTGTGATGCCATTTGGGATCTTCTTAGCAAAGATAATGGTGTGGTTTGCCATTTCCATCTCCAGCTCACTTTACAGATGAGGAAAATGAGGCAGTCAAGTGACTTGCCCAGGGTCACACAGCTATTAAGTGTCTAAGGCCAGATTTGAACTTATGAAGATGATCTTCCTGACTCCAGGCCTGGTACTCTAACCATCTAACTGCCCCCTAAGAGAGAGATCATTAGTAATTTTGGAGAGAACCGTTTCAATGGAATGATACGGGTGAAAACCAGACTGGATTAAGAAAAGAGAAAGAAAGTGGAGGCAACCATTGTAGTCAGCCTTCTTGAGAACTTTAGTTACAAAAGGAAAACGAAATATAGGATAATTAGTAACAATTATAGAACAGTCAAGTGAGAGTTTTTTCAGGATGGGGAGACATAGGCATGTTTGGAAATGAACCAGTAAAGAAAGAGAGCCTAAAAATAAAAGTGAAAAGTGTGGGGATGACAAAGAGAGCAATCTATTAGAGAAGAAAAGATGGAATGGGATTACTTGAACAGGGAGAAGGGTTAGACTTGATAAGTAGTAAGGTCATTTCATTATGTGAAAACAGAAAGTTAGCTTCAGCCCTGTGATTCTTTCCTACCTTATTTCTAAGTCATCTATCTCCTCTACAATAGTGTCCCTTCACAAACACAAAACCTTTCTTCTATCTAAAGCCTGGTTTTGAAGACAGATTACAGGTAACAAATGCCACTTAATTTTTCTAGATCATTGTTTTCTAAACTTACTCACTCTATAAAATAAATTCCTAAATTGGCTAAAACAGACTTGAATAGCTTATGGATTGAAGGTACAAGGACCCAATAATCAAATTGTTGAGTTTGGGAATTACGGGATCATAAATTTAGAATTAGAAAGGACCTTAAGAGATCACTTATTCTAGTGTTTTCACAAAATCTAGCAAAATCACAAAGGCAGGAATAGCTGGGATTCAAACCCATTTTCTCTGACTTCAAATCCAATAAAACTGTTTCTTTCCAATGGACCACACTACTTGATAGAACAGGCCAACTAGTGTTGTAAAAAAAAATATCTTACTATAAGAAAGCAAAAGAAAATCCAGAAGAGATAAGAAAAACAAGAGAAGTCCAAGGGCAGAAGAAGCCAGATATGTTAGGAACACCTGGCTTGTTATGGTACACCAACAAGCAGTTCCTGAAGCATATATCTGTCCTGATAAACAGGGAGAACAAGTATTCAATATTCCCTTTAAACATTTCAATTCCATTTATATTCTTCCTTGCAGATATTCAGTTATTATACAAATTTAGAGAAGATATTTAAATCATCACCTTAAAGGTATCTAGATAGTTTGATCCATATAAATGTCCTTCAGTCTAATATGTAATTATTTTATAAATTACCCATATTTCTTCAGCAATAGTTTGGGATGTAACAATTTCCCAACAAAGAGATCTAGTTTTTCTATGAATGATGTTATTTGCTGTGTCATTTTTTTGTATAGCAGAGTAGGAAGTCCTAAAAAATATTTAAGCCCATCAAACAGTACATTTCACTTTTTATAAAAATGAAAAAAATCAATACCAAAAAAAAGTTTCAGATCAATCTTACTGAGAGCATTCTGTAGTCTTTCCTTTATTCTGATAATCCATTATACATTGAATAAGATGGTTATTTTCATCCAACATCTGAAATAAAATTTGAAAAAGTTTGTCAAACTTAAAGCATTGTATAAAAACATCATAAGCTCAAAAACCTGCAATATTGATAAATGCTACTTTTTTTTTAAAGACTGACTGAGGACCCCATGATAAAATCCCAAAATAGCTATTGCACATTATCATAAAAGCATCATAATCAAAAGTAAAGGAAGAAACAGCAACATCTTAAAATTCAACAGTTTATGTAGCTTTTTAAAAATTAATTACCTATGTCTCTTTCTACATAAAATTATATATTTTGAGTTTTTAAATGAAAATATCCCCCTATGGAAATGGATTTTTTTAATACAAATAAAAATTGTTTTGGAATGGTCTTGAATTTCATAGGTATAGAAAGTTCTTCCTGAAAGGAACTTGCTCTACCAATGAAGATAGGTACCTTCTCTATAACTTACAATGATAGTTATCAAGGACACTGAGGAATAAAAGTGATTTGCCCAGAGTCATAGCATCCCAAAGGCCAGACTTAAACCCAGCACTTCCTAACTCAAGTCTAGCTCTCTATTCAGTATATCTCATACCACATCTCTTATAATACTGGTTGACATTTTTTTAGGTCAGTACTTTCAAAGTTTCTATAAGCATTTCACATGTAAAATCTCACTAGATCTTTATCATTAATCCTGGTGAACTAAAGGTGAAAGGGAATTCCAAAGCCTTTAAACAGAGCTCTGTCTCTATCTGAGCAAGCCATTTACTCTCTTGGTGAACCAACTCTTAAGTGTGTAACATGCAAAAAACAGTTTCAGATGTGCATTGGTAGAAACAATTTCTTCAATGAGAGTTCTCTATACCAATGTAATCACAGATCCAGATCAAAAGCAAAGCCACAAAACCACCCAATGAAGTGGAGACTACAGGTATTATTTTACCCACTTTACAGATAAAAATCAGAGTAGCTGAATGACTTGGTCATGGGGTCTCCAAGGTAGCAATTGTCAAAGGAGGCATTTGAACCAAAAATCTTCCTGACTCCAAGACCACAGCCTTTTCCACTACATCTAATTGCTATCAAAGATTTCTAAAACACATGATATAATCATCTATTTAGTTAACTTGGAGGAGTGGGGTTGCCCCTGGTAGAGTCTTCTTTTATTTGGGAAAGAAAAGTAGTTAAGTTTAAGTTATCACTGTTTCCTCTATTAGATCTAAATTAATTTTTTTAATTTACATTTTTCCTCTTAATTCTTTTAAATTTACATTTTTCAGTAATGTTTAATTCTTGAATGCCCATCAGTAATTATAGACTTGACAATAAAACAATAAACTATAAACCAAGAAACTATAAATAAAACAAACACAAAAACAGTTGAACACAAAATTCAATACTATATCATCTCACGTAAGTTACAACTATTCAAAGCATTCCTGGTTTTAAAACATTTTAAAACATGATTTACTTTTAAACATAAAAAGTTATATTCAACTTCATGATTTAATTACTGCTGGAAGCCAGCCAGCAGCTCCAGGGGTCTGGAAAGGTGTACGGTTTAAGTGAGAAAGAACAAAGCAGAAACTGGGAACCGTCAGTCTAACAAGTTAGCTCATGACTGTTCCAATATCCCCCAAGCTTATACTTTATTCTATACATTTTTTCCAAGAGCATTTTTTTCTACAAAGTACATTTTAAATCAAAGATGTATAGAACTCAAAGTTATAAGAATTGCATTACAGTTGGCATATAACACAAATTTTTTCTCATGTGCTTGGACGAGACAGTGCTCAAGGTTAAAGAATGAGCCTTACTTTATCTAAAGCAGTGGTTCCCAAACTTTTTTGGCCTACCACCCCCTTTCTAGAAAAAATATTACTTAGCACACCCTGGAAATTAATTTTTTTTTATTTTAATAGCAATTAATACGAAAGAAATGCACCTGTGGCCATCACTGCTCCCCCCTAGATCGCTGCAGCACCCACCAGGGGGCAGTGGCGCCCACTTTGGGAATCACTGGTCTAAAGTTTTATTTTAGTAAAAGCTTCCCATACTTCAAAAGGTATGTTAAATGAGCCTTTAAGATTGTAGGGTACAGCTTGGCGTGGGACCTGCCATGCAACGTCCTTGAGATGTTTGGAGCAGAAAGAAAAAGATACAAGCAGCTATTTTCTGCTGAGGGAAAGGACTATTAACTCATTAAATACTATAGGGTACTTAGGGGCTTTCTATAGGACTTGAAGCTATCCTAAAAATCTAGATAATAATACTTTCAATAATAAAAAGTGTTGATCAGAAGGGAATCACAGAGAGGGGTCAGACTAGGTAAATTTTCAGGCCACAAGAATCAGCACAGGGCTTTGCCATCTGTATTGATCTTGATGGGACCCTGATAAAGACCCTATCTCTCTGAGTGGCTCCAGGCAAGTTACTAATGATATATTGCTATGAGAATAAGTGGAAATTTACAGGTATGTTAAAAGGTATTGATTTCTTAAAGAGTATCAAAATTACTATTATGAGAGGCAGCTTGTCTATATAAATAGATTGCTAGGGATGGGAATAAGAAATACTTAGGATGGAACTCTATTTACTACCTGTAGGACTACTATGGATGGCCCTGTCCCTTAAAACTCTCCTATCCTTATTTTCCTCCTCAAGAGTTAGTACCTGCCTCAGGGGATTCTTGTGAGTCTCAAACAAGATACTTGTTCACTAAAGCACTTTGTGAATTTTATAACATTAAATAAATCATTAACTGTGACATTTTATTCTCATTTATATTTCTTACTAGGAGAAAAAATATAAATTGTCATTATCATAGTAAATGCAATATAGTAAGTATAGTAAATATATAGAGGAAGTCAGGCAAAGTGGTAAATGAGGACTTGAAGTGTGACCTCAGTCAATCATTGGGCAACTCCATAAGATTTATCTACTCAATCAAAGGTGGATTGCCAAGGGTTACTGAAAATAGTATTAGAATTTTCCCCAATAATTCAGTTCCAATCACTATTTTGACCAAAAAATTCAAATTCTCCATTACTTACTAAATAAAAGTCCAAATTCCTTATCTGGCATTTGAAGTTCTCTATAATATAGATATCACTTAAGGCTTTCCATCCTTAGTTCTCACTATTCCTCTTCAGATAATCACTAAATCCAAAACAAACTTTCCCAACAATTTTATCCCACCTCTCCACAGCACACAATACTTATGCCCAAAATACTGTTTCCAACAAACTACATCTATGAAATCCTGCCCTATCAAGGTTCAAAGTTCAACTAAAAAACTGCCTATCCTGATCAACTTAGCTCATCACTCAATTTTCTCTTATTCTTTTAACACACTGAACACTTTCCCATATCCTTATCATGCTCTAAAATTTAAGTACATGTCTTAAGAAATGAAAGAAAAAAACATTTAAGTGCCTTTGTACAAGCACTGGAGATATAAATACAAAATCACAGACCATCCCTGTTCTCAAGATCATGTAAAAACAAGACATAGGAGGTTCCAGTTTCAAGTCCAATTGAAAAACCCTGTGGTTCTTAAGTGTGCAGGAACAAAGGAGTCAGCACTATGTCTTTTTTAACGCAATTTCCACTAATATTTTTTTCTGATGCTGAACCATTTGCTGAAGCCAAAGCCACTGGGGTTGAGAACTTTTTTTTCTGGGTTTTCAGTAGCTTATAATTGTTGAGGAGGTTGCCATAGAAACAATTACCAGGTCTCAACTCCACAGATGTCAGATTTCCAGGATAATGGAATCCGAGATGGAAACATTCACTCTTGAGCTTACCTGTCCAACAGTATTTTATTGATCAGTGTTGGTAGTGAGGGAAAGGTCCCTACCTTCTCAGGGATTATTCCTCCCCTCAATGATAGCCTGGGGGTTAGGTTGGTGGTCTTGGGGCACTGCTATTTCCAGGACTCTTAAATTCAGAGTCTAGAGCAGGGGTCAGCAGGGCATGACTCTGGAGCCATATCTGGCTCTTTTGAGGGCCAGATATGGTTCTTTCTGCAGGAGCCATAAAGTCAATTTTTTTTTCAGGTGCTGTTACAGGAACGCACACTGTGAGTACTGTACAGCTCTCACGAAATTACATTTTAAAAAATGTGGCATTTATGGCTCTCACGGCCAAAAAGGTTGCCAACCCCCAGGCTTAGAGCAATCTCCATCAAAGTCTGAAGGGAGGTGATAGTGTATGAGGTTAGTGGAATGACTAGTTTGACTTGCCCAGCACATACTGCTTCAGGTCTCTCCTTTAGTATGCCTTGCTCCTTCAGCTAGGCTTCCATAGCTATAGGTGGCAGTTGATCAGCAGCATAGCTAGCCCAATCACCACACAGTAGCTGTTTCCTTGCCAGATGACCACAGGAACTAGGCTCAAAGCAAGACCATTAATAACAGGTATCACTTATATTGTGTTTTTAAAATTTGCAAATATCTCACTTGATACTCAAAACAACCCTGGGTAGTATGTGCTATTATCTCAATTTTTACAGAAGAGGAAACTGAGGCAGACGAAGGTTACATGGCTTGTCAGGGTCACATAGCTGGTGTCTAAAGTTCAATTTGAATTCAGGCTTTTCTGATTTTCTGATCAGTGCTTTATCAACTGCCCCAACTTGCTGCCTAATTGCTCCCATTGACAGCAACTGGTCATTATTGGTGGCAGTGTCAAAAATGAGCCACTTCTCCACAAGAAAACTACTCCCCTCAAAAATGGGTGTTGGGCAAGACAAGAAGCAGAGCTGGTGATGAGCTCACTCTACTCTGCATCTGCTGCTCCAGCTGGCTTCAAACTCCACAGAAGATGCCCTTCCCAAGTTAAGTTCATCACCTCTAATCTCATCATCACATTAACTCTAGCCTTAATGGCCTCTACCTCCCTCTGCCTCCTCTCTAATACTGGAGGCTGAAGGAGAACCAAACTTCTCCCAAAGCCTTCCTTTATAGAGAGCAGAAACTGAACTTTCTCACTCCATTCTGCATTTTCAACTGTTCCTAATTTTAACTCCATGGAACAAGTCTGCCCTAGCACTGGGAAATCCTGGTCTCCTCTTACCCTATTTTCTTACTTCCTTTTGAGTATTGTCTCTCCCCTACCCACCTACCCCTGCCCTAGACTGTAAGCTCCTTGAGGACAGGGGCTGTTTTTCTTTTTATTACTTGTATCTCCAGTGCTTAGCACTATACCTGGCACATAGTAGGCATTTAATGTTTATTAGAATGAACTGACTGAGGAGCAATTCCATTTCCTAAGATCTTGGGATACTGTCCTAAGATACTGTCATAGTTGGTACTAAAACTGAAGGTTGGCCCCTTTTCCACAGGGACGGTTGCTTTCAATGATGATGTCTATGGGAGTTAGGAGGGTGTTCTGGGTAACACTACTGTTCCTGGGGCTCTTGGGTTCAGGGTCCTGGGTTGACCTCATGACAGCCTGATAGAAGCGTAGTCAAGATAGTAGCAAAGGTTTAACATTTAGCTCTATTAGACTGTAGCTCATTGCCAACAGAAGGCTGCTCAATACATGTTAAAGAATTGGTATTAAGGTTTTAAGAAACCTCATGGAATAATCTAAAATAATCTAAAGCTTTAAAAAAAAAGGCATACCTATATAATCTCTTGAAGATGTAGCTGTTATTTTTAAAGATTCTAATGACAGAGACTGAGAACACCTTGGTGATCCTCTCTAGAAGCTAACAACCTTCATCGTATTATTTTTATTGAATGGTGGAAGTAAATCTGAAGTATAGATCTATAATTTATGGACTTAGCTGCCTAGTGAAACTGAAAGGTTAAGTGACTTTCCCCAAAGTTACTTATTTGTCACTATTATTTGTCAGAGGCAGGTCTTGAATCCAATTTAGTGCTTCTATCACCAAGAATAGGCCTTTAAGAAATAAGCACCGGGCAGCTGGGTAGCTCAGTGGATTGAGAGTCAGGCCTAGAGACAGGAGGTCCTAGGTTCAAGTCCCACCTCCAACACTTCCCAGCTGTGTGACCCTGGGCAAGTCACTTGACCCCCATTGCCCACCCTTACCATTCTTCCACCTAGGAGCCAATACACAGAAGTTAAGGGTTTAAAAAATTAAAAAAAAAAAAAAGAAAAGAAAGAAAGAAGCACAGCTACCTTATTTTACTATTTGTAATATAAAAGTTTAAATTTTATAGTCAATAGAAATAAAGTCTACTATCATTTCTCAAGGCTCAATTACTCCATTTACATAATACAAAATCTTCATAACCATGGTCAAGCTAATTTCCCACAGCTTCAGTTATCTCCAAGCTCTGTCTTTCCTACCTGGGTGAATATGATTAAGGCAATTTATCTTTCAGTATCTCAGATACTTCATCTTAAAAACTAAAATGTTGAACAAGTGAGTACTCTAAGCTCTATGATCCAATGAACATGTTTTTTTTAAATGAAGTGAAGGTGGTTGAACTAGATAAGCTTTCTAAAATTCCTTCTAGGTTTGTACTAAAATCCTACCTTTTACAAGAAGTTTTTTCTGATTTCCCCTTAATTCTAGTGCCTTCCTTCTATGATTATTTCCGCCTTATCCTGTAGGTGATTTGTAGATATAGTTGTTTGTTTGCATGTTGTCTCTCCCAACAGACTGTGAACTCCTTGAATGCAAGGACTCTTTTTACCTCTTTTGGCAGTTTTCTATTTAGCCCAATCCCTGGCTTCGTAATAAGTGTTTAATAATCTGATCAACTCAAAATCCTATGAATCTTGAGGGGCAGAAGAGTAGAAGAGGAAAAGATAGTAACAAGAGGAAAAGGAAGATCCTGAGGAAGAGTTAAACTAGTTCTAGTATCATGTTAAGAAAAATCACTATGTCTTAACATTTACTGGCTGTGTGACCTTCATCTTAACTTCTCTAAGACCCAGTTTACTAAACTATTGGTAAAAATAAAAATAGAGCCTACAGGGTTTTTATGAGAACCAAGAAATACATATTAAAACCCATGTAAATGTGTTTAGAAAGTACTTTAGAAATTTAGCTCATTTTTTTTTGTTTTTTTTAAAGAGATGAGGAACCTTAAGTCCCAAAAAATGAAATTATCTGACCTAGATCACAAAGAAAGTAAATGGCCAAGGCAGAATTCACATCCAGATTCTCCCATTCCAAATACTTACTCTTTATACTTAAAGTCTTAGAGGCTGGAAATCCCCCTAATGTTACAAAATAAAAAATTACATCATCAAAACACAGTCCCGACATTAAGTTCAGAAAGCAAACACCCAGACAAACCTTAAAGCTATCTGAGAACATTAATTTGACATAAAAAAAAGGGGAAAAAAGACAGTTAACAGCAATATTAACATTATTTATTGGGAGATCAATTCTGCCCTGGTGTTGTGATACAGGGATATCTCGAGATGCCTTTTTTTCAAAGTTAAATTTTTTTTTAATTAAAAAACCCCAAATGTCTGACAAGCAACAAAAATCGCTTAACAACTAAGTTTTTAAAAGTTCCAAAACTCCAATTCCCTCAAACTGAAAATGCTGGGACTGCCAGAGCTGCTCTCTTCGAGGCCAGTTAAAGGCGAATGGACAATAGGAAGGGGAACCTTAGTGTCCCCGACTGTACCGCATCCCACCGCAGGCAAAAATCATCCCACCGCAGGCAAAGATCGGAGTCCAGTGGGAGAGGAGGGAAGAGGATGGAGATTAAAATCATCCCAAGGGCTTTCTCGCTTTCTCTCCACCCATTACCACCCAGCCCCCATCTCGGTCCCTCCCCCGCCTCGCAACCCTCCCAGACGCCTCCCCTCTTCCAGTCATCCCGGGGACTCCGGGACCCCGGGGCGGAGAGCGCCAAGGGGAGGCGAGCGCCGCGCAGCCGCTCCCCGCCCCCACCCGTGCGCCCGCTCCGCACAGAGCCTGCGCGGCGAGGAGGGGGCGGGGCGTCACAAAAGTAACTCCAGAAGCGACATGTGGGGGGCGCGAAGGCCACGAACTCCCGAGAGACTTGTCCGCGTCCGTCCCCCTCTTTACCCCTCCTCCTCGAGTTTTCCTAGAGCTCGGGGGAGCGCATGCCCGCCGCTCCCCCCAATCCTCCCAATGGTTCTCTCAAACCAGCCGCCGCCCCATCCCCAGAGAAATCAGGCGGTGCTTTACGGAGCTTTTGTGCTTGTGGGAAAAGTGAGCGCGAGGAAAGTCCGTCGGAGAAACCGGCGTTGTCTCCCCACTCCAGCACTCACTAGGCCACAGCCCGTGGCACCGCTTCTCCCCCACGCGCGCGCACATACAGACAGAATCGCTTCCCAGTCAGGCCCGCCCCCGCAGGGGGGGAAGGGTGCTCTTCATTCCCTTCCCCCACATAAACACAGTCCAGCTCCCCCAAGCTCTGCTTCACCTTCTGAATTGCCGCAGGGGTGATCTCTCCCTTGCCCCGCTGCCTCGGAGCTGCGAACGCCACCGACATATCGGACTCTCGCTTCCGTCCCCGAGATCCAGCAAGTCCCGGGCGCTCCGGGATGAACAGCAAACTGGGGTAGAGAAGCCTGCCTCTCGGGTAGAACCACCGCGAGACACGGAGAGGGGGGAACCGCGTAGAGGCGGGCGCGCGGCCGGAAAGTGCTGCCCACCAAGAGACCTCTCTTTAGACAATCCCCGACCCAGGCCAAATCCCTAGTTGGAGCTAGGGCAGCGATTCGTAATCTCGTCGTCATTGAGAATGATCCGAAGTTCCTTAGTTCTCCAGCGCTTCCCCCCTCACACCTTGTCATAATGGTACAGTCCCGCTGTTGCCCTCCCTACGCTCCAGCGATTCAGGAAATGGTCGGGCCTCCTGCTTCCAGCCGGAGGGGAAGGGGGGGGGGGAGGTCGCTGCTGCCAGAGTCACAGGAAATGCGAGAGGCCGAAACGGACCCGCCCCTTCCACCGGGCGCTACTCTCTTTCTAGTCCTCTGGAGCATCCCTTGAGTTGTCTTCTTCTGAAGGGATGAGAACTCATTCCTCTTCTTCACCAGTTCCCCCACTCCCCACCCCCGTTTGGAAGTAGTGTCCCAGGCTCACTACTCTACCGGGCAGGACGGAGAAAAGCACCAGGGGCGGGCGAGCGCGCGATGGGAGTTTCTACAAACTCCAAGAGCATCTGCTAAACCGAGAGAAGGGAGAAAAGATGGGGAAGAGATGAAAGCGGATTAACTGTCCGAAGTAAATAGAGAAACTTAGAAAATGTGTCCCGACCTCAGAGCTCTTTCTGTTGGACTGTATTTCTTCTACATGGACACACACAAAGCTGGACCTGGGGAGGGAGCAGGGAGTCTCACAGGCAGAGAAAACACAAGCATACAATGGCCCCAAGCAGCAGGAGACATTTCTCCAAGAACCACTGCAATAGCTCGATGCTCTAGCTTTTTGGAAGAGAAACCTGGAACCTTTCCTAGTTTAGACCTTCATGTTTCAAATAAGGTCACACGACACTGGCTCCTCTTAAAGTCCAAATCACTTAATCGGAAGAGGAAAGTTAGTTCCGAACTTCTCTGGAAATGGCTGGACAGGGTTGAATTTAGCGGTTTATCTCTTCGGAAAATCCTAGCCTAACCAGCAAATCATTTTCTTCGGTTGTATGCAGGAACCTGCAAGACTTTGTCTGACAAAGGGAAAAAAGGGGGAGAAAACATTAACATTTGGAGGACCACTTTTACAGATGGAATGCCCTTTTCTATAAATGTTCACTTACAACTCAAATCTATGTAATATTATCCCAAGATCATTCATAAATCTTGCATCTTATCTGTATATATATCTTGTATATACATAGTTGTTTGCATGTTGACTTTCCCATTAGAATGTAAGCTCCTTCCAGATCCTTTATTTGCCTTTTTCTGTAACCCCAGTTGTGACTGCCACATGAGTCCTTAATAGCTGCTAGTTGACTGATAAACGTTTAACTTCTTGATTGTTAACCCTTAAAACATTAAGTTCAAATTTCTATAGTGCTTTAAGGTTTATGATGCACTTATAGCACCTGATGACAAAATTATGTTCTAATTTAAAATATATGGTAACTGGTACTCAATAATGATTAAATGACTTTCCCAAAGACACACGATTAATAAATCATTGTTCCAGGACTCCTAACTTGAAAACAAAGGGTTTTCCACAGTATTACTGACCTTCCTTAGAACCTGAACCAGAATTGCTGGAAAGGAACATCACAAAGAGAGGCAATTACTCTTGAAATACAAATCTAGCATTGACGAATTTCTGAACACAATTCTCAGTGATATCTCTCCAACTGAAACGTTTGGGACCCATTTTCCTGAAAAATGCTAAGTTCCCTGAGAGTTCTTTTGCAAAGGGAAGTTCTTGAGTATTAGCAACTTTGGGGTTGTCTCTCTAGCAAATCAGCCTCTTAGCATTTAAGTGCCTGCTGTATCCTAAGCTAATCATCAAAACAACAGGTAGTAGAACCAGATCAAGAGTTTGAAGATTCTGACTCTGTCAACCAGTCTGTTAATAGTCCTTGCCAGTTTTGTTTCATCTGCAAATTTGATTAACATGACAAAGATAAAATAGTACAGAGCCAAAAACATATGCCTGGGAAAATACTCAACTTAAGACTTTCACATTGATACTGAACAATTTGCCAACTACTCTTTGAGTCCAATCATACAACCAATTCTAAATTCATCTAATGGTATTATCATGGTTGACATCTTTCCATTCCCTCCACAAGAAAGCATGAGATATTAAGGCTTTGTTAAAAAGAAGGTAAACTCATATTTACAGCATTCCCCTCATCTATCAGTTTAATAATCTTGTCAAAAAAGGAAATTATGTTCTTTTGACATGACCTGTTCTTGGTTCTTTGCAATTACTACTTCCTCCTTTCTAACATGACCAGGACAGCACCTTTACTTTGAATTCTTTCATGAAAGCTGGAGATTCTTTTATACATCTCCTAGACCAGTGATGCTGAATCTTTTAGAGATGGTGTGCTGGACACCCCCTGCCCCTCCCCCTCCCCTGCACACACACACACACACACACACACACGGAAGGGTGGAAGCACTGGCATTGGGCTGCTGGTCAGAGGGGTGGGAGATATGAAAAAATGTTGTCAGGTACTGTGGAGAGGGGGAAAGGAACACTTCCTCCCAAGTCCCTCTGACTTTCTAGTAACAAACTGGTGGGGGGGAGGGGAAGGAGGATGGCCAAGTGTCCACAGAGAGCACTTTGCATGTCATCTTTGACACTCTTGCCATAGGTTTGCCATCACTGTCTTAGACCTAAACAATAGATTGAGATTTCACAGGGAGAACAAGGGAGCATGAGTAAAATGAACAAAAGAGAAAGGATCTGCAAAGCAAACAACCTAAATCAAACCTGATTTGGAAAGACTGGGATGCTAGCAGGTGGATTTCACAATTCAAGTACAGCCCAGAAATTTCCCTCTCCCACCAAGAGCTCAGGTGGATTTTATTCAAACCCTGGGAAGTTTGATCCCAGAGAAAGGGAATGAATCAAGTTTTTCTTGTACTTTCTGGTTCATTATGTCTCCACCCTGGAGCTCCATGAAAACTCCTAAAGTTCGGGTATTATACTTCCTGTCCAGGGTCTCCTCTATAAAGATTATTAACAAAGATCCCAATGAACATAAAATATATCAGATATGAGGGCAGCTGGATGGCTTAGTGGATTGAGAGCCAGGCCTAGAGACAGGAGGTCCTAGGTTCAAATCTGGCTTCAGACACTTCCTAGCTGTGTGACCCTGGGCAAGTCACTTAACCCCCACTGCCTAGCCCTGTAACAAATTAAAAAATTTAATATAGAAGGACATATATAAAAAAGATATTAAGGTTTAGAAATATATATATCAGATATAAGTAATTTATTTCCTTTACCAAAAAGAAATATTTAAAATGCAAAAGTCAATAGTTGCATTAAAAAACATTTATTAAGTACCTACTATGTGCCAGGTATTTGTGCTTAGTGCTGGACTCATACACACACATTTACAGATGTTAAAAAGAAAATTAACTCATCATTGCCATTATAATCTCCTAGGAAGGTAAAGATAACTGAAGGACTTCTAATCAGGTATTTCACATTCACTTCAAATTTATACTTCCAAATTCTTCAGTTCTTTCAGTTGCACAATATTCCTGGTGGTGGTGCTCTTCTCCAAAAAGGTGGTGTGGAAATCACTTCTGGCTGGGCAATAACCTTCTATCTTCTCAAACTCAGGAGGTTATTAATAGGACTAGAAATATGCATTTCACAGAATTACTGTTTGACCTTAACTCAGGAAAATAAACACAAAATAGAAGAAGCAGTCAAGGACTTGTAATCCTTTCTTAGCCTCTCCCAGACAAGTACTTGTTTTTACTACCATGAGCATGAAGTTGCTGATGCTGCCAATGGAAAATTGAAGAATAGATGAGTAGGTAAAGAAACCCACCACCATCCTCACCTCAATGGAAGTTCATAGGAAAGCTAGTTTTAACGGGGTTTCAAAAAAGAGATCAAATAAAAAGAAACAAAAACTTCTTTTTTTTTTTTAAAGGAGGAAGTTATCTCTCCTTGGTCCTTTTAACCCAAACTGATCTATATTGTCTAAATGTTCCACAACACTGGCTTTAGCTACCTCAGTGACCACTGGAATGAACTTTTAAGGGAAGTTTTCTGAAAAATAACTTTCTAGTCCATGTTTGAAAATCTCCAAAAGTATAATTCTTCTCCTTTTTTAATTATAAAAATGTTTTATTTTACCAATTACATGTAATAACAAATTTCCACCTAAATTTTTGGAAATTATATGATCAATTTGTCTCCCTCCCTCCCCCTGCCCAAAGCTGGCAAGCAATTCAATCTGGGTTATATATGTATTAACATGCAAAACATACTTCCATATTGATCCATATTCCATATTGATAATTTTTTAGTCCATATTCCATATTGATCATTTTTGAAGTATAATTCTTCTTACAGCTTGTTGAACTTTGGCAATAAAGTGTCACTACACAAGTCAAACATACTGAGGTTACTGGAAAGGGAACCAAGTGAATTTCTCTCTTTGTTAACACTAGTTTCAAAACTTAAAAGTTTTACATGTAAAAATCAGAAATATTTCATCAAGGAAAGAGTCAAAGATAACATAAGGTATACAGAAGATAAAATAAACATAAGATAACAAAGATAACATCAAGTGTAGGTGATCAGAAGGATAGTGATACCATTAACAAGTAAATAATAAAGAAATTGGGAAGAGGGAATGATTTGAGAAGAAAGATAATAAGTTCTGTGTAAGACACGTTGAGTTTGAGATGTCAATGGGGCCTCCAGTTTGAGATACCCAAAAGACAGATGGTGATTTGAGACTACAACTGAGGAGAGAGGTAAAGGATGGATTGGGACATCATCTTCATTCTGATGATAAATCAACCCATAAGAGATGATGAGATCACCAAATAAGATAATATGGAAAGAAGGGAAGAGGGCCCAGGATAAGACATTGTTAGTGGCCATGCCCTGAAAAAAGATATTAAGAAAGAACTTGGGGGGGGGGGGGGTTAAGGAGGAGTGGTAGGTAGGTGGCTCAGTGGATTAAGAGCCAGGCCTAGAGAAGGGAGGTCCTAGGTTCAAATTTGCCCCCCTCTCTCCCAGGCAAGTCACTTAACCCCTATTGCCTAGCCCCTACTGCTCTTCTCCCTTAGAACCAATACACAATATTGATTCCAAGATGGAAGGTAAGGGTTTAAAAAATAAATTAAAAGGAGCTATCAATACAGTAGGAACAAAAGTAAGAGGGAATAGTGTTTTCAGGGCCTAGAAAAAAATCCAGAAGTGGGCTATGTACAATATCAAAGTCTCTACTCACATTCCAGTAAGAAAGACAACAAGCAAACAAAAACATACAAAGCAAGCTATACACAAAATAAATAGGAAACAATTGGACTAGAGGTACAGAATGAGACATGAAATTTCAGACAAAGACAATGTGTGAATTTACTTTGCATGGTTTTACTTATTTGTAACAAGGCTTTTTATTTTATATTATTTTGTTTATTTTTAATAGAAGATGAGCTCTGGAGGGAGAGGTGGGATATTGGTAATTGAAATGTAAGGGTTAAATTTAATGGTTAGGGGGCAGCTGGGTAGCTCAGTGGATGGAGAGCCAGGCCTAGAGACGGGAGGTCCTAGGTTCAAATCTGGCCTCAGACACTTCCCAGCTGTGTGACCCTGGGCAAGTCACTTGACCCCCATTGCCTACCCTTACCACTCTTCCACCTATAAGTCAATACACAGAAGTTAAGGGTTATAAAAAAAAAAAGTATTAAAAAAAAAAAAAAACAATAAATTTAATGGTTAGACAATAATTTTATGAAATTATGTGGTTGCCAATAATTATACCTTGAGTCAGAAATTTATGTACAAATAGAGAAGAAACAATAAAGAAAAGAAATGTGAGGGGATTAGAAAGGTTATCTATCCTCTTATTCCAGGCAGAGATTTGTAAACTCTCAACCAGGAAGGCTGGTAGTGAGTAACCACTCAGCTTCCTCCAAGATGGAAGCTAGTCTATAGGAAAGGAGTCAGCCTTTCACTCACCCAAAGAAGTAGTCCAAGAATCAGAGTCCAAGTTAAAGCCAAGCTCCCACAATCCAAGCCACAGTCTCCAGTGAAGCTCCCTTGAAGACTCTCTCCAGTCAAGAGACAATCTCTACAAGACTGACTAAAGCCAAAAAGATTCATGGTTTTTATGGTGACTTTTTGTCTCTGCCCCTCTTCACAGGGATCAGTCACAATTTCCAGATTGTCTAGAACCACTTCTCATCTTCTGGAGGGGTGAATACTCATCAAAAGGGTTCAGATTCCTGGCTGATTGAGTTTCTAAAGGTGTAAACTCTAATCATAGGATTCACAAGTTTGGGATTGAGTTAAAAGGGTGGAGCTCTCTAAGTAAGAGACTTGGAGTTCTCTAAGTACCTTGCTAGCTTCTCACCTAGTACTGTGACATTTTCATATTTGTTGATGTTTGACAATTTTATAATAATAACACGACAATTAAAAAGCATATACATTACTTCTATTTCTTTTATATCTCTTTTGCATGTACCCTTTCCTCTTTACTACCATTGATGCCACATCTCTAGACCATAGTAATAGATCTTCCTGCCTCCAAAAGACCCCTCTTCCTTTCTCCATATCCTCACCAAATGAATCTTGTTTCTATATAGATTTGGTCATGTCACTACTCCCCTCAAAAGTCATCAGCAAGTCCCAACTTTCCTATTAAGTACAGTTAAAACTTTTTTTTTATCTTGTATTCAAAGCCTTCCACTCTATTGTTTTCAGCCTATCTTTCTAGTTTTATCTCATATTCTTATTCTACTCTGAGTACTCTATGTTCCCACCAGATTTAAAACCTCTATTTCTAGGCCTTTGTTTACATTTTGTACCCTCTATGTTTGAAATTCCTACCCATACTTTAAAGCTAGGTGGTGCAGTAGAAACACTAGACTGGGAATAAGGGGGGGGGGGGGGAATGAGGAAAACTTCATCAGTTCAAATCCCTTCTTAGAAACTTGCTAGCTATATGATCATGAACAAGTTATTTAACCCTATTTGCCTCCTTTTCCGCATCTATAAACTGAAATAGATATGGAAATGGTAAGCCACTCCAGTATCATTGCCAACAAAACCTCAAATAGGGTCACAAAGAGTCTGACACCACTGAATGACAAAGAAAGCAAAAATACTTTAAAACCCACCACAAATTTTCTCTTTTCAGGGAAGTCCTTGCACCAGACATTGTATCATAAATCTAGAGCTACAAAGGACTTTAAAGAATTCTTTATTTTGAGGATATCAAGGCCCAGAGAGGTTAAATTAATTGACCAAAGTTACCCATTTGTAAACCTGGGATTCCAACTCAAGTTCTTTCATTCCAAATCTTATTCTCCTTCTTTTATATACTATCCCATTCTTTCCTCCTCATTCCTCTATATGTTAGTGCTGTGATTTTTCTCTAATCCATTTCACAGGGGCAGGTATCACGTCTAATTATGTTCCCAAACTCATTCCAATGTGTATTTAGTAGACAATACATTTCATCTTTTATGTGGAATAAATTCTTGATTATTCATAGTAATAGATAGGAACTTAGGTGTATATGATCCAAAGTAATAGAAAATTTCCAAATGATTAATATTTTATTTTAGAAATTTAAATTGTGAGTTGCTCTATTAGACCATGAACTCCTTGAAAGCAGGGATTATCTTGTGGCTCTTTTTGTTTCTGTGGCATTTAACACAATATGTGGTATATAGTAGGCACTTAGATGCATATTGACTGACTGACTATTCCATACAAATTAATAATTACATCACTATTTATTCTTCAAGGCAATTCTCTAACCAACCAACCAATGAACATTCATTGTTAAGCACTTACTAAGTACCAGACATTATGCTAAATGCTGGAGATACAAAGAAAAAACAAAAATAGTCTCTGTCCTCAGGGAGTTCACAATCTAATGACTAAAACAACAAGTATATAAATGTATACATGTATATGTATATAATGGATAAACATGGGCATAAATAAATATGTACAAGATACATATGAAGTAGATAGAAAGTAGCCTTAGAGAAGAAGTATCTAGCAACCACAGAAGATCAGGAAAGAAGAGTTCACCCTTAAGGAAACCAAAGATTCTAAATGATAGAAGCAAGAATTCTAGTCATGTATCACAGGCAATATAAAGTCTATGTTAAGGCACAGCAAGTAAATCAATCTGACTGAAATGCAGAGTGTATCAGGGGTGGGCTAGAGCCAATTCAAGCAAACTCTTGAGATCTGATTATTAAATTTGGAATTTGAGCATTTGTGCCTCAAAAATCAATAAATGTTGTAAATCCAGACTTGATCTATTGTTTTGTTGAGTGTGCAGACTTAAGAAAGTAATGTTTAAAAATGTGAATTATGCAAATTAAACAATGCCTTTTGTTCCTTTGTTTGGTTTTTTTGTTTTTGTTTTTTCCAAAGGCCAGCTGTTGGCAGAGTCAAGATGGCAGATTAGAAGCCGCAAAAATCAAGTCCTCTGTGAAAACCCTTCCACACCAATAAAAAATAAAGTGTTTCCAGGGGCCAGAAAACCAAATTTAACAACAGGACAGAGCTGAGGGACCCTACTGCTCAATTCAACTTAGAATGTATGCAAAGAAGCCTGAATCTTGGGTTTAAGGAAAAGGAAGAAGGAAGGTCCCAGGATCCCTCCCCAACTACTATGCTGAATGTCCTGGGGTTGCTGGAATCTTGGGGTGAGGGCTCCAGGCTGGAGGGAATGCCTCACAGTGCTGACCACAGTCAGCAGGGAGGCAGCTAGAGGAGAGGCACAGACAGGAGGACAGCCTGGTCCCAGCCACCACTCTCCATATCTTGGGCCTCTGCTTCTTGAGGTTTTGGTCTCAGGGCATATCCTCTCAGATTAATCTAGTACAATAATGGCAAACCTATGACACTCGTGTCAGTACTGACACATGTAGCCATTTTTAATGATACGCAGCCACATGCCTGAGGGACATATGAGAAAGAATTCTATCCACATTCAGAGGAAGAACTGTAGAAGTAGAAACACAGAAGAAAAACAACTGCTTGAACACATGGGCTGATGGGGATATTATTAGGGATGTAGACGTGGGGGGGGAGTTTGGGGAAGAGGGAAAAGAACATGAATTATGTAACCATGGAAAAAATATTCTGAAAAAGAAAAAATTAAAAGAAAAAAAAGAAAAAAATTAAAAATTAAAAATGTAAAGGAAAAAGGTCTAGCAGCATTAGATTTTAAACTGTATTATAATCCAGTGGAACTGCTTATTGGCTTTGGGAGAGGGAAAAGAAATGGTTGGGGGAAGGTTGGATCATGAATCATGTAACATTGGAAAAATATTCTAAATAAACATTAAAAAAAAACACTCCATCAATCTAATCTAGTCAATCAGCAGAGCAGAGAAGAAGCTCCTTCAGAACAGACAAGCCCAAACCCACAGATCCAGCAAATAATCAGAGGAGCAAGATTACAGCCAATGACAGAGGGGAAAGAAGGAAAAAATATAAGTAAACGACAGAAAAAGATAAAAGAAATTACAATCCACAGCTTCTATTTAGGTAATGAACCAAGAACAAATGGAGCAGAGAAGGACCAAGGAACAGCAAGCAAAAATGCAGAAACACCAGCGAATTAGACACAGGCTTTGGAAGAACTCAGAAAATCTGTTGTTAAATGGATATATAATGAGTAAGAAGCCAGGAGTGTTAAAAAAAAGGGGGGGGGGAGGGCAGATTGTAAAAAACTTTAAATAAAAGAGACAGGTTTATATTTAATCCTGGAAATAATAGGGAGCTATTGAAGTTTAGTGAGTAGAGGAATGGCATGGTCAAAGCTATTTAAATAAATCACTTTGGCAGCTGTGTGAAGGACAGAATGGTGTAGGCAGAACTTGAAGCAGTGATTCCAGTTAGAAGACTATTAAAATAGTTCAGATAAAAAAATGAGTCCTAAATTAGGTGGAAAAAATATACACACACTCACATATATATGCTATAGACAAAATATTATTAGATTTTACAAATGATTGGATATGTAAGTGGAATAAGAATGATATGGAATTAGACTTTGGAAAAGAGACTAGGCCTTGGGACAAAGATCTTGGAATCATTTTTCAAGAGAATTGGACCCAAAGGATAAAATCCCCACATATAAGAGTTTAGACAGAAGAAAGAAGAAAGCTGAAGACAGAACCTTTGAGAACTCTCACAATTTGCAGGTATGATAGGACAGAAAATCTATAAAAGAAAGATGAGTAGGGATGGTCACACAGGAGGAAAACAAAAAGAGAGCAGTCATAAAACAACGAAGAGTTGAGAATGGAATGGCATTAATTTATTTGATAGTCAGCATAGTTTTGTGATTTCCTCTAATTCCATTTAGCTACACCTGGGTTAACATGGTTCTCTGCCAGAGTTTAAAAATCATAGTCTGTCTTCATTGGTATAAAAAATTTCCTACAGTAGTTCTCTATGCCAGTGAAATCATAGCTCTGGTCCCATAAAAATTCATGTCAGTGGGTTGATAATATTATTGTAAACCATTGAGCTTTAGGATGAGAAGAAATAAGAGAGAGAATCTAGCCCAGTTCCCTCATTTCACAGTTAAAGAAATGAAAACCCAGAAAGTGATTTGCCCAAAGAAGTGTTTGTCCAAAGGAGAATTAGTGATTTAGTCAGTTCTAAGTCTTTTGACTTCTGGTTAAAAGGTGCTTTTATGGCAGAAGCAATTCCAAAATTTTAAATCCTCTAAAGCTAATTTACACCATCATATTACATTATAAATATACCTATATGCAGATAATTGAGACTTGGCTATTTTTTTTAAAGGATATCCTTAACATGGATCTTTCCCAATCAATTAAAATAATTGTATAGACTTTTGTCAAATGATTTAGGGGGTTTTATTCCTGGGGTGCCATGAATTCCTCAGGGTCTGGTGGAATGGTTTTGTTCTTTTTGACTGAGTATTTTTAATTGGACTCAGAGCAAAATCCCTCAGGTAAAATTCTTCAAAATATTTTTGCTCAGTGTCTCAATGGCATTTGACAAGTCATTTTGAATTTTGTTTTCTATAGATTGCAAGTTATAAGAAGAGTAATATTAAATTTAAATTAATATCAATAACTCAAAGTATTATATTTTATAAGACTTATTAGTAATCACTTGAAGTAGAAGAAATAAAAAATAAAAGTACAAAGCTTAGATATGACCATATGAGTAAACTTTCCTGCCAAGCTCTCTCCACATCCTCCACAGCCGAATTCCGGGAAGAAGAGAGGGAGGAGGGCTCACGCAAAACATATCTTCCCTAGATTAGTATATTACATAGATACACAAATGGGATGCTGGGAAAGAGAGTTCTGGGGAGAAAATTCTAATTACATAATCCCCTCTGTGATTCCATTGGGAAACAAGCACATAGAAATCTCCCAAATTTACATGCCTTGTTTCCCCAATGAATCATTACACATAACCAACTTATATCTCTAAAGATCTTTAACTGAAGGTACATACAATATTGCACTTTCTAAGGGGAAATTACAATAATTTGGGGATAAGAGGGAAATAAAAGAGAAAGAGAACAAAACCAATGATTGCCAGGCACATTGACAAAAAGCCAATTAGGGGACCATCCCCTTTGGCATAAGAGTTTACATTCAAAATGAATGTGTTCAACAACATTCAGTTCAATTCACTACATCCCAAAGTTCATTCTGGATCTTTTGGTGCAGTGTATGGTTTCTGCAGGCTTCTTTTATGGTATCTTCTCCAAACAGTTCATTTTCTTGATTTGGAGAGGTAGCAAGTTTCTTATCCTAAAATTACTCTCAAACAAGAAAAAATTTTATAAATCTAGAATTTTATGACAATAATATAATCCCCCCTTAGGAGGGTGTTGACCAACACACGGATCACCCCAGGATACATGGCTGAGTTATGAGGTATATGAATCAATTGTCAAAAAAAAATCAAAAACATTAAAAATAAATAAAATAAAAGAGAAAAAAGTAATTTCTGGATGAAACATAAAATATCAAGGTCTCATGTGTAAAAATTCTGAGTAAGGAAGAATAAGTCCATAACAGGTCCTTGAATCAAGGCCCAATTAAAGTGATTTATGTCCTGTAAGCCTGTAGGACAATTGTAACAATGTAGCACTTACCCATTGGCAGCCAAGACTACAGAACATTGCCATAGTAAAAAGAGAGAAAAGAGACTAGATTGTGAAGCAAAAGAGAAGTATCACTCCCTTCACTCTCAGGGAGAGGGGAGCCAAAATGGCAGCTAAACTGAGGTACTTTGTCAGAAATCTGACACAGGGAAATCCTGAATATGATGTTGTCAAACAGTTGCTTCCACTGGGTTATAATACAGTTTAAAATCTAATGTTGCTAGACCTTTTTCCTTTACATTTTATGTTTTTTCTTTTAATTTTTTTTCTTTTAGAATATTTTTCCATGGTTACATAATTCATGTTCTTTTCCCTCTTCCCCAAACTCCCCCCCCCACGTCTACATCCCTAATAATATCCCCATCAGCCCATGTGTTCAAGGAGTTGTTTTTCTTCTGTGTTTCTACTTCCACAGTTCTTCCTCTGAATGTGGATAGCATTCTTTCTCATATGTCCCTCAGGCATGTGGCTGTGTGTCATTGAAAATGGCTACATGTGTCAGTGCTGACAAGTCCTCTGTCTTGGCACAGATAACGCATCAATGCCACCAGGATTGTTTGGTCTCCTTGACCTTGTGATTCTCAGCACTGTACAGTGGCTCTTTTGTGATTCCTTCTTCTGAAATGAAATAATTATTAGTCAAAGTCTCATAATATTTAACAATTAATGCCATATTTCTATAGTCTAAACCTTTTGGGTATGCATTGATATTAGGGCTAATGGTTATTTTAAACTTATTCTTCAAAATCAAAAAAAGCATTAATACTAATTCCATGACAATCTGTCAGTCAAAATAGTGTCCAACTTGTCTATGGATTTATATCTCTAGTCCAATCATAGGAGGAGTAAAAATTAAAAAAAAAAAAATTGCATTACAGGATACAATTATTCAGTGTCTATAGAAAGTGCTCATTTTATATGTGAGCAATGAATCCAAGAGTCCTTTTCTCCAATTCTGATAGCTGCATTACAGAGACTTCTTCACTATTGGGAGGGGAAAAATCTTGAACAGTTAACATCAGTAAGGCAATGGAGTTTGAAAAGGCTTAAAATACACCTCCAGTTTCCTTGAGGATCCTTCCCCTCCTGAGTATCATCATCCATCTAGATTCCTTTGATCATGCCTCTGGGGTCTGCCATAATGAGGGGGATTTCCACACTGAGCAGAGTGTGGACGAACCCCATATTGGATGTGTTGCAGAGGCTGGGCATGCTTAGATAGTAAGAAGGATAAATCTCTCTTCTGAATCTTGAGATAACTCAAGCTAACAGCAAGGACAAGTACACCCAGGAAATGTAGTAAGAAAAGACATTCTAAAACTGTGGCAATGCACTGCTCTTTCATAGAGTGGGCCATGCTTTTAAATTAAATCATTAAATTTGAAGCAATTCTACTTTCTGTTTGGAGGTGGCATTACCCTAATATGTACTGAGTAAAGTTAAAGAGGTTTGAAAGAGTAACCTTTCTTCCCCTCCCCCCAGGGGTAAAATGCCAGGGAGCTGCTTGCTTCCACCTTCACATGGGTAGGGGACTGCTGCTCCCCTTGATTGCTCTCTCCAGCTATGTGAGTAGAGTTAAGAGGGTGGAAGTGTGCCTTCAGGTAAAAGATTTTAGGAGGCTAATTGTTGCCTAAGAGAAATACCCAGACTTCCAAGACAGCAGCAAGCACTCAGGTATTAGCAATGTAAGGGAAAGGGAGATTTATACCTCACCCTCCACACAGAAAATGGCTGGCAAGGACCCCCAGACAGTTAGTGAGGGAGGCAGCAGCAGAGGCAGTGGGAGGAGGAGGAAGAACAGTAAGGGGGACAGAGGCTTTTAAAGCTAATCTGTCTTTAATTAAGATAGGAGTAAAGTTCCTAAACTCCAAACTTCTGGTTGCCAAAAAATTTTAAATTTAATATCAATAACTCAAAGTATTATATTTTATAAGATTTATTAGTAATCATTTGAAGTGGAAGAAATAAAAAATAGAAGTACAAAGCTTAGGTATGACCATATGAGTAAACTTTTCAGCCAAGCTCTTCTCCACAGCTTGGAAGATGAGAGCAAGAGGAGGGCTCACACAAAACTTATATCTTTCCTACATTAGTACCTATTTACTATTGTAAATGCGCAAATGGGATGCTGGGAAAGAGAGTTCTGGGGAGAAAATTCTAATTACGCAGTAACATGGATCCATGTACACATTAAATCATTATTCTTTGCAAGAATGAATTGCCTTACCTAGTTCTCTGGAAAGGATTTATTTTTCAATGTAAGATTTAGAATTAATTTAACTAAATATAAGAATTAAAAGAGTTGTGGTCACCATTTATAAAATTAACTTAAGCTCTTAATATTTTAATATAATATAAGTATAGCAAAAAAGAAATGTAAAAAGGAAGTAGAAAATATCACCTAGCCAATATGCCCTAAATCCTAATCCTAGTGCCTCCAGATCAGGAATTCAAATCTGAAAGTGAATCTCACCAAAATCCAAATTCCTAATTAGGAAGCTGAAGTCTGAAGATGCTGAGAACCACCTCCCCCATCAACCTTAGAAAGAAAGAGAGTCTTTAAATGACAGACTGAGAATTTTGTATTTTTTTTAATTTGGATTCATTCACTTAGCTGCCTCTATGGACATTGTTCTGCCTTAATTCTGACTCATCACCACTCACCTTGTGTTACTATTATAATAATATTTTCCTAATTAGTCAATCTACCTCCAGGTATTTCTCCTCCAAAAGTTCAATTATCTTTCCCTGACACCACCTTATCATTCCTTTTTTTCCACTATGTATACTTTCATTAGAATGGAAGCTTCCTAAGTTCAGAAAGTTTAGATTGTGTCTTTAAACTTCTAGAGTACAACATAGTATATAAAGAATTTAATTGAATTGCTATAGAACAGAGTTATGACTGGAGGAGGGGAAAGGGGCTTTCCCTGAGTAAAGGTGGAGATTCCCTTCCTCCCAGGGATATACTTCAACCTGTGGAAATTTAATGCTAGCCTTTACCCCTTTCCTTGACACCCCAAGACCCAATTTTAAAGGGAGAAAGGTTTAATCTTAAAATTGAAGCTCCTCCAGATGAATAAGAATGGAGGTAAAGCATTTTGTTTATCTGTAAACAAGCCTCTTAAGATAGTGAGATTGAGAAAGGTGGACATACACACTCCTAGGTAATTCTAAATATCTCTGGACTTCTGGAGTTCAGAAGGCTTGCCTTTTGCCCAGAGTGAGATCAGAGTCCTACAATTAGAGGGGCTTTGGAAAAAAGATGTCATGAAGAATAGAAATTGGAGCACCAGAAGGAAATGGGGATATTTTTCCTGGGAATCCAGAGTGAGTTGGTGTGTTGGTCCCAGCTCTTAGAAAAGGCTGCTATAGAAATGTCTGGTACCTTTTCTTTCTCTATCTAGCTTTTTTATTTCTGTTCATCAACCTGCATCATAAATCATGATTCTAGGTGATAGATTATCAATATGAAGTGCTACATACATTTCCTGACACAGTCAATGTGTTGGCTTCTTTTGTATAGCTTTTTCTTTATTAGAAGGGAAGGCTCTGTGGAATTAGGTTTATTAGGAAGTGGCAATATTGGTTTTTTTAAAAAAGGTATTAAGAAGACATAAAAAATGAAGTTGAGCTTACATTCTTCTGTTGCCCCTCACTTTATTAAATGGATTGTGCCACTTGGAAAAGTACCTATACTTTTTTCCATTTAATGACAAAATTTCTTATCTTTGACCTTTTTTCCATTCTAATATTTTTATCTGGAATTGACCATTCAATTGAAACCTAATAAGGCTTCATTTAAAATATAAACCTTAGTATCCCTATATCTGTTAATTGCCCTAACATTTATATAATATAGATTTTGAATCATACCTACCTTTCAAAGAAATAATAACACTATATGGAGAATTTTGATTCTCCTAGATAAAATATTGGTTTGTAAAGTAAGTTTCTTCACTAAGCAAAATATGTCAAGGTTAGCGGTTGGTACTAATGGGAACAAAAAGAACAATGGAGTTGAGAAATCTTGTAGATTTCTGATTGAATTCTTGGGAATAAAGTATATAGTGGGAGGAAAAAATAATGTAACATCTTAGTTAAATTCCCTCAGAGCTAAGAATTTGATAGGGATTTCTAGAGGATAAGATTTTATTTCAGGATGTCGACATGGAATCTAGAGTTCCCAAACTCGTAGCTTAGTGAGGTATGATGAACCCCAAGTTTGGAAGTGGTTTGTAGGTTGGAGACCCCCAAAGCTTGTGCTTGTTCCCTGTTCCCATGAGAATCCACCCTGAGGGGAATCTCAGGCTAGCAGTTGCAGACTGAATAATGGACCCCAGGGTAAATGCTAAATACCGTTTTGTCCTAGGTTGTCTTCCCCATTGTATCTGAGACCCTTACCCAGGAGAACACACCTGGGCAGGGACCATCCTTTAGTATCCATTGTGTAAGCAGCCCCTTTCCCTTACACCCTAGCCTCTAGCTATGATCCCTTTCTCTAGCTTGATTGTATCCTGTCAGTATAATGTCAATCATCTCTCCCAGCCCCTGGATCTTCCCAAAGGGTATATAAGTTCCCCAATTTCCTTTGTCCCTGGGAGTGGTCATCTAGCGTGGTGGCACTCCCAGGGGGATCAGGGAGCAGAGCGAAGCAGTGTTCCTTTAGACTCTGCACAAGGCGCAGCTCTGCATAAGAGGCCAAGTAGCCCTCATCCCCCTTTCCCTTTATTAAAGAGTGGTTTATGACTATTTAATAGTCCCATGTTTTTTCTAAGTTAACAAGGACAAAAACTCCACAATGTTGTGATGCAGCATCATTTCCATTCTTCACAGACATACTGCAACAAATCAAAGAAGATACATTGGAAGAATGTGTACAATCTAGAACTGCCTCAGCATTTATCGTCCAAGAAAGAACTATTTTTTTGTACCCTCCCTTTGAAATGAGATTTTGCAACAGAAGTTACTTCTGTTTTCTGTAGTATGATGGTTCTTTGATGCTTTTCCCTTGGAGAAACATCTTTCAGGGAAATATCCCTGACATACAATATATTAGCTTCCACTCATATAATCATAGAATTTTAGAACTAGAAGGTCCCTTGGGATCCATCTAATACAAAGCATACCTCTCCCTTTGCTTCAACCTCTATTACAATGTCGACGTGGAATCTAGAGACACCAAACTTGTGGCCTAAGTGAGATCTGATGAACCCCAAGTTTTAAGAATAGTTTGTAGGCTGGAGACCCCCAAAGCTTGTGCTTGTTCCCTATTCCCATGAGAATCCACCCTGAAAGGAATCTCTGGCTAGCAGCTGCAGACTGAATAATGGACCCTAGGGTAAATGCTAAATATCCTTTTGTCTTAGGTAGTCTTCCCACAGTATCAGAGACCCTTTCCCAAGAAGACACACCTGGGCAGGGACCATCCTTTAGAGTCCATTATAAGTACCCTTTCCTTTACACCCTAGCCTCTGGCTATGATTCCTTTCCCAAGCTTGATTGTATCCTGTCAGTATGATAATACCAATCATACTTCCCAGCCCCTGGATCTTCCCAAATGGTATATAAGTTCCCCAATTTCTTTTGTTCCTAGGAGTCATCATCTAGTGCAGTGGCACACTGCTCTAAGTGGAGGCCTAATCAGCCCTGTTCCCCCTTTTCCTTAATTAAAGAGTGGCTTTTTATGACTATTTAATAGTTCTGTGTTTTTTCAAAATTAACAACAACATTCCCAACAAGTAGTCATCCTTAGGTAGCTGAAGTCCTCTCAGCAGCCTCTTGCTTTGTGACTTAGCCCATTCCATTAATGGAGAGCTCTAATCATATTAGTAAGTTTTTCCCAACTTGAAGTCTAAATTTGCCTCTTTGCAACCTTTATCCAATCCTCTAGGATTTTACCCTACAAGGTCAAACAGTGTAAGTATAAAAGCTATTATATAAAGAAAAAGTCTGAGAACAACCCTTCTGTGTGAATTGACTTCTATAGGATGTTAAACTAGAAAAAACAAAGAACTATTAATAGTCAGAAAAATCATATCTTTAATCAGGAAAGGGATTGGTCCAATGGTTCAGCTGAGTCTGAAGCCCAGCACCACAAACTTACAGGGCTTATACCGTGGGACTCTGGGAACAGTATCCCTGGGAAGATCACCACAGATGATAGCTCCAAAGCACCATAGAATTTGGGGAATTTATATACCTTTTGGGGGACCAAAGGCCAGGGAAATATGATTGATTGACATTACCATGGCTACAAGGAAGTGGGAGTGTTCAAACTACACCAACTGGCTTGGGAAAGAAACCATAGCCAGAGGCTAGGAGCCCATCTTACAAAGGGTACTAAAAAGGGTGGTTCCTGCACAGGTGTGGGGCTTCTTGGGAAGGATCTCTGATACAATGGGGAATACTACTAAGACAAAAAGGATATGTTGTGTATACTTACTGCTAGTATTATAATTTACTTTAAGATCTATTGTTCAGCCTGAGACTAAGGAAGTCTGTAACTTCCCTCTGGGGCCAACTGTCAGGGGAAAAGGGATGAACCTGGGGTCTCCAGTTTATAAAATAACCCTAAAACTTGGGGTTCTCTTAGATTCCATGTTGACAAGGGCAAAAAACAAATCATCCAAGTCAATGATCTGCAGACACACCCAGCATAGCTTGATGCCCTAAGTATCAATTGTGACAAATGTTTATAGACAAAAAGAGGAAGTTAAGGACTTGTTTACCACCTTTCCAATAACTGGGGACTTAGGTTTGTGGTTAATATCTCATGTATTGTTCCTTTTGAGAGGGTTCAAGGAGTGGAGCTCAGGGTAATAATGGTGAAAAGTTGGTGTTTTCAGGGGAGAATTTGCCAGTTATCTGTGGTTACCTTAGTCTTTTGCATAGTCATCTCAAAAGCAAGTCTCTACATTGGATAAACCAATTACAAAAAGCATAATTATAAATGATTACCTTACTACTGTTACAGATTATAAATTATACATAGCATACTTAATTATCATCTAATAAATGGGACCCTCTCTTACTGTTAAATCAGTAGTTACAACTTAACAATATAGCCTAATAATTTGGAAAAAACACATTACTACTAGAGTAGTCAGGAAAAAAAACAAGTCTTTAATCAGGAAAGACATAGTGTTCAGTTTCGACAGCCTGTACACAGTCAAGCATCTAAAAAACACACAAAACCAAAGACTTTGGGGCTCCAGAGACAGTATCTCCATGATGAACCAACGCTGGCTGGAGAAGATTCTCCCAAGAGTGATAGAATTTGGGGGTCTTTTATACTCTCTGGAGAACTTGGTTCAGCAAGCATGCATAGACAGGCTGCAAAGAGGCTGCAGCCAGCAGCTAGGGTATCAGGGAGTGGTCTACTAAAGGAAAGGGTCCAACAGGAGCTGGGCTTCCTGAAAGAAGACTTTAATTCTATGGGAGAAACTACTAAGACCAATAAGGGTACTCAACATTTGACTATGTCTACCAGTCCCACCCAAACTGGGGTCACCAAAGGATTCAAGGTCTATGTTCAGTCCAAAACAGGTGTGCCTGGTATTTCCTTCAGGGTGAGTTCTCAGGGGGCCAGGGCAAACTTGAAACTTACAGAAAACCCAGTTGACAAGTTTAAAAATGATAATGATAATAACATTGTGAGGGATAAAGATAACTTGGACTCCTCTCAGGGAAATATACCTGGCTGACAGAGATAAGCCAGGCTTTTGTTTCCCTAATTAGGCAGTATAGAATCTTTACCTCCTCTGATTGGTTAAAGGGCTACAGAGAGACAGAAAGATAAGAATGAACTAGGACTGAGACTGTCCTTACTCTGATTGGTTAAAGAGCTATTGGGCAAATGCAGATAGATAGGATTGAACAGTCTCTATTCTGATTGGGCAATTTACTTGAATAATTAAGATAATTGGGTGTGAACTGCATGTTTCAATTGGCTAGTTTTTGGGATAAGATTGTAACTCTCAAGTAACCAACCAATGGTGAATGAGAGGAAGGCCACCTCTGTGGCAGGGACCTGGATAAAAGAAAGGGCTATCAGCTCGAATCTAGGCAATCTCCCTTGGCTTTAAAGCTTAACCTTTAAGTTCCTGTTCTCAGGAGAATGAAATTAAAGAGCCTTTGACACAGAGACCCCTAGGTTGTTCCTCTCAAATACCAAATTTTTAATCAATCTTATCAACCAAACATTCTTATTTCTTTCAAATAATCTTCATATGGTATGGGTGCAAGGCTTTTTGCCATCCTATTGGAATTTTTCCAACCCAACAACACCTTTTATAAACTGTGGGGCCCATAACTGAGCACATAATACCAGGTGTATCAGGGCAAAGTAGAACAGTTCTATAAACCTCCTTGTTACTGCATGCTAAGCCTCTCAATGCAATCTTAATCCTTTTATAAAGTCCAATTAGTTTTTTTTGGTTATCATATCACACTACTGATTCTATTGTCATTATTTACTCAAAAAACCATAGACCCCCTTTTCATATTGCCTTTATTCCACCAAGGATTTCTATTGAAAAAAAAGGCAGCATATCCTATGATTGGTTATCTTCAGAGATGAAATGCATTGAACCTTTACTTTTAACTTAAAAGAAATGGCTTTATCAATAGGTATAAGATTCAAAATGTATTTAGTGGACACTCACTGCATACCTACCGGAGTAACAAGTGATTTGGGAAAGGCAAAGATAAGTAAAAACAGAAAATATAGTTCTTGACTTTAGAGGGAAAAAATTATGTATTCACAAATTAAAGAACAAATACAAAGCAACAAGATTCTAAGTACCAGATAATGAAATACAAACTATATAGGATACATCACCAATGGAATAGTGAATAAGAGAATAATGAAAATAGTGTGAGTTTAATCATTAACAATATCTTGAGAACGTTGACTTTCGAAGTGGCTCTTAAATAGAATAACAGTAGGTAGAAATGAGAGAAAGATTAATAATGCCTTAGCGGATAGGTCACAAATTCAGTTTCAGAGCTAGAAAGGAGATCAGAGCTCAAGCAAAAATTGGATGACCATTTCCTTGAGAGATAGTAGAGATTCTTGTTACCATCCTCAGTTCGTCTGTAGTATAATGTGAAACTGAATGCCTCAGCTACAGAGTTCTCTATACCACACAGAGAAGTGGTCAACCAATCTATTGAAGAACTCTAATGACAGACACTTCTTTACATCCCTCAAAAACCCAATGATTCCTGTAAAGAAGGTTTTCCTTCTGGCCTGCCTCAATTTTCCTCTTGGCAACTATTTTATATGCAGAGCTTTATATCCCTTTGGGCTTAGTTCCATTGTTCTCCAAAATGGTTGTACTAAGTTCCTAAATTGTTTTAATTTCTAATATATTAAACATAAATAGTTATGACCCACATAAACAAAAGCTCTTGGGGTGTCAGGTGGGGAATCCTCAATAACTTTTAAGAGTGCAAAAAGGTCCTGAGACCAAAAACTTGATAGAGTCTAAGGCCCAAGTTTGTAATCTTTTTTTGTATTATAGATGACTTTTGATAATTTGATGATAAAAGCCTATGGACAGCCTCTCAGAAAAAAATAATAATAAAAGGAAGTACTCAGAAGTTAGTGAAAATTAGTTAATATAAATTTTTCCCCCCACATCTGCCATCAGCATATGCACTCCAGCTTATCACTCTGTGGTCAGAACAGAGCAACTGAGCCACCTAGGTGTACTGTGCACCCCCTCCTCCATATTAAAGTTAGTAATAAAAGTGTTAAATATTACATAGCCAAGCAAACTCATAGTTGAAGCTAACAATATTAAGTTGTGCTTTTCCTAGAACCAAGGAAAATAAAGGAAAAAAATTTCTCCAACTCTTATCATTCAATAACATTGATACCAGATTTATCTTTTCAAATAGTAATCCTTTACTATTGTCCCTATTTAAATCTTACCTTGAAGTTTAAGGGCCACAAGGTTTAGATTTAGTGTCAGAAGTTTCAATAGAAATCATATAGTCCATTCCTTTTATTTTACAGATGAAGGAACTGAGGTCAGAGAGGTTAAGTAGCTTGAGGAAGGTCACAAAGGGATAAAATAGAAGAGCTACAATTTGAACCCAGGATCATTGACTTGAAAACTTGAGTTTTCAAACTTTCAAACTTCCCAATACCCTGTTTTTTATTATTGTTGTTGTTGTAATTATTGCTGAATTTAGTTGTCATAGTGGATAGATCTCCAAGCCTGGAGTCAGAAAGATCTGAATTCAAATTTGTGGGAGATACTCACTAATTGCGTGACCCTAGGCAAATCAGTTCATACTGTTTGCCTTGTTTCCTCTTCTGTAAAATGAGAAGGAGAAGGAAAGGCAAACTACTTCAGCATCTTTGCCAAGAAAACCCCAAATGGGGTCACCAGGATTCAGATGGGACTGAGCAATAATAACCTCTGATTCAAAAACTCAGATTTTTCCTACTGCACCAAACTACCTACCTTTTTTAAAAAATATTTTAGGAATATGTAGAGTCAGAGTGGATAATCCCTCCACAAATGCACACTGTATCTCTCTAAGCTAAATAACAATGTTTTTGAACAGAAAAGCTTTCTATTCAAAGGAAATGAGTTCCTTAATGAAGCACTATTCCTTGCAAGAACCCTGATTATTAATTCTAAGCATGTTTTGAAAACCTTGACCTGGAGAACCAAGGATTACACAGAGGTTGAGACTCTTGGACCTGAGAGTAGGAGATACATGCTAGCTATTTCATTGTGTTTTTGATATGAGTTGTAATTTCATTTGAATTGGGAGATCTAGTTTGGGAACTTTCTCTACCACTGCCCATTGGCAGGTTCTCAATAACATATAGTCTTGAGGGCACATAGGTCACATAGCCAGTATATGTTTGAAGTCAACCTCAGGTCTTCTTGATTATTCCAAAACCAGCTCTTGATTTACTATGTTAAGATGCCCCTTTGCTCTCTCATTATTTATGAGTCATTACTTATCTTGTCAACTGGGTTTTCTGCAAGTTTTGAGTTTGCCCTTGCCTCCTGAGAACTCACCAGTTTTGGACTGAACAATAGACCTTGAATCCTTTGGTGACCCCAGTTTGGGTGGGACAGGTAGACATAGTCAGATGTTGAGTACCCTTATTGGTCTTAGTAGTTTCTCCCATAGAATTAAAGTCTTCTTTCAGGAAGCCCAGCTCTGGTTTGACCCTTTCCTTTAGTAGACCACTCCCTGATACCCTAGCTGCTGGCTGCAGCCTCTTTGCAGCCTGTTTATGCATGCTTGCTGAACCAAGTTCTCCAGAGGGTATAAAAGAACCCCAAATTCTGTCACTCTTGGGAGAATTTTCTCCAACTTTGATGCTTCCCAGAGATATGAGGGTTTTGACTCTAGTTTTTGGTGCTTTGCTCTGTGATAGCAGCCGATTATTAGACCTATGTCCTGATTAAGGACTTGGTTTTTTTCTGACTATTTAAGTAGTTCTGTGTCTTTTCAAGTTGACAATAATTATTTATCTTTATCACATAACAAAAATGTCCCTAACAGCTACTTTTAGGTGCATGGCCTAAAAAAAAGATTTCCTGGTCTCAATATCACAAAGAGATCTAAGCAAAATAACCCATGTGTACAAATATTTATATATATAGCAACTCTTTTCGTGGTGGCAAAGAACTAGAAACTGGGGGCAATTCCTAAAATATGGGGAATGGCTTAATAAATTAAATAGGGTAGATGAATGGGATAAAATACCATTGTGGTATAAAAAATGATGAAGGGGATGAAGTCAGAGAAACCTGGGAAGATTTTTATGAATAGATGTAGGATGAAAAGAACAAAACCCAGAGAACTAATAAAGTAAAAACATCAATATTTTAAAAAAAATAAGAAAAAAAACCAATCCAACTTTGAAAAACTTAAGAGCTATGATGGATTTAATGACCTATAATTCTAGAAGACTCATGATGAAATATACTACTCTCCTCCTGAGAAAGAGGTGATAGACTTAGAGTGCAGCCTGAAACAAGATTTTTGGATCTGGCCAATCAGAAATTTATTTTGCTTATCCATACATACTTGTTATAAGGGCTTTGTTTTCCTGTCTTTTTCAGACGGGGAGGAGGAGAAAAGATAGAGGGAAAAGAAGAATTCTGATTAATTGAAAAAATTTATTTAAAAAATGTTTTGTAGTGACGAGAAGATGGACACTCACAAGTTAAGCCCCAATTACACCTTTTCCAATGTTTTAGGAACCCCCATATATAGATTATTGGGAGTCCCAAAAACATTGGAAAAGGTATAATTGGGGCTTGATTTTTTTAGTATATATGGATTACATGTACCCTTTTTTTGCAGCTGATCTCAGACTTATTAATATAAGACCCAAAAGTACAGTTTATTTTTCAGATAAAAAGGTAATCGTAGTATCAATTTTCTCCAAGGGAAGAAGATGAATGATAGGGTAGAAGTGAAATCTTTTGCTCCATGACAACATAAATCAGTAATTGAGGTAGAGGAAAATTCAGTAACCTATAACTAGATCATAGCATCACAGATTTGAAGCTAGAAGGGATCAGGACGACCATCTAGTCCAAAAATTCTCATTTTTCAGAGGAAGTAACCAAGGTCAGGGTGGTTGTGACCAACCCATGTTAATACCGCCAGTAAATTACAAAGTTGGTATTAAAACTCAACTCCACTACTAACTACAAATCCAACAATCTGTCAAATACACTGGATTCGGTGCCTAAATCTAGATGGCTTGCTTGGACAATTTGTGAAAATTGACTTTTCTCATATCAAATTCTTATACTCATCTTTATTGTTGTTCATTTCCCTTTAAGAACTCTGGCCAACAAGTTAGTAATGTCATAGGAAATTAAAAAATTATAAGGGCTATTGCCTTCCAAATGATAAGATTTCTACCCTAGATTTTATAAACATGGTACTTTTTTGGTAAATTGGTCTTGTGGTTTACAGGCTTTCTGATGTTAAATTTCTTTGAAATCTGTTTTTAAAGTATGAGAAAATATTTTCTCCCCTCAAAAAATTAGTTTTTGACTCCAGCAAGTTTATCACTAACTTGTAAAGTAGCTATTTAAAGATGTGATTTTTAGTTATGGACTGTTGTTCTTTAGATATACTTTGCTTTTGGAGAAATCTTTTGCAACAAAATGCTTTTCTCTATCACAAGTAAATGCTGCCAGCATTTACTCAGTAAAAGTCCGGAACTAAAAAATATTAGGTCACAGTTTCTTATTTTGTGAGCATGTGTAAATTTATTTATTTAAAAAAGATTTATGAGTAAAACAAAAATGGAAATATATTCCACTTAAGATGATAATTGGGATATAGGTAAAATACCTATTAAGCCTCATTCAATTGGCAAAATCTTTGAAATAACATATTTTGCAAGTTTCCTAATTTATCCTCTGTCTATCTTTAGGACTTTCTTCCTTTTTCTTAGCATTTTTTGTAATTCCCATCATTAAGGAAACTGGAGTTTGTTTTCTTTATAGAGTAGAAGATTTACTCAAATGAAAAATATTAATTAGTACTCTCCTGAGCAAATTAAGTTTCAGACTGTGCACTGAGAAGTTAATTCACTTAGTGTGTTTAAGATTAATTACTTTTTTCATCTTAGATAATGCTAACTTTTAAAGTACTAAACTTTGTAGTCAACAATAACAAAAATTTAAGTTATTTACTATTTTTTTAATGTGCACATTAAATTGAATAAGAGTAACAGAAATATACTGTTTACTTCTGCATAGGCTTCTGAAATTTTTTCTTGCTCTCCCCTCATTTTCTTCCTGCTATTATTTAATTAAACAACTGTGGTAGCAGTGCCAATGTTATTTTAAAAAATTATTATTTTAAATTTATTTGTCAGTACTTATGTTCTAATTCTGCCTTTTTTTTTTTTTACTCTTTATCACTATATGTTTTCCTGCATTTTCTGGATTCTTCATATTTAATACTTTCATTATATACATATATCAGAATATGCCCAAGCATTCCCCACTGGATACAAAGTGCTCTTTGAAAAATTTTTCTTTGCTATTGCTAACAATACTGCTATGAATATTTTTGTATAGATAGTCTTTTTTCCTTGTTAACATTCTTTAACTATTTTTGCCAATTGAATAAGTGCCAAATAGAATCTCAGAGTTGTTTTGATTTGTATATTTATTAGAGCTTAAAACAATTATTCAGGTGGTTGTTCTTAACATTTTTTCTTTCTCAGTTTAAAAAATTTATTATGTATTTTAAAATCTTCAACAGTTTTTTAAATATTCACTTTTAAATTTTGAGTTCCATATTCTCTCACCCTCCAGCTCCTTCCCACTTATTGAGAGGGACAAACAATATTATTGACGTTACAAATGGGGGCTTTCTTACTTAAAAAAAAACTTGGATGTCTTTTGAATTCACCTCCTAAAACACCTCCAGAACAGAAATTTAGGGCATTCGTATTCTTCCCGATGTAATACTATATAACCCTCAGATACTAAAGGTAATAATGGAACAATTCCAAGTGAATCATGCAAATAGAAAATTAACAGAGCATTCTTATTCTTCCCCAAGTTATACTACACTAATACCAATACTAAAGGTATTGGAACAATTCCTAGCACAAGCAAATAATAGCTAAGTACTCAGGATAATAACAGATAATTCACAGCATCACAAGTTTTGGAAGACCAATGCTTCTTTGGAAGTTCTGGGAACTCTTGATTTTGCTGAACTTGCAGTTTGGGATAGAAGAGGGTGCAGTTTAAAGCAGGGGGCGGGGCTCGTCTATTCAATGGGGTATATATAGAAAAAGGGAGCTCCCTATTCTGGTTATCTCTATAGTTTAATACTTTTTCTTTTTGCTAAATTCGCAATTTTGCGGCGATGCGAGCAATGGTAAGTTTTTATCCCCTTCCCCACCGGCTTGTTTGTAAGGTTTAGGGATGCAGAGAGAGATGCAGAAGCGCTCCTCTTCATCCCCATAATAAGGATTTCCATGGCTATAGCGCTTCGGTTTTATGCATATTATCTCACGGAATCTGCGACATATATACTCACAAACAAATAAAAGGCAACATAGTTCGACGAACCGGCTTCAAGCTGTAGAAGAACTGGAGAGCATGGGGGAGGGGGAGGGAACAGGGAATGAAGAGCGGAGGCGGGGGGGCGGGGGGCTTGGGGCTTATATAGCGCCCAGAGGCGTCTCCCGCGCATACGGCGTACTCCCAGTGGCTGGCTAGGAGTTCTCAGGCCGGTGCATCTCGGCTTCTTGCACGTGCCGCAGCGGATGGGACGGGTCCTTTTTTTCCTCTGTTTGCCCCAGAGGCTGCGGCTTCTCGGTAGACGGGTCCAGGTCATCCTAGTGCTGCTATGGCGGCCCGTTATGACCGGGCAATCACCGTCTTCTCACCCGACGGGCACCTCTTCCAAGTGGAGTACGCACAAGAGGCAGTAAAGAAGGGATCCACGGCGGTGAGCCAACTCCTTATTCAATTGCCTTACCCTTGGGTCCCGTCCGCCCCCCTCCCTCCGTTTCCCTGGGACGCCCCGTCTCAAAAAATCCCCGGGACCCTCCCCGGGCCAGCTCGCCTGGAGTGCACGGGTTCGGCGCGGTTCTGCTAGGTGCGACGGCCGCCTGCTGCGCGCGCCCCTCTCCTGCTTGGCCCCACGGGAGGTTCGGGCCCTACTTGCATTTTTGCTTGATTCCGAAGGAGCCGAACGGGGCTCTTTCTTTTCCTTGGTAAAAAGTCCATCCGCCCTGAGGGCTTGCCTTCTCTCCCCTAAGACTGGAAAGCAGCGCGTGCCTGGTAAAGGTGTGAAGAGCCGAGGCTCCAAGCTAGGGGAGAATAGTGCAAAGGGAAGAAAGGAGCGTGTTCTTAGGAGGGGGTCCTGGCTTTGGGTGTTGGCCCTGCCATGGTGGCCTTGGGCAAGCCTCTCAACTTTTCCGGCTCTCTCGTAACTATTAAAGCTAGCAAGTAATCATTATAGTTATATGTAATATAATTTTAAATAAGTGTGTATTGGGTAAAGTTAGCATAGGTATGTAAAACACCTGTGTCTCATAAGAATTGAAGCCAGCTAAAAATCATAATATAGCTATATATAATTATAATCTTACATAATAGATAACATAATTATAATCTTACATAACAGATAATAAAGTATATATGAATATGTGTTTATTATATACATGTATGTTTATAATCTATAAAATATATATATATATATATATCGATCAAAGGATAGAGAGTAGAAAAACTCATTCCTTCCCTCCCACTACCCCCAATCCTGGGAGACAGATGACCTTGGACAAGTTTCTTAAATTTTCTGCGTTTGTCATAATAATTAAAGCTAGTAAATAATTATAACAATCATAAAATTATATGTACAATATAAGTTTGTATTATAGAGAATTAAACAATGTGGTTATCTATATATGCACATTTATATGTAGACATTTCTATATAGTCATATCTATATATGTATTTATAAAACCTCATTTGATCCCATAACACTCTTGGGAGAGAGGTGACTGGTATGAACCTGGGTAAGTTTCTTAACTTTCCTGGGTCTCTCATAATAATTGAAGCTAGTAAATAATCACAATAATTATATAATTATCTATCATTAGATAGACAATATAATTTTATAAAATTATCCAATAGAGAATTAAATTGCGGAGTCTGTAGCTGGACCTGGCATTGGGAAGACTTGCAGTTTTATATAAAAATTTATTTGCTCTCCCAACATCCCAGGAATATTTTTAAAACAATTTAAAAATTTAAAACATTTTAAAAGTATTTTACAGATGAGATAACCCAGGCCAGCAAGGATTTAAGAGCTTTACCTAGGTCGTATAGCTAAGAAGGAAGTAGGATTTGAACTTGAATCTTCCTAATACCAGAGTCAGTGCTCTCAATCACTTTGCCATCTAGTTTTGGTCGGACTAGATCATCTCTAAAATTCCCAAACGGTTCTAAAACTATGATGCTAAAAGGAAACATCTCCCCTTCCCCATTTTTTGGATCCAGGTACCTTGGAAGATCTCGATGGATTTAAGTCAGTCCTTGGGGGGGGGGGTGGTCGAGTCCCAGCTCTTCCCTATACACCCTGCCCCCTTCATAAACTACCTCTGATCATAGATTTAGACCCAGGAGAGACCTTAGAGGCTATGATGTCCTTTAGATGAGGAACCGGAAGCTCTTTAAGTACCGGAGGCAGGATTTAAACCCGGCTCTAACTCTCCAAGTCCAGAGCTCCATCCTCTTGTGCCATTTAACTGCAAAAAACAAAGGGGGAAAAACAAAACAAAATACTTGAGTTTCATGCTTGTGGGGAAAACCTCTTAAGTAGCTAATATACACCCTAGGAAAACCACCTGCTTGATGATATCTTCCCGGGATTTGAACCCCTGACTCCAGGTCCAGTGTTCTTCTCCATTTGGTTAAGCCGCTATTGGCTGTTGCAACTCCATCCATAGCAGATAGTGGAGGATTGCCGCATTAAGTAAGCTAGTCTGATGGTTGGTTTTATTGTAATTTAAAAACAAAAAACAAAAACTGGTGTGTTTACCAAAGGATCATTGTGGGACCCAGAGGGGGTGAAAATCACCACCATGTTTTCAACTGGGTTTTGGTTATCTAAGTTATAAAAATGGAGGAAGAGCAATCTTGAGAATAAAATTTTGTAAAATGCCAGGACGTGTGTATGTATGTGTGTATACGCTTGTGTGTTTATGTACATGTACCCTCCTCCTAGTGGTGGATAGAGTGCTAGGTCTGAAATCAGAAAGTTCTGGATTAAAATTTTTCCTCTCATTTGTTAGAGAAGTGACCCCTGGGCTTGTTACCTAATCTGTATTGTCTCATACACAACTTTCCAGGTTGCAATCTGTTGGTGGATAGATTTTCCACATTGAGATTTGCCCAATCTGACAAATTTACAGGTTTGTTTCAGATTCATGTGTTTGTGTACATAGATTCATTTTCACACTTGGCCAAAAAAAAAAAATTAAATATTTTAGCCTTCCACCCCATATTAGTAGAAGATGCTTTGCAAAAAATAAGACTGTGGTGTCTCCCTACAATATAAAAGAATTCACATTTATGTAACATTTTTTACAGTTAGTAGGCAGTGTGAGTTGAGCCCTGCTTGACTGATAGGGAAATTGAAGCTTAGGTGGGCTAACTAGAAGTCTTCCCCTAGGGAAGGGGTCAGCAACATATGGCCATATCTGGCTCTTTCTGAAGGAGCCATAAAGTCAATTTTTTTTCAGGCACTGTTACAGGAGCTCACTGTGAGCACTGTACGGCTCTCACGAAATTACATTTTTAAAGATGTGGGGTTTATGGCTCTCACTGCCAAAAAGGTTGCCGACCCCTGCCCTAGGGTCTTAGAGCATTAAATGGCAGAGCCAGGATTTAAAAAGTCATTCACTTTTTAGAAAAAACAAGACTGACTCAGGGTATTTTCCTTCAGGTTAAGGGACTACTTACAGTGACTAAATGCCACAAAGAAAGTAGTTCAAAGTAAATTGAGATACCTGCAATACAAAATAAATTACTATTAAAAATAACATAATTATGAATACTTAACAATAAATAATAAACAAAAATTAAGAATATGTCTATTAGTTGAGTGCATTTTACAATTTATTTCTTTGCCTATTTTATTTTTATTTATTATTTTATTGTAATATTGCTCTTGATTTTATTTTTATTAAATAAAATATTTTTATTTTATTTTATAAAATTTAATTTTCATATTTATTAAATATTATTATTTATTAAATAAAAAAGAACCAGAATCTTGTTTTTTTTAAAAAAAACACTCACCCACTCTTGCTTTAAATAATTTTTGAATTTTTTGTATGAATTCTGGACATTAACTTTTTACCAAATATATAACTTCAAGCAAACAACTAATAGCATAACCATGGGAGATTTAATATTGGCCATTTTGTAATGGTGACTGTCAAGAATCTGTTGGCCCCAAAATAGCAGATGGTTTTCATACATAGTACTGGAGGAGGAAAGCCTTGAAATTGGAAGATCTATACAACTTCCCCATGCATCACCTACCTGGCACTTTATCTGTACAGCCAGCATGGTGATACTTGCCATGTGTACTTCATAGGACTGTTAAGGAGGAAAGTGTTCTGAAAATAGCAAAGCACTATGTAAAATTTGAACTATTAGCCTTTGTTTAAGACTGTAAGCTTCCTGAGGACAAGACCTATACTTTGCTTCACACTTTTTGCTTAGTTGCTTAATGCCTTGTAGCTTTGGAGCAAGTCACTTTCTCTGGATCTCAAGTTTCCTCATCTGTATAGACTCTAGAGCAGGGGTTAGCAACCTTTTTGGCAGTGAGAGCCACAAACGCCACATTTTTTAAAATGTAATTTCGTGCTCGCAGTGCACACTCCTGTAACAGTGCCTGAAAAAAAATTGACTTTATGGCTCCTGCGGAAAGAGCCATATCTTGCCCTTAAAAGAGCCAGATATGGCTCAAGAGCCATATGTTGCCAACCCCTGCTCTAGAGTTTGGACAGATTGATCTCTATATCACCCTTAGATTCTCCTTTCCCTAAGGCTTAATGCACAATTCTGAGCATATAATAAATGCTTAACTGTTGTATTTACAGTGTTGCTTCTGCTAAGTTATAACCACACTAGACTTAGTAAAATTAAAAGTATACACGTGTGTATTAGGTAAATGTCAGCTTAGGTTGCTTTTTTCCTATTTAAGCCTAGAAACAAAAAAGAACCAGGTTTCTTTTTCTTTTTCCTTCTCTTGAGTATTGGTGTATTATGGAATTCCAAATCTCCACCCCTTAATTTCTCTCTCTCCCTCTCCCCGGGCTCTCCCTCTTTCTCCCCCCCCCCCCTTTCCCTCCATCTCTTTCTCCACCTTCTCTCCTCTCTCTTTCTCCCTCTCCCTCCTCCTCTTACCATTTTTCTCTCCTTCCCTCTCTGGAGATAAATATATGTTATGTGTGCACATATATATTTTATATTTGTAAATGGTTCATATGCATATCTAAAATTTCAGAAGTCTGTGGACTAGCTAATTGTTATGCATTCCATTTTTCTTTCCTACCTAAATAAATCATGGTGAAAGAAGTTAAATTAATTCACTTTCAGTAAGTATTTCATATGCAAAGTGTTGAAAAAAAAAACACTGGAAAGAAAGATGAGGTTGTTTTTTTCAAGTCATTCTATAATATTTTTAAATTAAATAGCACCCAAAAGTTTTGCTTCTGTTTTATGAGTAATTTATTTTTTTTGTAATGATAAGTTTAAGAAAAGCCTCCTGTGTCTTAAACCAAAAGGGGGCTATTTTGATAGAAATGTTTCCTAAACCCTCTCAGTATGGTATGTAGCATCTGGCTAGAAAATACGACCCAGGTTTCAGAGCTGAAAATGAAAAGAGTAATGGGAGAAGACTGAGGTGTAATAAGAAACCACTTTGGCTCATTTAAAATGTTTTAGAAATGCCATAGAACTGATGGATGGCTCCTTTGTAATGAGCTGTAAAAGGGTAAGGATATAAAAATACCTATATTGGGTATTTTTAAAGATACATTACAAGCATGAGACAGTTTTATCTCAATGGATTCTGAAATTACAATTTATATCTTTGTATGGAGTTATTCAGTGTGCTTCCTTGAAGGTGCAATGACCTTTTTTACGTAGTGTAAAGTTTATAATGACACTTGTTTAATAACATAGCTAGAATGGGAGTGTAGGATATATAAAACACAAAGGAATAGTTAGGATGAGCCAAGAACACCCAGCATTGACCAGGGTATGAATGGATGGATGAATGATTTCATCCGTGTGGGAAGAACTCTTTCCACCTATGCAGATTGTGTCCCCTTTCTGTGCCTTTTTTCATGATACAGATGAGATATTCTAAGGTAAAAGAGGTATCTGTAATTGCTGTTTGAAAAGAGATCAGGTAAATATTTTGGATTCTATTTTCTTCTTGGCAGTTGACTAATAACATGAATCAAGGCAAGAAACCTGGTTTATTTCCTCAGTTTCTTGTATTCTGACATGGACAAAAAAAAAAGTCATTTGGGTAGAAGTATATGGGGTTATGTGATCCTGGGAAAGTCACTTAAACTTGTTTTCTTCAATTTCCTCATCTATAAAGTGAGCTGGAGATGGAAATGGCAAGCCATTCCATTTTCTTTGCCAAGAAAACCCCAAATGGGGTCATAAAGAATCCAACATGAGGAAAACCATTATAACAAGTGGTAGAGATGGTATCAAGTTTTAACTAGTTGGTACTGGTTAAAGATACTGGCAGAGATAGTAAGCTTCCTTTTCTTTTCTTTTTTTTTTTTAAAACCCTTACCTTCCGTCTTGGAGTCACTACTGTGTATTGGCTCCAAGGCAGAAGAGTGGTAAGGGTGGGCAATGGGGGTCAAGTGACTTGCCCAGGGTCACACAGCTGGGAAGTGTCTGAGGCCAGATTTGAACCTAGGACCTTCCAACTCTAGGCCTGGCTCTCAATCCACTGAGCTACCCAGCTGCCCCCTAAGCTTACTTTTCAGAAAGAAATTAATCCTTTGTGATGTTTTCTATCGATTTTCCTATTTTTCATCCAATCTCAGATCTAGACCTTGAAGGCCACTTAGTTACAGGTAACTCTTGATTTTACATTTCGGGAAACTGAAGGCCAAGGTGAGTTGCCCAAAGTCATACATGAGGTGTCTTAAAGGTCATCAGTAGGCTAAAACTACTTTTTTTTTTTTTTTTTTAATGGACAGTCTTTTATAGCTTAGATTTTGGACACTCCTTGTATTTTGAATCAGTTCCCTTTAGTTCTCTATGAACAATTCCCTATAAAATTTGGATATCAGATTTTTATCAGAAAAAGATTTAATACAAAGATTTTTCCCAGTTAATAATTTCTAACTTTAGCTGCATTGATTTCTGTTTGTTCAATAGATTTTTAATTTTATGTAATCACAACTGTTCGTTTTATCTGCCATCATCCTTTCTATTCTTGTTTGCTGAAAATCTCTTCTATCCAGAGTAATAAAAGGCATCTCTTTCCTTGATTTACTTAATTAGTTTAAAGTGTGGTTTTTATATTTGGATAGTCATATCTATTTGAGTTTATTTGGGCATGCAGTAAGATACTGGTCTATACCTGAGATCTACAAGCTGTTTTCCAGTCTCCCCAGCAGTTTTCGTTAAATAGTTAGTCTTTAACTGTAATAACTGGGGGGGCCTTTGGATTTATTGAACATTACACTACTCTTTTCATAGCTTTTGTGTATTGTATAACTAATCTTTCCCACTGATCAGCTTTTATATTTTTTAACCAGTAATAGATCATTTCGATGATGAATTTGAAATATAGTTAACACTGGGCCCCCTTCTTTCTCACATTTCACCCCTAATATTTCCCTTATGATTCATGACCTTTTTTATTCCAAATTAATTTTTAAAAATTATTTTTAAAAATTATTTTTCAAACTCTATAAAGTGTTCCTTTTGGAGTATGGCATAGCACTGCATATGCTAACTAATTTAGGTAAAGTCATATTTGTCATTTTGGTACATCCCCAAACATGGGCAATTAATAACCTCTTACCTATCTCTGTCTTTATTTCTCTAAAAACTAGTTTGTAGTTACATTGATTTAATTCTAGTATGTTGTCTTGGTAGGTGTCTTGGCAAATGTCTTATACATTTTGTAGTTATTTTGAATAGAATTTTTCTATCTCTCCTTGCTGGGTTGGTAATATAAATAAAGACTGATAATTTGTGTGGCTTTATGTTATATTCTGCTACTTTAAGTTATCAATTCAGTTATTTTTTAGTTGAAATAAGGTTCTCTAAGTAAGCCATCATGTCATCTTACCCAAAAGGGTTATTTGTTTTATTTCCTCTTTTTTTATTCTTTCACTTTATTTTTCTTGTCTTGCTGATATAGGAAACATTTCTATATGTCAAAATCATGATAATACAATGGACACCTTTGCATTTTATCAGAAAGAATAGCCTTTCTCTATTACATGTAGTACTTGCTCTAAGTTGAAGATTGATGCTATTCATCATTGAGGAAAATCCCATTTATTCTAGTGCTTAACAAAATGCCTGGCACATAGTAGATAGTTGATAATTATTTATTGGATTGTAAAATGGTGGTGTTTTTTGGCAAGATATTTTTTAGCATCTATTGATGTAATCAGGTGATTTTAGTTGATTTTGTCATGAAATATACTCATCTTCCTTAAAAATGTGTCTCCTAAATACTTATCAGCAATTTAACAACAAAAAAAGAACAGAATAATTAAATCATATGCCAAGAAATACTAGAAAAGCAATAATCAGAATCTTCCAACTAAAGACAAAAATAAAATTTTTTTAATCAAAGAAAAAATTAATAAAATTTAAAGCAAAAAAAGACTGAATTGATAAATGAAACTGGGAAATTTTTCAGAAGGGTAATTAAGAAGTTAGCCAACCTAAGCCAAATTATCAATATCAAAAATTGAAATGGAATTCATAAGAAATGAGACAATAAAAGGAAATTTTTGAAATTTTTCCTAATTCTATGCCAGTAAATTGATAATTTAAATGAAATTGATGAATGTTTGCAAAAATTAAAAATATGCTGATTAAAAGTACAAGAAATAGAATGTAAATAACCCTATCTCAGAAAAAAGAAATTCATCTTGCTGTAAATGAACAACTCCTCTACCATCAAAAATAACCCAGGACCAGATGGATTTACAAATTAATTCTTTCAAACATTCAAAGAACAATTAATTCTGACATTATTTCTTGCCAAAATAGAAAAAAGGATTCTATCAAACTAATTTCATATACAAATATGGGGTCTTGGTGCCTAAACAAGGAAAGACAAGGGAGAAAAAGAAAACTTATGGGCCAGATGTTCTCAAAGAGTAGTCCATGGTACCCCTGGGGTCTCTTTCAGGGTGTCTGCAAGGTCACAATTATTTTCATAATGATACTAAAACATTATTTCCCTGTTAAAATATTCCTCCTTTCCCCAACTACATAACAGTGAGGCCAGATTTCCTTTTTTTTACTTCAACGAAACAACATTGCTACGTTTGAATGCAGAGGCTGATATGAAAATCAAACTAAGCCAGATGTTAAAAGAGAGTTGCAAAATTTTGTTAAAACAGTGCCACTCTTCACTTTTTTTAGTGTTGGGGGCGAGAAATAGATTTTTTTTTTAAACCAAAAAGATGTTATTTATATTACCGTAAGTGGGTTGGTGGTGTTTTCAAATGAATTATTAAATATTTTAAAATTTTGTTAGTTTGAAATTCTTATACGGTAAATATCGTTAGATGTAACTCACATAAACAAAAGCTTTTAAAGGTCTTCATTAATTTTTTTTTTTAAACCCTTAACTTCTGTGTATTGACTTATAGGTGGAGGAGTGGTAAGGGTAGGCAAAGGGGGTCAAGTGACTTGCTCAGGGTCACACAGCTGGGAAGTGTCTGAGGCCAGATTTGAACCTAGGACCTCCTGTCTCTAGGCCTGGATCTCAATCCACTGAGCTACCCAGCTGCCCCTCTTCATTAATTTTTGAGAATTTAAAGGGGATCTCAAGACCAAAAAGCTAAAGAACTTCATCTGTAGACCAATATTGCCTAATGAATATTAACCAAAAAAAGAACTTAATTAAATGTTATTTTTAATTAATAAGAATTTATTTTCTTTTCCTCCTACCTTCCCACTGATAGGGGGGAAAAAAAGAAAAGAAAAACAAAACCCAAGTAGTGTGTAGATGCATCAAATTTTCACCTACACATTAATTTGATGTACCTACACAGTAGCAAATATGCTTTGTCAAATAAAACAAATTCTATGTCCAAAAATGTGTTTCATTCTTAATGTTAAGTCTATCACCTCTGTGTCAGGAGGTGAATGGACAAACTGAATGTACAGAAAGCAATTTCAGTACTCTTGGACTCCTTAGTTAATACCTCTAGCACTTGAAATATATACTAAGAAGGAATAACCAACACAGTGGATTTGGATCTTAATTTAGGTCAGTATATTCAAAATATTAAACCATATATTTAGTCAAATTAGGTAAGAAGCCACCAAACGTTCTATACAATATGATGACCCAGTCTAATACTCCCCAAAATAGAACAGAATAGCTGTCTTAATTATCTAGAGGTATTTATTAATACCTATACTATGTTTCCTCAAAATAAAATAGGGAATAAACACATTTTTAGACAAATCAAAGGGCATTGTATTTTACTTTTATTTTTGTAATGATGTAGCAACGAAAGGTCATTCTTACCCCACACTTAGTTACTTTAAAAATTAATTTTAATTTCTGATTCTGAACTTAAAATCATTATATGGAAACCCCATTAATATTACATGCATATACACAGAACATGAGAATTACATATGAAGTCATGAAACTTTTCATGCTGCTTACTTTTTTTCAAAAGGATGGTAATAAATTCTATATATAATTTTCAAAACTGTCCTTCTTTGGGATTAGGAAGTTAGTTTGGTTTGTGGCTATTCTCTATTCAGCTCACTCCGATCCTGGCTTTTTTTCTTTTTCTAATTGTTTATATTTTTAACCCTAAACCCTTACCTTCTGTCTTAGAATCAATGCTGTATATTGGTTCCAAGGCAGAAGAGTAGTAATGGCTAAAGCAGTAGGATAATTTGTCCAGGGTCACATAGCTAGAAAGTTTGAGAGGTCTGATTTGAACCCAAGACTTCCCATTTTCAGGCCTGGCTCTCAATCCACAGAGCCACCTAGCTGCCCCTAAGTTTGATGTATTTTTATACCAAATTGTGAGTTTTCAACCCTTTATCCATTTCAAATCAGTGAGATTCATTTAATGTCAATTTTTTCCTGTCCACTACCTCCATTTTTTGGTATATTTTCTCCTTACATGCCCTAATTATGAGGAATAGCATATTTCACACTTTATGGTTTCCTTCTTCCTACATGAATATATGCCTCCTTCCTCCCTCTTCAAACCCTCAAAAAAAACAAATAATCCACCTAAAGGTTCCTCTGGTTTTTTTAATTTGAATTTTTCAATTCCCTTTGAAGACAAAATTTTGAAAGGAGACATGTTTCTTCCTCTCCTGTAGAATGTTAGCACCACATCCATCATACGAACCAGTTTCAGATGCTCAAATAGATTTCTTTTTGTACATAATCTCTTGATTATTGTGTTTGTATTTTAGAGTTGTACACAGTACTGATCTTTTTCATCAGAAATGATTGATTTCTCTGTTTCATTCTAGGCCCATTTTATTCCACATAGGGTCATACTTCATTTTGCAGGGTTGTTAATGTTTGGTTCTCTGTCTCTGTCTCTCTTTCTCTCTCTGTCTGTCTGTTCCTCTCTCTGCCTCTCCAGGTCTTTTGAGATCCTTTTTGTGATTTCTTGGTACAAGAATGCCTTCTTTCTGCTTGTTTGATGTATTTTTTTTTTCATTTGATGTGGAAGCTTTAGGTTCCTGAGATTTTTCCTTTTAGGAGACAGATCAATAGAGTCTTTCTTTACTTTGCCCTCTGGTTCTACTAGATCTGAACAGTTTTTATTAATTATTTCTTGAAATGGTGTCCAGGTGTTTTTTAAAAAATATTTTTCAGAGTAATTTCCTTTAATATCATATCTTACATTGTAATTTTAATTGGTTTTGTTCTAATATTTCTTGCTGCCTCAAGGGGTCATTTTGCTTAGTTTTCAGGGAATCTTTTATTTGGGTAAAATTTAGTACTTTATAGTCACAGTGATGGGCAAACTTTTTAAAGAGGGGGCCAAAGGAAAGGAAGTGCTCATCTGTCAGTCTGTTTCTAGGGCAACTCTTTCAAAGTTTCATTGTATTGTATCCTACTCATTGTATTTGTCAGATTAGAAATAATGTTGCCTACCTGATAGAACATTTCAGGGGGCTGCAGTTTGCCCATCCCTGGTCTAAGACATTTATTCATCTCCTAACTATTTACTCCAGAGTTTTTCTTTCATTTTTTTTACCCATTCCTTTATTTATTATATTCAAATATAATCTGTAATGGCCAGTGAGTGAATTTGTCTTAAGGGAGGACTTTGTGTTGGACCATTTTTTTTTAACCTTTCTTTGTGTATACCCAGTGCTTAGGGCAGTGCCTGGCACATGGTAAGTACTTAATTGAATGTTTTTCTATTGATGGATCAATTGATTAATGGAGAACATTTCCCAAGAAGTTGACTCCCAGTTGAAGCCTTGGAAATCCCTAAAAGCATATAATAGACATTAAGAACAGAAGTAATGATGGCTACTTAAAACAAAACAATTCTATTTTACAAGTGATTATTGAAGCAACTACTTTTGCTTTTGCTAAAATAATACATTCAGATTCCTCTTGGCTCTTCTCATGATGCACCCAGTTCTTCAGATGATAGCAAAAGTCACTTTAAGCTCTAGATATCAAGTTCATTAGCATGATGTTGGCTTAAAAGCTCTGGTAGGGTCAACAATTGGCCCAGAATATTTTTAGTCTATTTTCAACAACTGTGAAAGTCTGTGTAGCCAAGAGGATATATTGAAAACACAAGCTGAAGAAGGAAAAAAAAATATCCCCTGCATTCATTCATTGTGTTTGAATATTAACATTATTTTGATATATGAAAAACAGAAGACATAGCTTTATTTTACCCATTCCTTCATTCAGTAATGACTAGAATGGAGTGATCTATCGAACAGGAAATGTGCCATTGCAAAATTTGCCAAGCTCAGACGTTAGCAGAGAGATGATAGGAGAACTATTGCAAGCAAATTTAGAATGTCACCAGATGATGGTGATGATGATGATGATGATGATAATACCTTTTAGTTGTTTTCAGTTGTATCCAATTCTCTATGACTCCACTTGGGATTTTCTTGGTAGAAATACTGGAGTGGTTTGCCATTTCCTTCTCCTATCATCTTACAGATGAGGAAACTGAGACCAACAGGATAAAGTGACTGGCATAGGGTCACACAGCTATTAAGTGCCTGAGGCTATATTTAAACTCAGGTCTGTCTGATTCTAGGCCCAGTGCTTTATCCACAGAGTAAACTAGCTCCCTACTAATCTGTCATGGGATGAGTTGGAGGCCAGAGAGTTGGATTTTTTCAGGATTATGACAGATTTATTCCCAAAGGAAGCAGTACAAACACCATTGGGGAGTAACTTGCATTGGCTGAAGTAACTATATTGGTCTTCCATGTCCTTTGCATTTTACAAATCTATTCAGTTCTTTGCAGTCTTCCCATAATAAGAAGTTCACATGAAAGACCTTTTTTTGAAATAAACACATTTAAAAAATATATAGTGTACTAACAGTGCCTTGATGAAATGTTTTTTAATTAATGATTAGTTGGCCCCTGATAAAAGTCATTGTAAATGTTAGATAGGCATGATTTTGTTCACTGGACAAGAATTAGCTTTCTCAGTTTGTAAATGAAAAAATTAAGTCCATAAGGCTTTATGGCAAGTACTGTGTCTCATTCTGTAGGACAAGAAGAGAAATCTTAATCTGGTTTGGGCCTTTTGGGTTGGCTCATTATCTAGTGAAAGATCATAAAAATTGCACACTTTGATCAACATTAGAACAAAAATTTGATGTTTTATTTCTCATTTTTAAAGTTTGTGTTTTTGAGGTAAAGTTGTTTTAGTTAATTTTTAAAAAATTGAGTTTATTCTAGTTTTATGAATAAAAATAATGTCCTTTTTTTGATTGAGTAGTCAATAAATATTCCTCAGATAAAGACTTCTAAACTACAAAACAGTGGAAGTATTAAGTTAATTATCCATATCATGGCAAAAATTCCAGAGCTGGATTAGAAGGCCCTTGTTGATTCTCCAGTCCAACCTGTGTCTGCATCTCTTCCATAATACCCTTTGACCTTGAGGGCTGGGTAATAGGTTCTTTTCCAAGAGAGTCCACTCTATTTTTGAAGAGAGTTCTTGGTTCTGTCCACCAGAAGTCTGTCATTCTGGGGTCACATGATGTTCCTTCAAATAAATTAAAGACAGTGTTATCCCCAGCTTTATTTTTCTCCAGGTTACAGATGATCATCTGCATTAGAAACTACAGTAAGCCAGGAAAACAGAAAGTTCACACTTAGCTCTTCCTCTCCCCTGGCCACTGATAGATTCTGAACAGGATCACCTAAATTCCTAGAAAGGAAGGGGGAAACCCCAAGAAGAGAGCACCATGAGAGGGGTTAGGATCTCCCTAAGCATCAGCAAAGAGCACAGCTACCTATATTTTGTGAAGAGAGGCATTCTAAGAGGAGGAAGAATAATTTGGGAGCTTAAGGACTCTGGCCCTGGGATAGACTGAAGGATAGGAGGGAGAAAACAGACAGGGGAGACATTAAGCCAAAATATTTCCCTCCCAAGTCTTCCTGGAAGGGATGGCTATATTTGAAAATGAATTTGATATAAAATAAAAAGTCATTAGTAAAACTTTTAAAAAAGCAATTCTTTCCAGTCTTTACATGTCGATTCTGGGTAGAGGAATTAGGAGACTGTTCAGTGAAAAGAGTCCAGGTTATGTGGGTCAAGATTCAGACTAATGGGAAAAGGGTAATGAGTTTGGAATCACAGGATCAAATTTCAGATCCTGCCTGTTGTTATTCTTTGGGTGGCCATGGGCACTTCCTATTTTACTTCTAGGCCTTGGTTTCCTCATTTTTCAAAAATGAATTCATTGGATTAATTGTTTTTATTTACTGAATTTAGCAAATACTAAATAAACTAGGTACTTCCCTATGTATAGAAGGATGAAAAAGAGGAGTGTCCATGAATAACTGTAGGTTTCTATTACACAACTTACTTTTTTCTTTTTTTAAAGTATGTACCTCCCATTTATTCTCCATGTCATGTTTGTACATGGCTCCTGGCATGTTGTCTCCTCCATTAGATTGTGAATACCTTGAGGGCAATGATGGTTTTGGCTTTTTTTTTTTTTTTGCATCCCCTGTGCTTAGTACAGTGTCTGACACATAATTAGCTCTTGATAAAAGTTTGTTGATTGACAGACTGACTCCCCAGATGTAACTCTTGAATCCTGCTGACATTATTATATACCTTCTGGGTAGTTTCCCCTAACTATACCAGAGGCATTTCAAACTCAGCATCCTTGCTGCAAAGCTCATTATCTTCCTGTACCTCTCCCTAACTTCCCTTTCTTTCTTTCAAGGATATCCCTATTCTCCAAGTCTTTCAGATTCACCAGCTGAGAAGCATCCTCCAGGTTTTGTTTTCCCTCCACACACACCATACTCAATCAGTGGCCACCTTCCTTTGATCTCCTCTCCATAACATCTTTCCCATTCATCCCCTTCTATTCATTCAAAACATCACACCCTCCCTTCCTCTAGTATAGACCTTAATTATGACTCACTTAGACTACCACAGTAGCTTCATCATTGATCTTCTTACTTACCATCCCTTCTCCCACCCTCAATCCCTGCTACATGGATCATTCTAAAAGCACAGGTCATATCGTGTCACTTCCTCATCCAAGAAACACCAGTGGCCCCCTTGAATGAAAGGAGAACCCCTCTGTTTAGCATTTCACAAGCCCATCACGACCTGACTCCACCCCATCTTTCTGGCATTTTTCTACCTCTTACTCTCTTGATTGAGGCCCACTTGATTTTGTTTCCCCAAGCGCAACACATCTTAGACCAGTGATGGTGAACCTGTGGCACGCAGCCACTCCCACATCCACCCACCTCTTCACTAGACCTGATGACATTTTTTCACATCCCCGCCCCTCTGTCCAGCATTCCAATGGGACTGTTCCTTCCTCCCCTGTGTAGGGTAAGGGGGAGTGGGGCATACTCAGCATGTGGTGATGGGAGGGGCATGGCACTCAGTGGGAGTATGTGACATTCCATCTCTAAAAGGTTCGCCATTACTGTCTTAGACCTTCTTGCCTTTGCTCAGGCAGAAATCAAAAACACTTTCCTTCCTTGCCTTTACCTCCTGGGATTCTGACTTCTTTCAGAATTAATTCAGGAACTAGCTCTTCCTCCATGGGGTCTTTTTTGGTCTCCCCAATTGGCAGAGTACTTTTCCCTCAAATTACTTTGATAGTTACTTATCAGATATATATTTCCCACCCCAGCAGAATGCAAGACCTTGGGTGGTTAAGTTGTTGTCTTTGAGCCCCCACTGCTTACTGCTGTACATGCCTAGTAAATATATTCAATTTTTATTATATTTTTATCAGCCCTGTTATTTTTTTGACTTCCCCTATTATTTCCTAGCATGCATCTTCCACTGTAGTGGACATCCAGTTGGTGATCTCAAACCCCAGATATCCAAAACTAAACTTATCCCTCTGCCACATACCTCCTATCTCTCTCTTCTTTATCCACTGGACCAGTACTCTAGTTGTGGTTCTTATCACTTTTCACCCAGACCTTTGGGCCTGGAGTTAGGAAGAATTGAGTTCAAACTGTCCCTTTCTCCTGGGGATCTCCTGATCCCCTCCACACATTACCTTGTATTCATTTTGTACACCCTCTCCCCACACACTCATCCCCTCAAGAGACTGGCAAGGCCTGCTTTCTTCATATATTTGTTTTCCCACTGCTTTAGTCCTTTGAATTGTGACTGACTCCTTCTCCCCTCATTACCTTGGGTCAGTACTACTTACTTTATGGTAAGGCAGGGAAATTGAAAAGTGACAAAATAAAATATCTTTATGTTTTGTTTGTAAACTTGTTAGTTTGGAGTAAAAAAGAATAATGGGTTAAAATGAGGGGTTTGAATTGTTTGTAATAATTTACTCCTGTTCCCCCTGTTTAGATAATCAAGTTGATTAATTATGCTTTTCTTTTTTTTTAATTTCTTTTTTTTCCTTTAAAATATTTTCCCATGGTTATATGATTCATTTTCTCTCCCTCCCCTCTTCCCTCCACCCTCTCAGAGCTGACAAGCAATTCTACTGGGTTATACATTCTGTTATCACTAGATACCCATTTCCATATTATTAATTTTTGTAAGAGAGTAATCTTTTAAAATCAAAGCCTCAAATCATATGCCCATATAAACAGGTGATAAGTCATATATTTCATTATGCTTTTCTCATTATCTCTACATTTTGAGATTGAGTTTGGGGGTTTTCTTGGCAAAGACACTGGAGTGGTTTGCCATTTCCTTTTCCAGAACATTCTCTAGATGAGGAAACTGAGACCAATAGGGTTAAGTGACTTTCCCAGAGTCACATAGCTAGTCAGTGTTTGAGGCAGGATTTGAGTTCAGGAAAATGATTGTCCCTGAACTGGGGCTGCTGGGATAAATTATTATAGACAACTCATACTCCTCATTTTAAAAAATAATTAGTCTTTTTCACTTCAAAGTAACAAGTACTCAAAATTTAAAGTTAATTTCATTTTGTCACTTTTAATTTTTCTGGTCTACTGTAAAGCAAGAGGTGCTAATGAGCAAATGTACTGAGAAGACAAGATTCCACTATGTAATTCACTTAATTGGATAATCAGTTCCACAAAACAGGATCTTGACCTTCTTGGAACTTTTTATACTTTTGTATTTTAATTGTTCCCTAATTTTATTCTTTGCTTCTTTAAAATCATGATGTAAAAAATAAATAAATAAACTCATGATGTAAAAATAAATTACATAAATTCATGAAGCAGAGGAAAGCTCTTTCCTTCTTTTTTTGCAGTACAGTAAAGGAAACATTTTTCTTTTTGGGTTTCTAATATAAAAACTTCTCATTTCTCTCCCACCTATTTGCTTTAGATTTCTTAGTTTTGTCTTATGCTCTCCTTTATACCTGTTCTCTCCTTTATACTTGCTCTCCAAATTAGTGAATGTGAAACTCCACTAATTTATTCCTTCTTTTATGGTAGCAGGTATGCATAACTGCATGGTGATGTCCCCAGTTATAATTTTTCAGTTATCATTAATATATTTCCTCAGCTCTCAAAAGAACCAGAATAGAAAAGTGAGCAGTCCTCAAGGTGTAGTAAAAAATGCTTGTTACCAGTGTCAAGAATGCTCTGTCTAGAACTTTCTTTTAGAAAGGTTCACTGTGTCTCTCATCACTCTTTGTGAAATCTTAAAAGTCAAAACACATGGGGAAAGAACAATGCAGAATTGATTATGAAAAGTAATTTAAACTGCAGATTTCATCCTTTGAATAATTACTTACATATATATGCACATATATATATATACACACACACATACTTTTTTTCTTACCTGAATCAATTGCAAAACACTTTTTATTATTAAAAGTATTAAGCTTTTCTGTCTTTTTTTGACTCAGGTTGGAATTCGAGGCACTGATATAGTTGTGTTGGGAGTAGAAAAAAAATCCGTTGCCAAACTTCAAGATGAAAGAACCGTAAGGAAGATCTGTGCCCTTGATGACCATGTCTGCATGGCTTTTGCAGGTATTTAATGGACCAAGCTCGAATAGAGATACAGGAGAGTATTGCTATTCAAATGAATTTGCAATGGCAAAGTCACTATTGGAGAATTGGATTTATTGACCATGTCCACATGGCTTGATTATCTGGATAAGGGACTGCATGGGAAAAATTATTACAGATAATTCAGACTCCTCACTTGAACACATTAGTCTTTTCAGGTAATTATGGGTCAAGATTAGAGATACAAGGGAATAGTTGCTCAGTAAAATTGGTAATAGTAAAGCGTCTATTGTAGAATTGGGTTTGGTTTCATATATGGAAAACTTCCCCACCCACCCCACCCCCATCATCATGGCTAAATACTAGCAATATCTAGTTTTATCCTACCCTCACAACAGCCTAAAGATGTAGATTGAACAATATGAAGGACAGTGTGGTGAAATAGGAAGATTTGAGTCCCAATTCCACCATGGACTTCTGGGAGATAGAAAAACACTTTGACTCCTCCTTCTCTACTTGCAGTGAGTTAAAATACAAACTTATATGCTAGTTTTTAAGGTTCTGTTGTTACAATCTGTTTCCAAAATACCTTTCTAGCCTTATTTGCACTCACACTCTCCTTTCACATACTCCAAAATTCTGGACTTTCTACTGTTGGCCAATTTGAACACAGCATCTCCTGGCTTTGTGTAATTGTACAGATGTGCTCCTTCTTGGTTTCACCCTTTCAGAATCCTTCTCTCCCTTCATGACTCAACTTGGGTGCTAGGTCTTCTTTGCTCAAATGACATTGTACCCTTGTGTAATACTTTGGGTGTGCATGTCATATACTCCCCACACCCCACTGGTAAAGCCCCTTGAGGAAAGGGATTGCCTTTTTTTTTTTTTTTTTTTTTTAATCTTTGTTATCCCTAGGACCTCCTATAGGACCTTGTCCTGAGTAAGCAGTAAAAACTAGTTGAAGAAATTTTTTTTTAAATTCGAAATTATTTATTTATTTTTTATTTAAGAATAGTTTTCCATGGTTACATGATTCATGTTTTTTCCCTCCCCTCCTCCCAACCCCTTACTGTAGCCAATGAGAAATTCCACTGGGTTTTACATTTGTCATTGATCAAGACCTATTTCCATATTATTAATATTTGCATTAGAGTGCTCGCTTAGAGTCTGTATCCCCAATTATATCCCGATCGAACCATATGATCAAGCAGTTGTTTTTCTTCTGTTTCTACTCCCATAGTTCTTTCTCTATGTGAATATCATTCTTTCTTATAAGTCCCTTGAAGAATTTTTTAATTCAAAGTTTTTCTTTTTGTTTACCTTATTCAAAATATGTACTGAAAATTTTTAAAAATAGAGGGGACAAAGGCCCATTGAATCCATTCGGATGGCAAAGTCATGCATTGGATTCTATACCTTGAAAAACAGGCCACAGGAAGAATGTATGACTTTGTCATCTGCATGGATTCAATGGGCCCGAGTCCCCTCTGTGGCCCTCAACAAAAACATATTGCTCAGAAATATGTATACCTTTTACCTTACTCCAAGCGTAAAATTCTATGTTAAGGGGGCAGCTGGGTGGCTCAGTGGATTGAGAGCCAGGCCTAGAGATGGGAGATCCTAGGTTCAAATCTGACCTCAGACACTTCTTAGCTGTGTGACCCTGGGCAAGTCACTTAACCCCCATTGCCTCGCTCTTATCACTCTTCTGCCTTGGAACCAATACGCAGTAATGATTCTAAGATGGAAGATAAGGGTTTAATAAGCAAATAAAATAAAATAAAATTTGATGTCAAGTCAAAAATAGGTAGATGAAACTTTTTTTAACTTTTTTAATTGTTATAATTTAAATCATATTGAAGGTCTCAATAGAGTGAAAAAAGGCTAAGATGAAGTATTTTTTTTCTTCTTAGTGTCTAAGTCAGTTACTCTTAGAAGTAGTGAATTAGCTGTAGCCATTAACTCTAAGGTCTGTTGCACTCTTGATACCATTCCCTAAATGGCTTTTTGTGACTGGGAAATACATAGATAATAATGCATACATAGCATGTTGAAAGTTGCAAGGAACCTTGTCCAACCTCCTTATTTTACAGATGAAAAAATTGAGGTCTAGAGAGATTAAGAGACTCTGTTATTCAGTTGCGTCTTAACTCTTTATGATTGCATTTGGGGTTTTCTTGGCAAAGAGACTGGAATGTTTTGCCATTTCCTTTTCTAGCTCATTTGACCAGTATGGAGTTAAGTGAATTGGCCAGGGACACACAGCTAGTTAAATGTCTGAGGCCAGATTTGAACTCAGGAAGATGAGTCTTCCTCACTCTAGGTCCTTATTTATCTGCTTCCCCACTTATTTGCCCCTTAAAGGACTTATCCAAGGTTAAAGTGTAAATATGCCTCCACAGGCAGACTTAGATTATTACCCTAACTTGGGTACAATCTACATTTCTACATTTTTCACTTTTTATCAAATTATATGGTTTTCATAATAAAAGTTATTTAAATTTTGTTTTTTCAACTCATCATTAAAACAAGTTTTTTTATTAAATCCATTTTTAATGGATAGTTTTGTTTTGTAATGGAAGCCAAAGCAATTGTTTATGTGAGTAATGTCAGAAACACAGTGGAGCCAGTTAGACTAAACTTTTTGATAGAATACTGTGATTAACTTTTCTAAAGAAGCTCTTATTACTTTTGTTTAATTATGAGACTGCAGAAAAACATGCAGAAATTATAATTAATTAGGTAGCAATTCCAAATCCCTGAGTGAATATAACCTTAGAAATCAATGTGTAGAATTTTCCAAAGAGTAAACAGTGAAAGGAATACATAATATGGCAAATAAATGTTTGAGTAAGTTCTTGTGCCAGCTTGCTTCTTTCTGAGTTGATGGTAGGACAAAGCCATTTTCTACCCCTACCAGTACATGTGATCAGGGTCTTCATTGGTGTATGATATCCCAAACAAATTCTATCCTCTTTAGACCATCCCTGCAGCAGGAACTATGTCATGTGAAAGGCAGTGTAAGGTTGCTGAGAGGAGTTGGGGGGATATGATAGCTTCAAATATTCACATATTTGAAGGGTTGTCTGTGTTGAGGAGCAATGAGAGGTGTTCTGTGTGAAGGCAGAGACAGAACCAGGAAGACTGGGTGGAAGCAGCAGGGACCAGAGAGTTCCTAAAAATGTTATAGTGAGTTCCTCAAAACTGAAGAGATAAGAGTCCCTAGCATTTATAAACCCTCTACTAGGTGCCCTTCAGTCAGCTAAGACCTTTACAAATATTCAAAATTTACATATCTTTGCAAATATTAAGCTCTTTACAAAAATCTCCTTGGATTCTCACCATAGCTGTGAGAGGTAAGTGCTGTTATATCCCCATTTTAAAGTGGTGGAAACTGAAGCAGGCAGAAATTGCAGAAGTTGCGTGAGTTGCTTGGGATCACACAACTAGTAAGTGTCTGAGGTTTGTTTGAATTGGGTCTTCTTGATTCTTGACCTATTGCACCAACTGGCTGCCAAAGCTCGAAGATAAGAGGGTCTTCCTACATGGAGTAGGAATTTGGACAAGGGAGTCTTTGAGATTCTAACCTTCTAAGATTCTGTGTTTTTTAAATCTATAGAATTGAGACACATTAAAAAAGGAGGAAATGAAATTAGGGAGATAACTCTCTGAAGTCATGATATAAATGAGAATGAAGCCAACATGATGGTGATGGTAAATGTCTGTGTCCTTTAGATGCCATCATGGGAAGAGCACTTGGTTTGACATCAGAAGGCCTGTAATTAAATCTTGCTTATAATTGTAGGGCCAGTCTGCGGGAGAAGGTAGGATTAAGAATATGAGTAGAGGGAAATATATAGGCAATCAACCAGCATTTATTAAAGCTGTACTTTGTTCTAGGTACCATATTAAACCCTAGGAATTTTTAAAAAATAAAAACAAAATTCCTACTCCCAAGTAACTTTTACTTTTAACAGAAGAGAAGCCATGTGAGAGCAGTATCTACCCAAAAGAAATGTTAAAAGAATAAGTATTATAAACAAAAGATGGATAAGGAGGATGGGCACTGGCAGGTGGGGGTTAGGGGTGTAGATGGTGATGCTGGTGCCACGGCTCGAAGGCACAGGTGAGGAAGTATTCTCCACGTGGAGGTTGGGAGATGGAGAATGAAGGACTGAGAGAGAAGATCAATTTCACTGGATCAGGAGAGATGTCCAATGAAGTTGGACAAACTGGTGAGAGTTAGGTTGTGAAGAGTTGTAAAAACTTAAACAGAGAAGTTTATATTTTATCCTAGAAGCAAAGGAGGTTAGCTAGGTGGTATGGTGGATAGAGTGCTGGGCTTGGAATCAGGAAGACTCATCTTTCTGAGTTGAAACTTGGCCTCAGATACTTCCTAGCTTTGTGACTTGAACCCTGTTTGTCTCAGTTTCCTCCTCTATAAGACAAACTGAAGAAGGAGATGGCACTCTGGTGCCTTTGCCAAGAAAACCTCAAATGGGGACACAAACAGTCAGACATGACTGAAATTACCCAACAAAAGAGGCAACAGGAAGGCACTGGCATTGATTGAACAGGGAAGGGACATGGGATTTGGTAGCTCTATGCATGAAGGGAGGAGCTGCCAGTATTACTGCATGCCACAGTCTCACTAATAATTCATCCTTTGGCCAGTTACTTTTCATGTGTGAATTACTAAACTTATTTCTCTTACATAGCTGGGGACCTCATTAAAGAGACGTTTATAGCCTTCTGGAGTTTTATGCAATTAGTATAGTGTTATCCACAAACAAGACTGTCTGGAAAACTTCCCCATCTGTAGTGAATCTTTTTGCCATTTGTGTATCTGATTCAATCCTTCTTGACTTGATTTTCCTGGTGTCATTTCTATTTGATATTTACATATTTGATTTGATATATAGGTGAGATATTGAGATGCCAAGAGTTCCAGATAAATGGTTCATTGAGAGGTCACAAGTCCCAAATGTCAGTAGAAATGTTTCTACTGACATTTATTGATGATCACTGATGAGAGTCATAATTGGCTTAGAAATGCTGATATATGTTTTGATTCAGTAGTACTACTACTAGGTTTGTATCCCAAAAAGATTTTTTTTATTTTTTTAAAAATATTTATAGCAGTTTTCTTTGTGGTGGCAAAGATATGAAAATTGAAGGGATGTTCATCTGTTGGGGAATGGCTGAACAAATCGTGGTATATGAAGATGATGGAATACTATTGTGCTGTAAGGAGTAATGAATAGAATGATTTCGGAAAGAGCGGAAAAGACTTATGTGAGTTGATGCAGAATGAAGTAAGCAGAATCAGGAGAATATTGTCCAGTGATCAGTTGTGAAAGATTTGGTTACTCTCAGCCATACAATGATCCAGAACAATACTGAAGGACTTATGACAAGAATGCTCTCTACCTCTAAAGAAAGAACTGTTGGAGTCAGAATACAGATGAAAGCATACAATTTTTCACTTGTTTATTTGGGTTTTGGGTTTTATGGGAGTTAATACATAACTTACATCTTACATAAATGAACAATATGGAAATATGTTTAGCATGATAATACATGTATAACCTGGATCAAATTGATTACCACATTTGATAAGGAAGAGGGAAATGGAGGGAGACATTTTAGATCACATAACTTCAGAAAACATGTGCAAAATTATTATTACATGTAAATGGTAAAATTAAATATCTTTGCCAAAAAAGTATACCAGTGGGGGATGGAATACTGGTATATGAGTGGACTTAGATTTAACCTTAGGTTCTGGGGTTTTGTTTCCCACCTCCCTAACGTCTTCTGTTTTATAATGTTCTATTATTGTTCATCATTTTCTGTCATCTTCAATAATATTTTGCAAATGAGCTTGCTTCCCAACTGATCTTGTCCTTGGCCATCACTTTTGTGCTCTTGGCAAGTACATCGTGCTTCCTAGTTGAGGTGGTTTCTGGAACAGAGAACTGGTTATTTTGGCCTTTTTTCCATTTCTGTAACTCACAAAATTCCTTGATCCTGCCCTGCTGACCAGCAATAAATATTTTTCTCAAGATCAGAATTTTCTTCCTTGTTGCTGATCAAGAGAACAGAGGTAGAATAGAAGGGAGAAGTAACAGGAAGTGGAAGAGAACAATATTATTGAAGGCAAGGAGTGAGATTTAAGGATAGTGCTGGTATCCTTGTGTAGAATTGGGCTGGTTATGTGTTATGAATAGGAAAAAAAAATCTAAAATGTAAGGACTTCATGGAAAAGTCATATGAAAAAGAAGTGTGAATGCTGGACTAGTCATCAGTGTTCCAGCAATATATTGGGGTGTGTTGTAAGAGTTGTGATAGCATTAAAAAAAAACACACTTTGGGACTACCTTAAGCGAAAAGTAATTTGCTTTTCTTTCCAATATTCCTCTTTTTATCTTGAAGCAAACATGGTAAGTTTCAGCTATATTTCTAAAGAAGAGAAAACTAGGCATTGAATCAATTTGTAGAATCAGATGTAAAAAAAAAAAGAGTATTTGTCAGAATATGTTGGTTTGAGTCCTGGCTCTGATCCCTATTAGCTATGTGTTGGTTAGACCAATTTAAAGTTCTACCAGTGTATTTACATGCCTGTCTTTCTATAATAGCCTTTCCAATGTATGCCTCTCCTAAATTTTGGTCATCCATGTCAACTTCTAGGGGTATATTCAAAGGGTTATTTTAATATTTTTTGTTATTACTATTTGTTACATACTTTCAAATGATCATTTAGAGTTTGTATTCTTTTTTTTAAAATGTCTGTTAGATAATGGCTGTTGATGCTAGGTACTTTTGTCAATTCTCTATATAGTTTGCCTAAAGGTCAGGCTTTTATTAGTGATATTTGGTGCAGATATATTTTACCACTTGACATTTTCTTTTCTACTTTCATTGATTTTATTCATGCAAAAGCTTTTTAATTTTATGTAATGGTAATTATCTATCAATTTTTTGTTAATAGGACTATTTTCTAGTAATGGATCTTATAAGGAATGTATAAATCTACCCTCCGAGCAGCCTTTTAAAAAAGTACACTTTTTCCAAGGGTGACAGTGATTTCCTTAAAAATGACACAACTTTAAAAAACTTTTCATTTACTTCCCTCTCCCCCCCCCCCCCATGGTTACATGATTCTTGTTGTCTCCCTTCCCTTTTCCCTCCCCCTTCCTGGAGGTGACAAGCAATTCCATGTATTTACATGTATTATCAGTCAAATCCTATTTCCATATTATTCATTTTTGCAATAATATTTTAAAACTAAAACTTCCAATCATGTACCCATAGAGCCAAGGGACAAATCATATGTTTTTTCTGCATTTCTACTCCCACATTGCTTTCTCTCGATGTGGATAGCATTCTCTCTCTCGTAAGTCCCTCATCATTGTCCTGGGTCATTGCATTGCTTTTAGTAGCAAAATCAATTACATTTGATAGAAAATTACACCACTTTTAATGATGTTTTGAATATTTTGCAGGCCTAACTGCTGATGCTAGAATAGTAATTAACCGAGCCCGTGTGGAGTGCCAAAGCCACAAACTGACTGTTGAGGATCCAGTCACAGTGGAATATATAACACGTTTCATAGCAACATTGAAGCAGGTAAGCATCTGTCTTTTAATAGGTTTCCATCTCACATCCTCCAATGAATAATCTCTTTCACCCATTAATAATAACAGTAATAATAACTGGCACTTCTATAGAACTTTAAAGTTTATAACATTCTTGACCAATATTTACTCATTTTATCTTTACAACAACTCTGGGAGGTAGATGCTATTATAATCCTCATTTTTACAAGAAGTATCTGAGGCTTGATTTGAATTCAGGTTCAAAATCATTAGATTTTCTTTTTTCTTCTAACTAGTTAATTCCAGGTTCCATGAAAGCAAGAGTTGTCTCCATTTTGACACTGAATTTTCCCCAGACACCTAGAATAGTGATTTGCAGGATCTAATTAATAAATGTATGCTCAATTTAATTAAATGGAACTGACTGGGTGAAGGAGAGCAAGGAATTGAGGAGAAGGCCAAGGTCACGACCATGGGAGTCCCAAGGATGCTAGGGAAGTATGAAAGAGGGAAAGAGCATGAGTCTGGTTTTGTACACGTTGACAATTGGGAGGAAAGGCTATATACCAGGCACAATAGACAGCTTGTGCAGAAAGTATGGAAACAGGATCTAGAATGCCATGTTTGGAGAACAGCTAATAAATTTGGCATTCCAGTTGGCTGCAGAGTAAATAGAACTAGATCAAAGGATAGCAGAATTAAAGCCAGCAAGAACCTTAGAGGTCATTTAGGCCAATCTTCTTATTTTACAGATGAGAAAATCAAAATTTGTTAGCCCAGGAGAAGTGACTTGCTGCAGGTGGATATTCACATAGAATCCAGCCTACTTTGTGAGGCTTTATAAGACCTATATAAAGTTTGTAGTTTATACTAAAGACAAGAGGGAGTCACTGAACATTTTTTTTTTTAACAGGGGAGTCAACATGTTCAAATCTATACCTTACAGAGATTTATTTTGTTTTGTTTTTTTTAAACCCTTAACTTCTGTGTATTGACTTATAGGTGGAAGAATGGCAAGGGTAAGCAATGGGGGTCAAGTGACTTGCCCAGAGTCACACAGCAGGGAAGTGTCTGAGGCCAGATTTGAACCTAGGACCTCCTGTCTCTAGGCTACTGAGCTACCCAGCTGCCCCCAGAGATTTATTTTGGAAGTTGTGTAGAAGATAGATTAGAAAGACTGAGAGATAAGGTGACCTTATATAGGAGGATAGATAAGGAGGCTAATACTCTGTCCTGGAGATATTTTATTTTTATTTTTAACTTTATAAACTTTTAATAAAAGGATCTTTTTTAAAACTTTAATTTAATTTTTTATTTTTTCCCATGGTTACATTATTCTTATTGTATCCCTCCTTCTCTTCCCTCCCTCCTTCTGGAGTTGAACAAGCAATTCAATCTGGGTAATCCTGTAGATATTTTAAAAACCAACAAATTTCTTATCCTGTCCCACATTTATTAGTGTTGTTATAAAGGTATAGTACATTATGACTTATGAGTCTTAAGTCCCATGAAGTTATACTAAATTTTTAAAAAGGAGATCAAGAAATTTTTTAGCATTATTATTTGAGAAATTAATTAAAAACAAATCATGGGAGGCAGCTGGGTAGCTCAGTGGAGTGAGAGTCAGGCCTAGAGACAGGAGGTCCTAGGTTCAAACCTGGCCTCAGCCACTTCCCAGCTGTGTGACCCTGGGCAAGTCACTTGACCCCCATTGCCCACCCTTACCAATCTTCCACCTATGAGACAATACACCGAAGTACAAGGGTTTAAAAAAAAAAAAAGAAAAAAAAATCATGGGTAAAAAGTTCCTAATTTCTGTACATAATGCTTTAGGAGATACAATGGGTGATAAAGAATAATTCTTTCCTCTAAGGAGTTTATAATCTGTAACCTCAGGTAAATCAGTTAAAGGCTAGACCTCAGTTTTTTCATCTGCAAAAGATGAAGAGAAAAAAGCAAAAAAAAAAAAAAAAAAAGGCTTTGGATTAGATGTCACCCAAGGTCCCTTCTAGCTCTAAAATATGTGGTCATTTATTATTAATATTTAAAGGAACTTTATAACAAGTTAAGAGTCATTATGGTGTGGTATAGAGAAATTAGAGGTTTAGTGAAAAAGGGAAGTATTAGGACAAGAATTTATTTTAAAATGTGTAGGAAGAAAAAAAAATGTGTAGGAAGAAGGGGGATTTGGGGGAGAAGGAAAGAACATGAAACATGTAACTATGGGAAAATATTCAAAATAAAACTTAAAAAATGTGTAGGAAGAACCTTAGTGCATAGAGAATTCACTTTGTTAGGAGTATTTGGGTTTAGTAGACTTTGCTACAGGGGTGTGTTATCTCCTGTTTGTACTGAATTTACTGCCATTTTCAGCATGAGCATTTACATCTCTGAATTCAACAAATGATACAAATCAGGGCTTGATTTATTATTCATTGTTACAGAAGCACCTGTGAGGCGTTAAAGAGCTGGGCCTGGAGTTAGGAAGATCTGGATACTTATTAGCTAAGCAAGTCACGTCACCTCTGTGCCTCAATTTTCTGAAATGTAAAATGGAGATAATAATAGCCCCTATCTTCCAGGGTTGTTGTAATGATCCAATAAGATCTATTTTAAAGTGCTTAGCACTTTAAAATAGCCCAGTGCCTAGCATATAGTAGGCACTATATAAATAATAGTTATTATTATTATTGATTTTCTAGACCCAAGTAAGTAATGGAAAAATGTTAATAATGCAGATTAAGAGTGTGTTATAAGTATCCCCTTCAGAGCTGGCTGATAAACACTAGCACACTTCTGCTTTTAACTACCTCTGAGATATGGCTAACTATTGAAAATGAGGCTTCTTAATTTTTGTATCCAGCCAGAAAATTACCTTCTGTTAACAGCTTGTTAAAACTAAAAATTATTAAAACTCCTTTACCTCCAGAGATACACACAGAGCAACGGACGAAGACCTTTTGGCATTTCTGCTTTAATTGTGGGTTTTGATGATGATGGTATCCCAAGGTTATACCAGACCGACCCATCTGGTACCTATCATGCTTGGAAGGTAGGTACTACTCTCTTGGATTTAGACGTAGAAGGAGTCTGTTCCTCTTCAGTGTTTGTTGTACACTATCATTTTATGATGTACAACAAAGCTGTCTGTCATGTCAGAATGTCAGTAGTTACATGAATGTATCCCACCAGCTTCCAAAAGGAACGCCTGCTATTTACTACAACACTGGGTTAGAGATGGTTAGAGAAATTTCTTGATTTATTGTAAACATGGTAGTTTCCTTTCTTTTAATAAGATTGTGGTTAGGTACCAAAAATAATCATGAATTTTTAAAATAATTATAAAAATAATAAATTTATTAAATAAAAGAACTTATTCTTTACAGTGAGGCAGATTGGTATAAATGGGCAGCTGCTGGACTTATTTCAAGAGACTCAAGTTCAGTTTTCCTTGTTGATATGTACTGTGTGATACTGGTCAAGTCACTTAACCTCTGTTCTTCAGGGGCTTCAGCTCTAAAATGAGGCCTAATAATAACCCTGCCCACCTACCTCACAGGGTTGTTGTGATGAGTTCTTTTTATAAACTTAGTAGTCCTATATAAGCAACGAGATAGTATTATTACAAATCAGAGATGGTATCTTAGGTGCTTATTTTTGCTTGATGTTGTCATCCTTTTATAAATAGTGAAATTATTAAACTCAATTAGACCTACTTGCAGTTGTATACAATTTAATTAATTTAAAAAGTAAATAGTAAGTAAAATAAATAATTAAATTAAATTAAGTAAATTAAATTAAATTAAAATGTTGTAACAACTTGTATGTCAGTCTTGCCCCTCATCACACTTCTGCCTCCCCCAAGTTTCTTTTCTTTTTTTTTAAACCCTTAACTTCTGTGTATTGGCTCCTAGGTAGAAGAATGGTAAGGGTGGGCAATGAGGGTCAAGTGACTTGCCCAGGGTCACACAACTGGGAAGTGTCTGAGGCGGGATTTGAACCTCGGACCTCCCATTTCTAGGCCTAGCTCTCAATCCACTGAGCTACCCAGCTGCCCCACCTCCCCCAAGTTTCTGACAGTTGATAAGAGTCTCTTGGGTTCCAGATGGCTCTATTGGACACTGGCTTGTGAACCCTGGTACAAAGTCATTTAACTTCTTAGTTACCTCCCACCCCCACCCCAGCAATCTTCTAGGACCGTAAATTTGATCTGGTTTACCAAAGGGAATTATTTATCAGGAGCATCATGCACAAAGAGAATCATAGGTCCAATATGAAACGAAGTCATTATTCATATTCTTTGTCCATTTATTTTCAGTTCATTTTTCCTCTTCCATGGACATAATGTGTGTGGTGCCTTCCATGAGAGAAGTCAGGCAGAGAGGGGAAGGATTTAGGAGAGAATACAATGAATTCGAATTTTAGCATGTTCATTTTGAGGTACCTACGGTGACATGTAGCAGGCTACTGACTAGAGATGTAAGACTGTAGCTAAGAGAGAAGAGGGCTGACTGCCCTTTAGAGAATTACCTGCATAGAGGTGACAGTTACATGCGTGTGAATTGTTGAAATTATTGAAAAAGATAATGGGGGGCAGGGCAGAGGACTGCCTGGGCTCTATTCACATGTAGAAAACATGGATTTGGAACCAGCAAGGCTTATTAAGAAGGATCAGTCAGTCGGACAAAAGAACCTTGTCAAAGCATTGTCCTGAAAACATAAGAATTCGGAGGGAGGATGAGGCAAGGAGGTGGGAGGTCGGTAATTCTGCATAAAGATGAGAACTAAGAAGAGACTGCTGAATTTAGCCATTACCTTAATGGAAAGATCAATGGTGAGTTGAGTGATGACCACTGAAATTATATTGCCAGGTGTTGAAAAATATGAAAGTGGAAGCAATAAAGATGGACATTTTTCTTGGATATTTTATATGGGAAGGAAAGGTGAGAAATAGGACTGTACCCTTGAATTGATGATAGAATCAAGTGGAAGTTTTATTGTGTTTTTTTTTTCCATGGTTTGGATGCCAAAAGAGAAGTTAAAAAGTAGGGAACGAGGGTATAAATGACTAGAAGAGATGGGACCAAGGGCATAAGTAGAAGAGTTCACTTTTGAAAAGAAGGGTTCCCTTGACTTTTTTTTAATCCCTTATTCAGATGATAAGCAATATCCTTTGTTTCTGCTACATGGCTGCCACAAAAAGTAGGGCAATAAATGCTTCTGTTTAGGTGGTGCCAGGGAGAGCCCTTGAATCAGGAAGAGCCAAATTCTAATCTAGTCTCAGACACTAGTTGTGTGATCCTGAGAAAGTCATTTAACTTCCGATGGCTTCTTTTTCCCAAACTTGTAAAATGGGGATAATATTAGCACCCACTTCCCAGGATTTTCGTGAGGATCAAATGAAGTAATATTTGTAAAATACTTAGGATAGCATAGTTAGTGCTTAATAAATACTTGTTCCCTCTCCATGATCCTTTATAGAATCAATCAACAAATATATTTTAATTGTATGCTATGTGAGATATACAGGGGATATAAGTACAAAGAATAAAACAATCATACTTGCAACGGGTTCTAAGATTTAGAGCTTGAAATAATTTATAGAGACCATTGAGTCCAACCCACTGCTTCATTTTCAGATAAGAAAACTGAGACACAGATAAAGTAATTTGCCCAGGATCAAAAAGGTAGTAAATATTTGAGGTAGGACTTATCTCAGATCTTCCTCACCTCCAAATCCAGTGCCTCTATCCATCCTGTTTGGGATAGATATGGAACTTTTTTTTGTTATTTATTTTATTTTTTCAGTAATTAATTTAGAATATTTTCCCATGGTTACATGATTCATGTTCTTTCCCTTCCCTTTTCCCTCCCCCCTTCTGGAGCTGACGAGCAATTCTACAGGATTATGCATGTATCATTGTTCAAAACCTATTTCCATATTATTAATATTTGCAATAGAGTGATCATTTAAAGATGGGACTTTTTTTTTAAACTATCTCAGATATATATAGGATTTTTGGATCAAAAGATTTAGACAGTGTAATCACTTTTTAAGCATAATTCCATATTGCTTTCCAGAATGTTTGAACCATTTCACAGTTCCATTGACAGTGAAGTGTAACTTGTCTTATGTTTGTGCAACTCTGCCATAATTGTTATCATCACTTGTCATCTTTGCCATTTGTTCATTTGTGAGTTAAAGAAACCTCAAGGTTATTTTGATCTGTATTTATTTTGTCCTTTTTTTTAAAGTTTCTATTTTATTCCAAGTTTTCAATTTTTTCTCTTATCTTCTCCCCACCTTACCCATTAAGAAGGCAATAAAAACAGAACCCATTACACATAAGCATGGTCATGTAAAACAAATTCTTATGTTAACTATGTCCAGAGAGAAAGCAAGAAGAAAACACCTGTGTTTTAATATCCTTCAACTTTCTCTTTGCAGACGAATAATTGCTTGTTTAACCCGAGTCCTTTGAAATTGTGACTGTCATTGTGTTATTAGAGTTACAAAGTCCTTTATCTTTATAAAATGAAAATGACTTGTTTTTATAACTTGTTTTGTTTCTGCTTACTTTACTTTGTATCAGTTCATTCAAGTCTTCTCCATGTTTCTCTGAAATCATTCCTTTTGTCATTTCATGATGCATGATAGTGTTTCATCACATTCATTAGTTTCCAATTATTTGCCATCACAAAAAAAAGGAGCTATAAATGTTTTTGTACATCTAAGACTTTTTTCCTTTTCTTTGATCTCTTTGGAGGGTTTAAATCTAGCAAGTGTATTACTGGGTCAAAACATAAGCATTATAATAGCTTTTTGGGCATAGTTCCAAATTGCATTCCAGAATAGTTGGGCAAGTTCATAGGTCTACCAATAGTGCATTCCCATATCCCTGCCAGCATTTATCATTTTCTATTTTTATCAATCTTATCGGGTATGAGGTGGTATCTCAGAGTTGTTTTAATGTGCATTTTTCTAATTATTAGGGATTTAGAGAATTTTTTTATATGGCAGTTGAGAGTTTTGATTTCCTCTGAAAGCTACCTGGATCTTCTTTTATCTGGGAATTACTCATTTGTAATAATCTCCAAGGCTATTCTGGATAATAAGACAAATCCTATATATACAAAACTCCTCAAGGCTACCTCGTGTCAATAATTGGAAAATAAATGCAGCGATATTTGTAATTATCTTTTCTTTTTCAGGCAAATGCAATAGGCCGCAGTGCTAAGACTGTTCGTGAATTTCTGGAAAAAAATTATACAGAAGGCACTATAGCAACTGACAGTGAAGCTATCAAATTGGCAATAAGAGCACTGCTAGAAGTAAGTTTTCTGGCACGGTGCTAGCTTATGATAAATTGCTTCAAAAGAGCTTGTTTCCCTTTCCTTTTTTTTCCCCTATTTTTTTCCTTTTTCCTTTTTCCCTATTGGTTTATTAAAACATAAAGTATTCTGTGGAAACCTTTCTAATATTGTGCTCATATCACTCTAGGTTGTTCAGTCTGGTGGAAAAAACATTGAACTTGCTATCATAAGAAGAAACCAGCCATTGAAGGTAGAAGTGATTGATTAAAAAGAGAATTTTATAAAAAAAAAAAGTATCTGAGCTACAAATCTCCTGACAGAAATGGTTCTCATTAACACCTGTGCACCTCAATCAAATGCAGAAATGTCCCCAAACATCTGGTGATGCCTTGTGACATGACTCCTGTTTTCTCTTCCAGACTGATGCTTTCAGCATTACTACTCAGTCATCATGCACTCATTTGTAAATAGATTATAGTCAGCAATAAGAGTGAGAGTAAAGAGCCTGAGAGCAGTAATATAGGAAACATGTTTGAAGATAGATTTTTTTGAAAATCAGGTCATAGGGAAAACTCCCTTACTTTTTCTAGGTGAAACAGTTGTATGCACAGTATCTGGCACTCTCCAAATTGCTTAACAAATGCTAATTGAGAATTCTGGCAAATATTACATGGTTTTGCTGTACATATTTGGTAGGTCTTTGTTGGTAGTGAATTCTGTGATGCTAAAGCAGATTCGGTGATTCAGTGGATAGAATAGTGGTCCTAGAGTCAGGAGGACCTGAATTCATAAATGGCCCTAGACATATTAACTGCTGTTAGACCCTGGGGAAGAACACTTAAATTTCCATTTCCTCAGTTTCCTAATCTGAAGAAATGGAGGTAATAATGGCACCTACATCTAAGGATTATTGTGAGGGGAAAATGACATTTGTATAGCGCTCTATAAATGCTAGCTATTTGTGGTTTTGGTTGATATAAGGCATTCCTACTTCCTTTTACTTGTCCTAGCTTGCTCTGAGTCATCGTGCACTTTTCAGAAGATGAAAATAATCTAATAAATAATGAAAATAAAATAATATTTAGATACTCTAAACAAAAATTTGCTGTTATCTTTGGGGAAAGTATAATCCAAGGCATGGAAAGGTTGGAGTGGGGGAGGTCTATGAAGGAGTCCACTTTGGCTGGAGTATCTTATATTCGTAGTATATGAGACAAAATTAGCAAGATAAAAATCTTAATTGCCATGTAACTTGGAGTGGTTTGCCATTTCTTTCTCCAGCCCTTTTTGCAGATCAGGAAACTGAGATAAATAGGGTTAAATGATTTGCCCTAGAAATACCCAGCTAGTTAAGGTCTGTGGTTGCATTTGAACTCAGATCTTCCTGAGCACTTTTATTTATTGTGCCACCTTACTGGGTAATGGAGAGAAAAGGTAAAACTTTTTTTTTTTTTGGTAACTTATTCTAAATTTTTATTAAATTTTTTCCATCATTATGTGATTCTTGCTGTCTCTGTCCCCTTTTCCCTCTCTTTTCCTGGAGATGACAAGCAGTTCCACTGGGTTATACGTATATTATCATTCAAATCCTATTTCCTTATTATTCATTTTTGTAATAGAGTCATCTTTCAAAACCAAAATCTCAAATTGCATAAGAGGTAAAACATTTTAAAAGAAGGAAACACTTTTCAAAAGAAATAAAACTTCCTGAAATATTTTTAAGAATATTTAAAAATTATGGTCAAACTTTCTTAGTTGAGAGCAAATGATGAAGCATGATGTCCTTTTCATCTCTTTGAGGGCAAGGATTGTCTATCTTTCATTATTTGTATTAATCCACAATGGCTCTCATGGGGGATAGAACAATATAATAGATGCTTTATAAATAAGGGTCTGCCAATTAGTTGATTAGTAGAATAGATAGTATTTGGCTTTGAGGGGGTTAAGGTAGATGGAAGAGTCAAGGATGACTTTGAGATGACAAATCATGGTGTTGGAGAGGATTATCACAGAAATAGATGACAGGGTCAGGTTTATGAAGTTGTTAATTTAATCAATTCCATTTTGTACCTGTTGAGTTGGAGGTGTTTATTGGACATCCAGGTGGAAAAGTTGCCTATGCAGGCCTGAAAATGAGTAGAAAGCTTAAGGCTCAGTAGATGTATAGATTGGGAAATTACCCGCATAGTGATGCCATGTGAGCTAGTGAGAACAGAAGGGATCTGAAGTAGGTTAGGAAGAGAAGTAAATAATCCTTTTTTTTTAATCCTCTGTTATTTATTCCATTTATTATCTATCCCTCAATTTGTTAGCTGATAGAAATAGATGAATATACTGTATCACCCAAATAATGAAGAAAAAGGAGAGATCATATGATTTATTTGCTAATGAAACAGGTTGTGAGTGGTAATAGTACACTATAATTAAAACAGTGGGGGAAAAAAAGGCAAGTTTTTTTACCTTGGTTTTTTTTTCTTGGACATTTCTTCACCCAGCAATTTTAGAAAAGAAACACTACATGAATGTGGTACACTATCCTCTTAAAGTTGGGCTTTTGAAACTTTAAATTCATATTATTATTGTGGAATAAAGGCAGTTAAATGCTTTTCAATGGGTCTGTAGATATAATTGATATAACTGAAAATTATTTTTTCTTTCATTTGTTCTCTTCAAAGAGTACATCATTAATTTATGTATTTTCTCTGAATATTTAATCAAAAACTAGTGATTTAGAAAGTAAATTTAACTTTTTTCCATTTCAGATGTTTAGTGCCAAAGAAATTGAATCTCAAGTTGTGAATATAGAAAAAGAAAAGGAAGAAGCAGAGAAGAAAAAATCAAAGAAGGTGGTTTAATGCTTTGTTTTTATACCACCACTTAAAAAATTTGATACCATTCAGCAGTTTACTACAATTTTATAGCAAGTAAATTACCTACCTTGTTTGGCTTGTTGAATATACAATTTTTTTGACTGAGCTTTTGGGAGATATGTTTTGTAGCTCCTTTCAATGTATTATATAGATGTCTTCAGATTTCCAGAAACATAATCTTAGTAACAGTTGAAAGTCATGGGATTTTCAACCAGACTTGTGGTTATATTTCACTCATAATCTGAGACTTGTCAGATATGATTTTCTTTAAGAACATGTTTGATATAGCAACTGGAATTTATAGATGCAAAAATCTTTGTTTGAAATTAAATATTCAATAAAGTGTTGAGCATTTACTCTCAATTATGTGTGTTTCTCTGAAGCATATTGCCCTCTCTTCCAATATTGCAAAGCAATTTTCTGAGTTAGGTTAAAAAATTGTAGGATCATAGTTTTAGAATTGTGTCATGTCAGAAAAGATTTATTAAATGCCTAATATTTGCCAGACACTGGCTCAGGTTTGGATTTAGAGCTGGAGAGAGACCTAAGGACCTTCTAAAACCACAGAGATAGTGACAGAATCACACTTTTGATGCGTTAGGAACTCTTGAAACATCCTAATCTAGTGGTATCAAAATCAAACAGAAATGTGTCGTCTAAACTGTACATAGTGATGCCTGCTGGTGCATATTAATAATATTGAATTTTTATTTATTTCATTAAATATTTACTAATTACATTTTAATTTAGTTGAGGGACTCTTGGGAGTGTTGGGCCAATTGTAGGCACTTCTATTTTAATAGATGCCACTTCTTCCCCATCATTAAAACACTGTGTTCTTCATTACTCTTGGAAGTATGTGTGATCAGTATCTGTTCATTCGGCGCCCGCTTCGTGCTTATCCCTGTGATGGGATTGATGGGAGGACAAGAGAAAATTTGCAGGATATGATTCCTACCTTCACATTCCTATTTACATGCTTTTTTCTGGGGAACTGGTTAGAGACTTTACATTTGGCCCATGTATTCTGTTCTGCACATACTATATTTATAAGTCTTTGCTAAGTGCTCTCTTTGTCTTTAGCTGCTTAGCTCCCTTAACCTTGGTTCTTGAGTTCATGATCTGCCTAACCATATTCTTTTTTTCCTGTCTGACTCATTTGTTGTTGCCATTAGAATTTGGTCATCCACTTCCTTGATAAACTCTTCTAAGCCAGCTTGAATTTATTGATAGATTTTCATTTTGGCATATTAGTCAGTTTCCCTGGCCCCCCCAAAAATCTTCCCATAAAAACATTGAGTGAAACTATTTAAATGAGTGACTTCAACTGAAGATTTCTGTTTTCTGTTTTTATATTTCTTTGATTGCTAACATAAAGTAATGATGGCATGCTTTAGATGGAATATTTGGACACTGACAAGTATTTGAATTTTGTTACCTTTTAGAATTGCCTTCATTTGCATTATTGTTGTCTCTCTCCAGATATATATATACATATATATATGTATATATAAACACACACACATACACACACACGGTTCTGTTTCCTTTACTCCATCTTAGTTTTTTCCCCATGTTTCTTCATATTCATCATATTCTTATGCCACAGTTTGTTTGGCCATTCCTAAATAGCTATAGAATTTATGTCCAATTCTTTGTTGGTATAAGTAGTGTTGCTAATTTGGAGTTAGGTAAAGAGATTACAATGTCCATAATCTTTGTCAGTGACCTGGAGATTTCACTTTGAGGCATATATTATACTTTAGGGAGGTAACTGACAAAAAAACCATCCTGTGTAATATTAATATAAAAAATATTTATATAGCACTTAATGTGTGCTAGGCACTGCACTAAGTGCTTTATAAGCATCAGCTGATTTGACCTTCATAGTGATCCAGTGAGCTAGGTGCTGCTATTATCCTCATTTTACAAATGAGGAAACTGAGTCAAATAGACTTGGCCAGGGTCACACAGCAAGGAAGTATCTGAGGGCTGATCTGAACTGACATCTTCCTGAGTTTACGACTATTATTGTATACACTGCATCACCTAGCTGGCACTTTACAACAGCAAAGAACTGGAGTAGGTGGCTATGGATTAAGAAATTCCAACAAATACTGTACACAAATATAATGAAATGTTTATGGTGCTATAAGAAACCGTGACTATGATGAATACAGAGAATCATAACCCTTTATTGGGCTCATAATTGCTGCCTCCGACATGTAATATCTGTGTAATCCAGGGAAAGAAACTTCATTTCTCAGTGTCCCAGGTCATCATCTGAGATGACAAGTATCAGAACCATTAATGAGCTGCAGTAGCAGATGGAAGTTTCTTCACAGGTTCAGACAACTGAACAAAATAATACAAATAAAGCCTTGGGTGCAGTGGATAAGATCTTGGAACCTAAGATTCAGGAAGATATGAATTCAAATAGAACCTTCAACACAGCTGTGCCACCCTGGGCAAGTCACTTATGCCTCAGTTTCCTTATTTGTAAAATGAAGAATAATAACATCTATTTTGTAGGGTTGTGAAGAGCAAATGAATTATTTTTCAATTTAATTTTTTTTCCTGGGCTATACATGTTTATCATGTAAAACATTTCATTATTATTCTTTTTTTATGTAAATAATCTTATAGCTCCAAAACCCCAACTCATATACCCAAATAAACAAGTGATAAATCATGTTTTCATCTGTATTTCTACTTCAGTTCTTTCTCTGGAGGTGGGTTCTATTCTTTTTAAAATGAATTATTTCTAAAGTACTTATCCCAGTGCCTAGTGTGTAAATTGGTGTTGCATAAACATTAGCTGTTAGTTCATAGAAAGATATATATGAGCTAATGCTAAATGAAGTACAAACTAAGAAAACAGCATTCTCACAGTACAAGGAAAACAACTCAACAATGTAAATGAAAAGTAAAGCCATCTTAGTGAAGTGATAGAAATTCAGTGTTGTAGATTTCTAATGGCCGAGCCTGGCCTCCAAGAAAACATTCCACTTCGCTGCTTTGCAGGTGTTGGGGACCCGGGGTGCGAGACAATGCATAACCTCAAGACTTTTTAAATATGTAGTTGTGATAGGCCTGAGAAGCAGAGCTGATAAAAACAGCAACACCTAATGAATGGCAGGAAAAACCTCCCAACCGGTTACATCTGGTAAATGGCAGGAAGACCCCAAATAGCAATACCTAATTAATGGCAGAAAAGATCCCCAACCAGTAACATCTTGTGAATGGATGATAGGAAGCATGTGTTAACATCCAGCCCCCCCAGTTCCTGGAACTCAACTGTATATAAGCTGGCTAGACCTCTCATTCCCTGTTCCATTTGCCTTGGAGGTGGTGGGACCCAAGCTCGAGCTTGCAATAAAGCAGAGTGCCTCTTGCTCTTACATTATCTGGTGTGCCTCCTGATTTGGGAAATCAGAACCGGGCTGAACAGTTGCTGAACCTTTTGTTTCTTTTTTCTATTTATAAGGGATGGTTCTGAAGGACTAAAGGGAGGGGTACAGGGAGAAAGGTAGGTGTTGTAAAAGCAAAAGATGACGATACAAATTTATTTTTTAAAACAGTGCTGCTATAAATATGTTGGCACATTGAAGACTTTTTGCTATTGATTTTTTGGTATCTAAATTCAGTATTGGGAACAGTCACTCAAAAGTTAACATGGGGCAGCTAGGTGGTTCAGTGGATAGAGAACCAGACCTGGGGACAAGAGGTCCTGGTTCTAATTTGGACTCAGACACTTCCTAGCTGTGTAATCCTGAATTATTCATGTAACCCCAATTACCTAGCCCTTACCTAAGTTCTTCTGTCTTAGAACTGATACTTAGTAAAAAAAAGTTAAAACTTAACTAGTTTTTCTTACAGAATTCCAGATTGTTTTCCAGAAAAGTGAACATTTCCATCAGTAAATTAGTATGCCTATCTTTGCTAATTTGTCAAATGTATAGTTATGAGGAAAGGCTCACCAGATTGGGAATTGGGAAGGGTATATTCAGAAATGTATAATGTAAAAGCAAAAGAAGCCCATAAAACTTTTTAAAATGTAACTATAAATAATAAAGACATTTCTGATGAAAAAAAGCTTTAAAAAATGAGACCTTTTAGAACACTGATCTTCAAAGAATCAAAATTTCAGGAGACCCAAAACAGATGCTAGAGTATTTTTTTCTTTGTGTGTTTGGGGGTCAGGGTGAGTCTGAACTTCATCTCTTCCCCCCTACAAAAAAAATCCAAAAGAAAACAAAACATGTCCTTATACACAGCAAGAAAACTTTCCAGCAGAAGAAAGTGGTTGAACTGGCTTTAAGGAAAGGATGGACTCCAGGGACAGTGTGGTGCTGCATTCTAAGTAGGGGAACAACAAAGTCACAAAGAAAAGGAGATGGAGGGTCATTGTGAGGGTCTGAGAGAAGGCCAGCTTCTTTGAGTCATCCAGTACCAGAAGTGAAAAGAGTGAATTCAGTGAAGGATATATTGGACCTGGGTTGTGAGGAAAAATTTTTGGCTTTTAAAAAGCTAAACAGAGGAGTTTATTTTGGAGCTAAAACTAAGAGGGAACCCCTGGAGTTGGTTGAAAAGGAGAGCCTCCTAGTCACATCTGTGCTTAATGAAAATTACTTTGGCATTAGTTTGTAGGATGGAATTGGAGTACAGGTGAGGGGGTGAGGAGTCCAAGTAGTGTTACTGGGAAAATCTAGGGGAGATGTGAGAAGAGCCTGAATTAAGAGAAAGGGTTAGATGGGACGGATATGGAGGCACAAAGGACAATCAATATTTGGCAGCTGATTAGATAAGAGTCTTGGATAAAACAGAGGTTATGAACCTTGGAGACTTATCAGGATGGTGTTGCCTTCTAAATAAAAAAGTTTAGAAGAGGGGAGTATTTGGGGAAAAAAATATCAACTTCCTTTTTAGACACATTGAGTTTTAGATAGCCTTGAAATATCAAATAGAGAGAAGAAATAGAAGGTTCAAGAGAGAACCTGCACATACCCTCCACATAAACATATAATGTATGCACCATATATTTATAATTTGTATATAAATATATCTAATAAATATATAAATGTATATGTGAATTGAATATGAATACAATTCTATATTGATATAAATTTATATGTACATTAATGTATATATGTATTATCTGTAGAGAGATGATAATTAATCTATGAGAGCAGATAAAGTTATCAAGCTAGAAAGTGTTATGAGAGAAGCAAACAGGACTAAGGATAGAACTGTGGGGAAAACCAATAGAGCAAATAAATGATGCCTGTCTGATAAGCCAAAAAGGAATCTGAAAAAGAGCAATTAAATAAGGTAGGAAAAAAAAAAAAAAACACGGGGCAGGGATGGGGGGGAGGAAAATCTAACAAGGAGAGCATGTCTAAGTTCATGTTGGTGAACCTATGGCACACATGCTGGAGGGGGCTGCATCCCTCCCCCTCTCCACATGGGCCTGAGGACATTTCTCACAGGACCCACCCCTCTGCCCAACAGCCAATGGGAGCACTTCCTCCCTCGCTTGTCTGGGGTAATAGTTTGCCATCACTGATCTAGGTTATGAGTGGTGTTAAATGCAGCCAAAAGGGTGACAGAGACTGACAAAGGACTATCAGATTTGGCAATTAAGAGATCATTGTGTACTTTGCAAAGAGCAGATTGCAGAGGGCTGAGTAAGTGAAAGGAGCCTAGGTGGAGGCAGCAAATATTAGCCTTTTAAAAGGTTTGACTGATGACTGTAGGAAAGAAATACACAATTAATTTGAAGGGTTAGTAAAGTGAAAGTTTTTTTTTTCTTTTTTCTTTTAAATTCAAGATGGTGGAGATGTGAAGATGTTTAAAGGCAGTAGAGAAGGAATCCATAGTTAGGGAGAGGTTGAGGTCTGGAGAAAGATGGGGAATAATAGAGGAAGCAATCTTTTGGAAAAGATGGAAGGAGATGGGATCAAATGAAAAAATTAAATACAATTAAGTAAGTGAAGCACTTATCCCTTGGACGACAACTGGTTCACACTCATGCAGTGATTCTCTACTAGGAATGAGTCTTGGAGGAGCAGCTGCAGAGTGCTCTACCCAAGCCACCAAATGTTGTGTGCCAGCTCACTTCACAAGCACAAAGAACTTATTAGGGCCTCCAGTTTTCTCTAGAGGCTGGTTCCCAAGTTCTAATATAAGAGTACACTTTAGTTCCATTCCCAAATCCTAATTCTTTTTGGTTCATGTTGCTTTTACCTACTTAGGGTCCCCAGTTTTACTCCCCCTTTCACTATTGCCCGAAAGAAGGGAAGGAGAATAAGAATTTATATGAAATTAATGTTACACATATTTTATTATATATAGTTATATATTCCATTTAAAGGCAGCTGGGTGACACAATAGATAGAGCACCAGGTGTGGAGTCAGAAAGACTCAAGTTCAAATCCACTTCAGATGCTTATTAATTGTGCTACCCTTGGCAAGTCACTCAAAATGGGGATAATACTAGCACCTACCTCCCAGAGTGGTTGTGAGCATCAAATGAGAAAATAAAGTGTTAACTGTTAGCTATTATTATATAGTATAAGTGCCAGGCCATGTGTAAAGTACTTTATAATTATTATCTCATTTGATCCTCACAACCCTGAGGTAGATGCTATTAAAATCCCCATTTTAAAACTGAGAAAACTGAGACCAATAAAGAAGTCACTCAGCATTAATGCTAAATGCATTAGTAAACTGAAATCAATATTAAAATGTTAAAAGCATTAAGATCCAAAGTGTTTCTTCTGGTAAATCTGAAATTCCAGTTCTCCCTATCCTGTCCTCAGGTAGCTCAGAGTATTGGATCAGGAGTCAAAAAGACTCATCTCCCTGAGTTCAAATCTGGCTTTAGACACTTCTTTATTTGTAAAGTGAGTCAGAGAAGGAAATGGCAAAGTACTCCAGTATCTTTGCTAAGAAAACCCCAAGATGTAGACTCTAAACGATCACTCTGTTGCAAATATTAATAATATGGAAATAGGTCTTGATCAATGATACATGTAAAACCCAGTGGAATTGCTTGTTGGCTACGGGAGGGGTTTGGGAGGAGAGGAGGGAAAGAACATGAATCATGAAACCATGGAAAAATATTCTAAATCAAATAAAAAGTAAGCAAACAAACAAATAAATAAATGAAAATAAATACAAAACAACAGATACAAAAAAACTGAAAAAAAAAAAAAGAAAAGAAAACCCTAAAAGAGTTGGACACAAATGAACACTCTGTCTCTGTCTCTCTCCTTGCTCTCTGTCTGGTTGTCTGTCTCTCTCTCCTCCACCCCTCTCTCTGTCTCTGTCTCTGTCAGTCTGTCTTGCTCTCTCCCTCTCTCCTCTGCCCCTTATCCTGCAGCAAAGACAGAAGAACTCACAGGTGAAAGCTATTATTAAGCATTCTTGAGCTAACAAAAGAAGGGGGAAATCAGCTGGCCTATACCAGCCTTAGTTCCCTTTTTTTCCTGGCCAGTGGCAATCATCAATTCCTACTCCTGGTTACTGACCCTCTCCCCAGGTCACTTGATGTTGGTCCTCCCAACCCTTCCAAGGTTACCTTGTGTCTATTTTCTGTGGGTTCTGTCTATTTTTCTATGTGTACATAGTATTGTCCCATTGGAAGGCCAACTTTGTGAGAGCAGGAACTTCGTGTTTATGTGTTTATATCTTTAGTGCTTAACCCAGGACAAGGCACCAAAAGGGGGCTCAATCCTATCCATCAATGCTCTTGATTGATAAGTTGATTCGTGGGTATGGGGAAGGCCCCTGAACCTCCTGCATGGCTCTGGTTCTTTCTCAATGTCTCCTCTCAACATGAAGTTGACACTGAAATGGGGAGGTGAAATATAAAGTATTGCCGTAGGCCTTGAAGCCATTGTAATCAGAGCACAATGTTCTGACAGCTGTTCTTTAGCAAAGGCTAATCCAGATATCTCTCTTTGGCATCTAAAGATCCAGAAAATGGAAATGGGCAGTGAAACAGGTGCTTCAGAAGGGCTCACTTACCTTGAGATGTATGTTCCAGTACCCCTATCCCTTTAAAAATTAGCATTCACTTTTTTTCACTTCTAATTATTTATGGAAATTTTATTTTTCATTATGAGTCATCATTATCCAGTCATTTTTGGCATTTTGATTTCTCTTGTTGGCTCTTTATCCTTTGATCATTTTATTTGTTAGAGACTTGCTCTAAAATATTTTGTCAGTTCCTTATAAATTTTGTGTCAAGTTTTTAATGTTTGTCCTGTTAAAATTTTATTTTTGGGGGGCAGCTGGGTAGCTCAGTGGATTGAGAGCCAGGCCTAGAGATGGGAAGTCCTAGGTTCAAATCTGGCCTCAGACTCTTCCCAGCTGTGTGACCCTGGGCAAGTCATTTGACCCCCATTGCCTACCCTTACCACTCTTCTGCCTTGGAACCAATACACAGTATTGACTCCAAGATGGAAGGTAAGGGTTTAAAAAAAAATTTATTTTTGTTTTTACTATTATTAGACCTAACCTTTATATTACTGCTTTGACATTTGCAAAGAGCTTTTAAAATATCTCATTTTATTCTCATAACAATCCCAGGAGGTAGATGCTATTATTATCCCCATTTTCCAGTTGAGGAGACTGAGGTGAAGGAGAGTGTTTTTGTTTTTATATTTATTAATACATACTTGTATAGAAAAAATTTTAAGTGGGTTATAGCTAACTTATCCCCAATGGTTTCCACTATTTAATAAGTAAATTTTTTTTCCTCTGCACAATTGAGATAAATATATCATTCCATTTTTTCTCTCCTCTTTGAATAGTTCTTTTTTTATTTTTAAGTCCATGATCCAGCTGGAATTTTGTGTGGCATATGGCATGAGATATGATCCCAAATTTATTTTGTGTTATATTTCAAGCCAGTTTCCCCAACAATACTTATTAGATCCTTTACTCATTTTTTTCTCTTAAGTTTATCAGAAAGTAATGTGTATGTATTTGATTCAATAGATTCATTACATTGAGAAATGGTTACTTGTTAAATATAGTTTTATTGACATGATTTACATTTGTGATATGCATTCGAGTCTGGAAGTACATGTCTACCATAATTCCAGCTCTGTCTGTGTGTGTGTGTCCTTGATATTCAATGAGCATTTATTAAGTACCCACTCCAACATCAGGCCTTGTGTTATTCTTTCCCACTTGCTTTCCCCCATACATTTCACTCTGATTTATCCAGTTCTATTTTGTTCCATTATTTTCAATCATGCCCAATTCTTTGTGAACCTATTTGGGATTTTCTTGGCAAAAATACTGGAGTGGTTTGTAATTTCCTTTCCCCACTCATGTTATAGATGAGGAAACTGAGGTAAACAGAGTTAAGAGACTTGCCCAGGGTCACGCAGTTAGTAAGTATCTGAGATTAGATTTGAATTCAGGAAGAGGAATCTTCCTGATTCCTGACCTGGACTCTATCTAGTACAACCCTAAGCTGTTAGTTATATGTAACCTTGAGTAGTTAGGAGGTTAGTCCTAGCATAACCCTACTTCCTCCCAAGCCTTGGGTTTATTTTTGCAGAGGGATAGCCCTATGTTGTGTGCAGGGTATCTTGATTAAGATTTGCCCAATATTGTTGTGTATTTGGATTGAGACCACTGGAGATTGCTTCCCTTGACCTTTGTTGCCTACTTTGAGACAGAGACAGTCCATGGCAACATAATTGTCTTTCCATGGACTACTTTTCCCAGAGAAATACTCCTCCCTTTGAGTAAATCTATCTGATTTCTATAGGCATCGCATCTGTAACTTTGTCCTTAGTATCATCACCCTCTACCGAGCTGAGATAGCTGGCTCAGTGCTGGCAATTCAGGACAGTTCATGAAAAGATCTTCTTTTTGTACTCCTACAAAATGAAGCCAAGAAAGAGAAAGAGACATCCTGACTTTGTTGCTTACTAACTGAGCAACATAGACAAGTCATTTAATTTCCTTGGGCCTCAGTTTCATAATTTGTAAAATGAAGAGGTTGGACTAGATGGCCCTTGAGATCCCTTCCAACTCTAGATCTATGATCTATTATCTATGACCACGCAAAATAATATTCAAGAATATTTATTATTACTAATACAATTATTTTCACCTACCTGGTTAGGACATAGCAGGCTCAAAATAGGGTTACACTTGCAACAAAGATCCCTCCCCCCATTTACTGCTATTTTTCTAATTTTATCTCCATTTGGTTTTCTTCGTGGAAATACATTTTAATTTTATGTAATCAATATTTCCAAATTATCTTCTGTGATCCTCTATCTCTTGTTTTGTCATAAACTCTTCCCTTTATTGTAGATCTTATAGATAATTCCTTCCTTTGTCATCTGATTAATTTATGATGCCATCCTTGGTGTTATAGGCCCATTTGGAGCTTATCTTGGCATACAGTGTGAGATGTAGGTGTATGTCTAGTTTCTGACAGACTTCTTTCCAGTTTTCTCAATAGTTTTGACTGAATATTGATTTCTTACTTTAGTAGCAGATCTTTATTTTTCTCAAACGTTAGACTACTGGGATCTTTTCTGAGATCATGATTGCCACCTCAGCTTTTTTTATTTCAACTTAAGATTTTGTTTAAGGAGATCTACCTTCCATTTTCCTGGGTAGAATTTGTTTTTCTTAGGCCTAAATCCTCCATTAATCAAACTTCCCACTTATTCTCTCCTATCCTTTTCCCTTTCCCTTTTTTTCCTCTGTTAGGTAGAATGTATTTCTATACTCAGATCTCTGTGTCTGGGGTTTCTTCCCTTGATTAGTTCATAGGAGAATGAGATTAAGTGTTGCCTCCTACCTCTGTCTCTTCTTCCTTCTTTGTGTAATAGCCTATTTGTGTACCCCAATTCAGTGATATATTTTTTCCCTATCCTCTTCTTTCTTTCTCTGCCCTAGGATATTCCTTTTCCCTTCTCTTCCCTTCCATTTCTATCTTCCTTCCTGCCTTCCTTCCT
>NC_058130.1:537388253-537531736 GCF_016433145.1 Gracilinanus agilis | reverse complement strand
TTTTCTTTCTTTCTTTCTTTCTTTCTTTCTTTTTCTTCCTTTCTTTCTTCCTTTCTTTCTTTCTTCCTTTCTTTCTTTCTTCCTTTCCTTCCTTCTTCCTCTTTTCTTTCTTCCTTTCCTTCCTTCTTCCTCTTTTCTTTCTTCCTTTCCTTCCTTCTTTCCTTCTTTCTTTCTCTTTCTCATTACCTTCTCTCTTAGAATCAAAAATGTGTGTTGGTTTCAAGGCAGAAGAGTGGTAAGACCTAGGTAATGGGGACTAAATGACTTGATTAGGGTCACACAATTAGAAAGTGTCTGAGACCAGACTTGAACCCAGTACCTCCTGTCTCTGGACCTGGCTCTCAATCTACTAAGCTACTTAGCAATCCTCTTCTATTTTTCTTTTAAGATCATCAAAACATTACAAAATCATCTTCAGGTCTTCTGTTTTATTAGACTACTTTTATGACTCCTAATGATAGAGTTCTAAGGGACCACATATATCACCTTTTAATTTTAGATTGCAAGCAGTTTATGCTTGATTAGTTCCTTTCTCATGTTGTTGTTGTTTTTATTTCTTTTGACAACTGTGCCTATATTCAAAATTTTTCTGTAAAGTTTTGGTCTTTTCATCAAAAATGTTTTAGGTCTTTTCTTTCATTAAATGTTCAACAGCTAGACCTGGAGCTAGGAAAATTGAGTTCAAATCCAGCCTGAGATACTTGCTAGGTAAGTGATCCTGGGCAACCTTCTTAGCCTCAGTTTCCTCATCTCTCAAATAAAATGGAAAAGGAAATGCCAAACCACTCTAGTATCTTTGCTATGAAAATCCCAAATGGGTCAGAAAGAGTCATACATGACTGAAATGACTGAACAATATATTAAAAACTTTTAGTATTCCTAGATATATTATTCTTTACTTTAAACCCATATCTTTTGCCTTCTGGAATGCTCTATTCCATACACTCCATTTCTTAACACTGGTAGATACTAAATTATGACTATATATTTTCCTGATAATCCTGACTATAGCTTTTCAATACATAATTTCTTCCTTTTTGACTACTTGCAGTATTTTTTCTTTTACCAGAAAGTTCTCATATTGTTTCAGGGACTTTTCATTTCAACTTTTCTTTCAGATGATCAGTGGATTGTTTCTATTTTTACTTTGCCTCTGGTAGTTTTCTTTTATTATTTCTTGAACTGTAATATCAAAGGGGCACTCACTAGGTGGCTCAGTGGTTAGAGAGCCAGGCCTGAGATAGGAGGTCCTGTATTCAAATTTGACCTCAGACACTACCTAGCTATGTGACTCTTGGCAATTGAATTAAAAGTTGCCTAGCCCTTCTTACTGCTCTTTTGTCTTGGAACTGATACTTAGTATCGACCCAAGTATCTAAGTATCTAAGAAGAGAATTGTTTAAATAAATAAATAAATAAATAAATAAATATATATATATATATACATATATGCAAGGCTTTTTTTTTTGGTTATGATATTCAGATAGTCCAGTGATTAATTATCTTTCCTCAGTCTACTTTCCAGGTCAGTTTTTTTTTTTACATTTAATATTGATTTTTTAGAAAAGTTAACATGGTTACATGATTCATGTTCTTACTTCCCCTTCACCCCCCAACCTCGCCCCTCCCCATAGCCAATGCGCATTTCCACTGGTTTTAACATGTGTCATTGATCAAGACCTATTTCCATATTATTGATACATTGGTGTGGTTGTTTCAAGTCTACATCCCCAATCATGTCCGCCTCAACCCATGTGTTCAAGCAGTTGTTTGTCTTCTGTATTTCCACTCCTGCAATTCTTCCTCTGAATGTGGGTAGCGTTCTTTTCCATAAGTCCCTCAGAATTGTTCTGGGTCATTGTATTGCTGCTAGTACAGAAGTCCATTACATTCGATTTTACCACAGTGTATCAGTCTCTGTGTACAATGTTCTTCTGGCTCTGCTCCTTTCACTCTGCATCAATTCCTGGAGGTCTTTCCAGTTCACATGGAATTCCTCCAGTTTATTATTCCTTTGAGCACAATAGTATTCCATCACCAGCATATACCACAATTTGTTCAGCCATTCCCCAATTGAAGGACATACCCTCATTTTCCAGTTTTTTGCCACCACAAAAAGCACGGCTATAAATATTTTCATACAAGTCTGTTTATCTATGATCTCTTTGGGGTATAAACCCAACAATGGTATGGCTGGATCCAAGGGCAGGCATCAGTTGTTTGTTTTTTTTATTTTTTAATTTTTTTAAACATTTATTAATATTTATTTTTAACATGGTTACATGATTCATGCTCCTACTTTCCCCTTCACCCCCCACATTCCCCCCACCCATGGCTGATGCACATTTCCACTGGTTTTAACATGTGTCATTGATCAAGACCTATTTCCATATTATTGATAGTTGCATTGGTGTGGTAGTTTCAAGTCTACATTCCCAATCATGTCTGCCTCAACCCATGTGTTCAAGCAATTGTTTTTCTTATATGTTTCCTCTCCTGCAGTTCTTCCTCTGAATGTGGGTAGCGTTCTTTACCATAAATCCCTCAGAGGTGTCCTGTGTCATTGCATTGCTGCTGGTACAGAAGCCCATTACATTTGATTTTACCACAGTATGTCAGTCTCTGTGTACAATGTTCTGTCTCTTCTCCTTTCACTATGCATCATTTCCTGGAGGTCTTTCCAGTTCACCTGGAATTCCTCTAGTTTATTATTCCTTTGAGCACAATAGTACTCCATCACCAGCATATACCACAATTTGTTCAGCCATTCCCCAATTGAAGGACATACCCTCCTTTTCCAGTTTTTTGCCACCACAAAAAGCCTCCACCAAAAAAAACCCTCTCTTGATTAACTTCCCTTTCTACCCCCTCCCTTATTATTCCCCTCTTTTTATTTTTAAAGGCCTAATGAATTCTCTCTCCCTTCTTCTCCCCTCCATTTTTTGACCTCCCCACTCCCCTGTTCCCCTTGGTTTATCCCTTCTGACTTTCTCAGTAGGGTTAGAGTTTTATATCCCAGTGGAAAAATATAGCTACTCTTCCCTTTTTACTCTGCCGCCATCTTAACCCGGAACTGGAAATTCATCAGTTGTTTTTTAATATGAGATACCTTATATTTTCTTCTATTTTTTTCAGTCTTTTGACTTTATTTAAATATTTCTCATCTCATAAAGTCGTCAGCTTTGACTTGGTCCATTTTTGGGTAAGATTTTGTATCTCTTGTGTTGTTGTTAATTCTCTTTTCAATTGTTTCTCCTATAGCTATCATTTCTTTCCCTCAAGGATGCTAATTTGGTTTTTAAAGTAATTTTAAAACACTTTTAAAAACTTTTGCTTGATCTCTCCCAGGAATTCTAGTTAAACTTGTATCCTGCTATGTTTTTCTTTGTTGCTTTGCTTGTAGATGTTTTAGAATCATTCTTTCTCTGGAATTGTGTCTTGGCTGTCCTTTTCACCATAAGAAGTCTTTACAGTAGATTCTTTTTTTGTTTGTTTGTTCATTATTTTAGCCTACTTCCTTACTTTTAACTTTATGTTAAGGCCAGGTTTTACATACTTTTTTCCTTTAATTACATTTAGAAACAATTTTTTTTAAACCCTTACCTTCCATCTTGGAGTCAATACTGTATATTGGCTCCAAGGCAGAAGAGTGGTAAGGGTAGGCAATGGGGTCACACAGCTGGAAAGTGTCTGAGACCAGACTTGAAACTAGGACCTCCTGTCTCTAGGCCTGGCTCTCAATTCACTGAGCTACCCAGCTGCCCCCTCAGACACACTTCTTTAGCTGTGTGACCCTGGGAAAAATCACTTAATCCTGATTGCCTAGCCCTGGCAGCTCTTCTGTCTTAGAATTAATAATAAGATGGAAAATAAGGATATTTTTTTAAAGTGTGATTTAGAGAAAGAATTCCTTATGTGAATTATTTTGTAAACCAAAAGAATCCTTTTGTTATGCTAATAGTCACCTCTATTTCTTTATTTTTTTTTTTAAACCCTTACCTTCCATCTTAGAATCAATACTATCTATTGGTTCTAAGGCAGAAAAGTGGTAAGGGCTAGGCAATGGGGGTGTTAAGTGGCTTGCCCAGGGTCACTTAGCTGGGAAGTGTCTGAGGCCAGACTTGAACCTAACTAGGACCTCCCATCTCTAGGCCTGGCTCTCAAATCACTGAGCTACCCAGCCGCCCCCTAGAAACAAATTTTGACAATTTTTTCTGACATTTTTCAATTCAGATTCTCTCCCTCCCTTCCTTCTCCCCTCCTCCCTGAGGCAGTAGAGAATCTGTTATAGATTATACCAGCCCTAACATGCGAAACATATTCTTATATTCCTCATGCCATGAAAGAAGACACATATCACACATACGATAAAAAAAAAAAACAAAAAAAAACAAAAAACACCTCAAATGCTCATTTCTTAAAGGAATGTCCGGGTAGATCTTGTGCCTTTTTGTCCCTTCTGTTCTTTTCTTGATGTATTGAATATTAAGTTATTCTAAGATCTTGGGGTAGCTCAAGTTAGGGATGTGCAAGATTTCAGTATTTCCAGTGTGGTCTGATCCAGTGCAAAGACTGATCACTGATTTCTTGCTCTGAAATCTGTGAGTTTTGCCCTGGATTTGAGTCTGTGGACTGACCTCTGGGACATTCCAGTAGATTGCTGCTGGACTCATACGGTATTGATAATTAATTTATGGAATTATGTAATGGGGACAGGCATTTTTACCTTTTTGGGTACTTTCCAGGAAAGATCTATAATGACACTGGGAAGTGAAGGCATTGAGGGGATTAGAGTAGAGCCTAATAGTGAAAAGGATACAGAGGCAGATAGTATGAGAATGGGAAATAGGGATGTGAAGGAAGACAAGCAAGGTGAGGAAGAGGATGGGATGGAGATACAGATGGCATCACTACTGTAACTGTGGATTAGAGGTGGAAGTACTTGGCAACATGGAGCCCATGGATATAGAAGAATGCTTGAAATCAGGGAAGGAGTTTGAGCTCTCATTTTATAGGGTTTTTGGGGTAAAAGACTAATTCTTAATTATGCCACCTTAGGGTTACTTAATTTAACAAAGTCAAATCATCTCAAAGTCGTTAATAAAATCTTGAAGTTAATATGTCCAATTCATCTCAAAATTGTCAACATCATTTGGTGAGCTGCTGGTCTGTACTGCAGATATCTGAGATTTGTTTGGCATTTACATATCATAGGACCAAAGGGTCCTGACTATAGCACTTACATGGCTTCTATGGATTCAGCACTTATTGTCAAATTGTGAATTTTGGTACAATATGATACAATTTATAAATCATGATCCTTTGATATATTTTTTTTAACCCTTGTACTTCGGTGTATTGTCTCATAGGTGGAAGATTGGTAAGGGTGGGCAATGGGGGTCAAGTGACTTGCCCAGGGTCACACAGCTGGGAAGTGGCTGAGGCCGGGTTTGAACCTAGGACCTCCTGTCTCTAGGCCTGACTCTCACTCCACTGAGCTACCCAGCTGCCCATGATCCTTTGATATTTGGGATGGTTTGTATATAACTTTCAGGTTCCCCTTTGCAATCTTATTTCCAGCTATTGCCCCTTTATCCTGGCTACTTATAAACTTATTATACTGACTAGAAGTAGGTGATCAGGGGGACCAGAACAAGATGCACTTTTTAGCACAGCCCTTCTCAGCTGTCTGCAAAGCCTTGCTGCCTCAAAATGGCAGAACTGAAGATTCCCTCTTTAGTCTGAGATTTCTGCCATGGCTATTCACTTACAGGCTTTAGAATAGAACTGAAACCTCATTGTATTCCTGAAGTCAAAGCCACATAAATTCTGCTTAGTATAGATCTGAGAGTCCATGATTCCTTCTCACCTTGGAATATTTCCTCTAGGTGCAAGTCCTTTCCTCAATCCTCCAAGTCACAGATCCTTGCCAGGTTAGCATCTGTTACTAGACCCTCTACAATGTTGGGATCCTTTTTAGTGGTATGGAACTTCTTCTTTCCCCAGAGCATAGATTCTCCCTGGTTTAATTCTCCATCCCATCATTCCTGGGTAGGCCTATCTCTAGGATTTATACATCTCTCTGTCTGCCTAGCCTCACCAATGCTAGAAAAATTATTCATTATAATTTTTTTTCCTCTTGGAGTTCTGTATCAGAACTATATCAGGTACATTTTCTTAATCCTTGTCAAGGAATAATAGAGGAATTCTGCTGTACCTATTCCTTCTAGTTAGCTGTGTTGGTTCCACCTTTAATTAACTTACTTTTTCTTTTTTCTTTCTTTTTTAAAAAATCCTTTCCCTTCCATCTTAGAATCAATACTTATTGGTTCTAAGGTAGAAGAGTGGTAAGGGCTAGGCAATTGGGGTTAACTGACTTGCCCTGGGTCACCCAGCTAGGAAATGTCTGAGGCCAAATTTTAATACAGGACCTCCCACTTCCAGGCCTGGCTCTCAATCCACTGGGCCTCCTCCTGCTCCCAGTTAACTTACTTTTGCTAGATTAGATCTCTCCCATCATATGCTAGTAACACAAAAAAACCATCATAAATAATAAGCACACTTCCTTATTGAAGTATGCTATAAACAAAAGTTGGGGAAGTTATACAAATGAGAGGAAACCACAAAAGACTTCTGGGAGCCAAATATGTGTTTGGCTCAACCAAGGAGAGCTAGAAGGATCTCACCAAAGTAATTGTGTTCTTCACAAGGTTATAGCCACTATGAATTAAAGGACACAGTTGTGGGCCAACTTCTTCACATGTCTCTGACTACAAGAAAATCTCTAGTTCAGCATTCAAAAGTTTATGCTCTTCTTTCTCTAACTCATTCCCTCAAGTGTCTTCCAACATCTGAAGATGTGTCTCCCTTCCTTGTGCCAGATGTATTCCAGAGGTCTTTAGACCAATAAGGAATTTCATTTCTTTTTACAAATGTAATACAACTTACAACATGCAATATCAAAGAAACTTTCCAGTCTACATGAATGTTTTCCATTTTCTACAATTATTTATTTGTCTTTTACTATGGCTTTCTTTTTAAATAGATCACAATCCTTTGTTAGTCAAATTATTTTATTTTTTATAATGTTTACATTACTTTTAAAGACAGTTTTCAACATTTTTCTGAAGAAGTTTTAGTTGATTGACTTATAGAATGTTTTCTGTTAGATTTCTTCTTTGGTTTACTTATTACCTATCAGACAGGTTTCCTTTCCTTTTTCTCCTTTCCTCTCTTCTCCTTTTTCTTTTTTTCCTTCTTTCTTTCCTTCCTTTGTTCTTTCCTTTGTTTCTTCCTTCCTTCCTTCTTTCCTTCCTTCCTTCCTTCCTTCCTTCCTTCCTTCCTTCCTTCCTTCCTTCCTTCCTTCCTTCCTTCTCTTTCTTCTTTCCCTTATTTCACTCTTTTATTTCCTTCCTTTCTTTTTCTTATTTCTAGGGAACTGATGTCTCATTTTCTTTTTCCATTTTAAAAAAAAAAAAGATGTTTTAGATAAGGAACTGTGAAAGATCTAGGTCTCTGTTCATTTATCTCTTTTGCCTCCTCATTATTGCAGTATTGAAGCAGACAGGTGCTGGGATAGTCTGGCCTATAATGTCCTGCTCTATCCTAGTGAAAGTTAGAGATAAGTCGAAGTAGCTCCTTCAGAGTATTGTGGTATTATTTTTATGTGGCTGCTCTTGAAGGCCTCTGCCTCTGGATCTTAAACTTAAACTCCTATTGTCCCTACTTTGGTTTTCTTATTACTATATCCCTTTACCCCTTACTCATGACAACAGTGGTTGTAGGGGCTGCCCCTTGTGCAGGGGCGATTGAATTCTTCTCCACTTTTCAGGCTGTTTATTTTACTTTCTTTTAGGGGTCATAGTGTTTGCAGCAGGGCTCCCATCAGAGGCTTCTTGGGGAGGAGCTGTAGCCATGCATACTCCCTTGGGAGTTCTATGCATCTCCTGAATCTACTCTTTGAATTGGTATGGCTCCAACTTGGCAAATAGCTATTAGTGGCATAGATCCTTGAGGATAGTCAAATGAATTATTTATGTTGTGTGGGGTCCTGACAGTAGATGCAGATTAGCCATCAAAGATAAATTACTTCCCCTACCTCCCCCATCCAGCTGATCTTTAATAATTCTGATATCATTTATATAGGGATTATTCTGTGTCAAGCATTGCGCTAAGTGCTTTGCAATTATTATCTCATTTTACTGTCATAACAACCCTGAGAAATGAGTATTATCATTATTATTATTTTATCCCCTTACCTTTTGTCTTAGAATCCATATTAAGAATTGGTTCCAAGGCAGAAAAGCAGTAAGGGCTAGGTAATTGGGGTTAAATGACTTGCCAAGGGTCACACAGTTAGGAAGTATCTGACATCATATTTGAACCTAGGACCTCCTATCTATAGACCTGGCTCTCTATCCTCTGAGCCATCTAATGGGTACCCTGATTATTATTATTATTATTGTCATTTTATAGATAAGGAAATGGAGGCAAATAGAGGTTAAACAATTTGCCCATGGTCACAAAGCTAGTAAATGTCAGAAGCTGGATTTTAATTTTAATTCAGATCTTCCTGACTCCAGTCCTTACACACTATCTATTCTATGAACCTATGAAAAATTTCAGAGGCATTGCCCAAACCTAAAGTTAAAAGTCTGTAGTTATACAGTTCACATCATTTCTAGAAGTTTATCTTTGTATCATCATTTCATGGAAAAAGTATATGCCTTTCAGTGGTCCAAATGGGTGACTATCACTCCCCTTTTTGGCTAAGACAGCAGGTTAAATACCAAGGACTGTCTTTTGCCTTTTTTCATATCCTGAAGCATTTGGCACTATACCTGGCACATATGCTAAATAAATGTGCTTAATAAATGCTTACTGATTGACTGTCTTGCACAATGATGGCATTCAGCACCCAGTAGTTGCATTGGAGCTATAAATCTTCACTCTTCCTAGACATACTGCTAGAGCCTTGACTCCATAAGAATAAGAACAATTCTGTAATAGTTTCAGGAATGCTAACGTTCAGAACAAGCTAAGTTTGGGAATAATTGTTAGTGTAGCAGGAATAGACTAAAAGTCCAAAGGGAAAGGTAGAGCTGGAAGTGCTCCAAAGACAGAGTGCTCAGATAAGAAATTGGAGACTTTCTCCTTACTCTTTCTGGCTTCATCATCAATGATCTTCAAGCAACCTCAGTCATGCAGACCAAGAGACCAATCAGAAGTTGCTGTGTCATGCATTTTCTTAGCAATGAGCTAGAGCTCATGCCCAACTCCATGGAAAGTGCTCCAATCCATCTTCAATACAGTAAGAATAACAAAAACAATTTTTAAAAAAGCTGTTTCAGGTAAGGGGACAATCCAAAAAAGGAACATGACCATGACCTAGTGTGTTTGGGATGATGTTAATGAAGAGAAGACAGACTACTTCACTTCTATTTTCTATATCAAGAAGAATGATATTTGGACTGTAAGAATAGAAAGAAAATAGCAAATAAAACAAGGAAATGGAGAGACATTCCTGTGATGTTTTCAAATATGTACTAATAACTTAGCTACAGGCATAGTGGCAAGATGGTCAGATTTGCAAATGACCTAAGTATGGAGGGATAGGGAACTCATTGGATGACTGAGTTCAGATTTAGAAAGAATGGCTAAGTCCAACAAAATGAAATTTGGTAGGGATAAATGTACAATCCTAGGTTTATAATTAAATATAATCCATGCTCCAGTTCCCTGGTCCTGGAATTACATAGACCAAATTCAGTCTCAAAGGGTTTTTCACAAATTACTTTCTGGTTTGTGCCCTCACCCCATGTTTTCTTCCAAGAAATATCAGAATTTGGCTCATTTTACCCCCACTCAGTGCCTCCCTAGAGATGATTAGAAAGTATCTCATATTTAGTTTTCTACAGAAAAGGTTAAAGGGTCCTCGAGTCCCATACAAGTACTTAGGACAAAAATACATCAAATCAAGGGTGGGCTTTATTTCACGCAATAGAAAACAGGAAATAGGGCAGCTGGGTGGCTCAGTTGGATTGAGAACCAGGCCTAGAGATGGGAGGTCTTGGGTTCAAATGTGGCCTCAGACACTTCCTAACTGTGTGACCCTGGGCAAGTCACTTAACCTCCCCATTGCTTAGCCCTTAGTGCTCATCTGCCTTAGAACCAATACACAGTATTGATTCTAAGATGGAAGGTAAGGGTTAAAAAAAAATAGGAAATACAAAGGACTCATAACTATTTTGAGTAAAGTAATTCTTTGTCTCTAATGAATTCTACTTTTCTCAAGGATCTGTGTAGTCCTCTAAACTTATATTTCCTTGTGTCTTGGGCATCCCTAAGAGGGAAGGCATTTGGGAGCTGATAGTTACATCTCTCCATTCATTGATTCTCTTCTAGATATCAAGATGGTTCTCTAGACTTGAGTACTACTATAGGGTTGGTGTTCCCTTGAAAGGTGAAAACTATGTGGGATGCTAAATACTCAGCCACTCACTTCTTAATTTCCTCTGAACCTAACAGTTGTTATAACTTATAATAAGAGGGAAGGACAAGATTCTGCTTTAATCCTCAATATCATGTCTGTTTCCTAATTGTCTTTGACTCCAGCTACTTGCCATGTCCCTACACTTCTCTGTTTGCTCCAGAAAGTCAGCGTTGTGTAGGAACCCCTCTTTTCTTCAGTAATCTTCACCTACGTACTCAGCTCTTATCCAGGAACTGTATCTTCTCTCTTGATCCAAGAATTTTTGCACATTTTTAGCAAAACTAGAAAAAAGAATGAAGGGAAATAATGATATGACTTAAAATTAGTCAAAACTTATCTGCTTAAAGAACATACTGATGCTAAAAAACAGGAAATGGATTCAGAAAAAGACTTGGACATAGATTACAATAATTTCATAAACATTTAAACTCAGATAAGTCATTTGCTTTAGAGAGGAGGCCAAAAGTGAAGGAATAGCCTTTTAATCAACAAACACTTGATTTATTAAGGAAAAAGGAATGGTAGCCAACGAGAAACTGATTTAGAATGCATGATTATTTGTAAAATCTCACAGAGATAGATGATAGACAATTTTAATTAATTCCACATAACGAAGAGATGAGAATCAGTGGAGGGAAAAAATAAATTAAAGATATCTTGAATAAAGATTCAACTAACCAAAGTCATATTAAGAACATTTAGGGCTAAAATGGAAAGAAAGCAACAAATATATTGAAAAAAAGAAAAGATCTTTAAAAATATTTTTGTAACATTTTATTATCAAACACAGTGGCATTGCCACATTTGAACTTTAACACAAAAGAAGTGGAAAATGTCACTGAAGAAAATAAGGATGGGAAAAACAGTTGCATTAGACAAAAAAATTTCCATAGGAATCCTATTTTGGAGGAAAACATAATTTTCAGGTATCTAAAGGTTTAATTCTCAAAGTATTTGAAGGAGCAAATGATATCAAAGTCAGGGGGAAAAATCTCAGAAGTTATTATTGCCAAAAGATAACCAAGAACCAAGACCACCAACCCATATGCACATTTCCCCACTTGTGTACAGTTTTTATGAGAATAATTTACACATAATGAATGAGGGCATGCTTGACAAAGGTATGTGTAAGGTCTTGGATTGATTGAGATGAATTCTCACCTAATAACTTTATCAGAGTTGAAATGGATAGAGTATCCTGGCCACACTATATATTACTATAGGATGTTCCTGCTGAGGTACTTCCTCTGCTAATACAGAGCATCATTTTCTCCCCAACTTAAGGTCTTAAAGCCATAGCCTCTTCCTTTTCCACTTCCCAGGGTATTGGTGAAGAACTAGAACCTTGGTTATCCTGATTCTAAGGATAGCTTTCTATATACTATCTGTTCTTGCTTCCTGAGGTTATTATGCCATTATAAGCTTAGACACAGAAAACAAATCCTGCTCCTCAAAGCTACTTTGTAATTATTCTGGAACTCACTGGGGGATAATGTCCATAAAGTGACACCAATGGAATGTCTGGTTAGAGTTTTTCCTTTCCAAAGCCTGCTTTTATTTTTCAGAGTGGAAATTCAATTGGCATCCAACAGATGACTTCTAGTTTTACTGACCTGTTCTTGGTTTAATGGGAGGGTATCCTTTTCCAAAGGATCACACCCTAGTTCTTCATTAGCTACCTAATTACTCCAATTGATATTCATTTTTGGCCATATTTTCAATGAATTAAGCATTTGCCCAAGAAACACAGGTCAAAGAGCCCTCAGTATTTTCCCAGGATTATAAAAGATTTGGATGAAAAGTATCAGAAAATTTAGACTGGAAAAAAATTTAGAGGCCATGCCGTCATTTTAAAGGCAAGGAAACTGAGGCCAAAAGATTATGACTTACTTGTCCAAGGTCACATAAGATCATATACAACTAGGCTAGTTTTATGAACCCAAATACAATATTCTTCACACCACAGTACAAATACTTACCAAAGGCGGTGTAATGGTTAGAGAGCACTGGGCCTAGAGTCAGCAAGACCTGATTTCAAATTTAGTTTCTCTTAACTAGATATAGGACTCTGGGCAAGTCACTTAATTAATGCTCTTTGCCTCAGTTTCCTCATCTGTAAAATGAACTGGAGAAGGAAATGGCAAACTGTTCCATTATATGCCAAGAAATCCCAAAGGGAGTCACGAGTCAGACATGACTGAAGAACAACAGTAACAACAAAGCTTAAAGGTTATATAATTAGAATTTTAAAAAAAATTTATGATATAGAGGGGAGGCAGCACTGTGTAGTGCAGGGGTCGGCAGCGTATGGCTCTTTCTGCAGGAGCCATAAAGTCAATTTTTTTTCAGGTGCTGTTACAGGAGCGCGCACTGTGAGCACTGTACGGCTCTCATGAAATTTGGCTCTTGAGGCCAAAAAGGTTGCTGACCCCTGGTGTAGTGGAAAGAATGCCACATTTTACCCACACCAGATAATACTCTTCAGGATGCTTGTATTTATCAGGGACAGATGCTACTGACAGTGCAGAAAAATGAAGATGGATCATGGCCAAGGTCTTTCTACTCCTATTCCTTTTTTTTTTTTTTTAATCCAAACCTTCTGTCTTAGAATCAATAGATTCTTTAGGCTTGTTAAGAGCTAAGCAATGGGAGTTAAGTGACTTGCCCAAGGCCACAAAGATAGGAAGTATCTAAGGCTGTATTTGAAACCAGAACCTCCCATCTTCAGACCTGGCTCTCTATCCACTGAGCCACTTAGCTGCCCCCCCCCCCCCATTCCTGTTCCTTTTAAGTCTTACTCCCCTCCTTGTACTCAGTGATAGTGATCTTCTTTGCTAATCCTCACACAGGACACTCCTTTTTATTCCATGGATGTCACTGCTTGTTCTTCATGCCTGGAATCCCCTTCCTACCACCTTTGCCTTTTGGCAAAGCCTCTCTTGACTTCTGTCAGATCTCTACTAAAATACCACCTTCTTTAATAAACCTTTCCCCCATCCCTTTTCACTCTTGAGATTATATCCAGTTTATCTTGTATATATTATCCTTTGTACATAGTTATTTGCATAGTGATTCCCTCATTAGATTTTGAGCTCCTGGATAGCAGTGTTTTTGCCTTTCTTTATACATCCAGGGCTTAACCAGTACCTGGCACCTAGGTAGACAGTTAATGTTTATTTATTGATTTTCTTAAGGAAAAAAAAACCCAACACATTTCCATTGGCACCTAGTTATGAGAATAAAGCTAACCCTGGCACTTAATAGATGCTTATTGACTTGACATCATGTCAAACTGAACCTAACAACTTGCTGAGTCTGTTTTCTCTTGTGCAAAATGGGGATATGTATACACACTACCTCACAGAAAAGTGCTTTGCAAATTTTAAGTGTCAAATAGATGCGGATAATTACAAAATGAGAGGAGAGCACATACTTTCGAATGCAGTCAAGATGCCTTATAAACTTAGAAACAGATTGGGATGAGTTCTACTGAACTTGATTAAATTTAATGAAGATGACTTTCCAGTCCTTCACTTCCACTTAAGAAAAACAACAACCAACAAATAGTTTTCAAGTATAGGATGGAGTAGGGAGAACCCCGGTTTAATAGCCATCCCCGGGAAAAAGGACATAAGTATATTACTTAACCTAAATGCATCCCACGGGTGATCAAAGAGCTGAATTTATGTATTACAGAAAAAAATGCTGGTACATTTTTAAAATTTTTATTCTTTTCAACTGCAATTGCGTTGCAAAGGTCAGAGACTTTTCAGCCTGGAAGAAAGCCGACGAGATAAAGAACCCCCAATGCTTGAGACCAGCCTGAGCTTCTCAAACCACACATGGGAAAGACAGGTCGTCGTCGGCCTTCCTCTTCCTGAAGAGTGAGCCCAGGACATATGCCGATTTATCCTATTTCCAAAGTAGAGGTCCCTTCAGTTTCCCACGTGGGTGCCCAGCAACTCGCACCCTCGCTCTCTTCTATTCCCCCCCAACCCCCCAACATTATTTTAGGTTGGAGAACGCCCTTTCGAGCCGTCCCCTGTGACGTCACAATCCCGATTGTTCTTAAGGGCCAATCACCAAGCACGATTTCCAGGGAAACCCGGGAGGGGTGGCGGTGGGGTGCAGAGCGCGTGCGCGCGTCCTTCGCGTGGCTATATAAACATGGCCGGCGCAGTCGTGAGTTGCTGCCGCTCTGCTGTTAAGTAGGAGGATTACGTTCAAGTCTGGGGTTTTTCCCTTCTCTTTATTTTTTTATTCCATTCTCTCTCCTCCCACCCCCATCCTCTTGTGTATTTTTCCTTTTGTGTGTGTGCGTGTGTGTCAGTCGGCGGTGGCGGGGTTGGCTGGGGCTGGGCGGTGGGACCACTGTGGCTAGTGCACAAGTTTGGGCCCAGGGAGAGCCGGCGAGCTGCTGCCGCAGCATGAGCTGGTGCCGCGGGGCGGGCTCGGGATTTCACTGAGGCGCCGGGCCAGCCGGCTGGCGGGGAGCAGCCCCACGTGGGAGCGCCGGGGTGAGGGCGGCGGGAGCATGGGTTTCCTGCTGGCGTGTCCGCCGCCACAGCGCTGAGCGGCCCGGGGCTATCCTCCTTCTCGTCGTTTTTTTCGGGTTGGACCTTCCGCCACGCCGGCCCCTGACTTCTCTGCAGCAGACCCGGGGACTCTGGCTCGCTATGCTGTGGAGCTCGCTTAGTTTTGGAGCCAGGAACCGTTCGCAAAGCCTCTGCCCTCCTCTCCCCCATGAGCAGCAGCCCCGTGGCTGCCGCAGCAGCTTCAGCTGCCTCGGTTGGGGGGATGCCTGCCGGCCTCTCTGAACAAGGTGCAGCGGCCGCTTCTTCTCCTGCGTGCCTCAGCGTCCCCGGGACGGTGACCATGGCCCCAGCCCTTCTGACCAACGGCAGTGCCCAGAGCCACCTCCCTCCGGCCGCCAGCAGCGCGCTCCCGTCACCGCTGAGGAGCACCCCTGTGCCCCTGAACACGAAGGCCCCCATAAGTCTCAGCCTGGTGACCGCAGCATCCCAGCCGCAGGTGAAGACAGCCCCCATGGGGGCTCTGGTGACCAAACTGGCCACTGTCAATACCGTTCCCAAGACCAGCACTGGTCCCAGACTGCCCGCTCCCCAAATTGTGGCCGCGAAAGCTCCCAGCACAACTACGATCCAGTTGCCTGCCAATTTCCAGCTCTCACCGGGTAAGTTTTCAACTTTTAAAAAAAATTACTCCTCTCTCCCCTCTCCCCCAAACCATAATTACGTTGGTCGCATCTGTGATGACCTAGGAAAGGTTATATGGATAGGGCCTCTCCACCCTCCTTTCCACTCTCGTGCTCGCTCTTCCTTTTACATATTTAAAGTGTGTCAGAGACCTGGGTGCACTCCTAAAGAAACTGACATACCTAGTCTTTTGAGTTTGCAGTCAGCTTGTTGGAAACAGGACCAGAACATACTGAGTAACTTGGGTTGTATTACAAGGTTGAGAAAGCCCTTTTCCCCCTTATTTTTGAGTCATTGCTGTATTTTTTTTTCTTTGCCACAGTTCTGGAAGATAATTTCACCCAAGTGACTCAGTGGAAGCTGGAGCAGTTTTGGCAACAAGGCCTTAGTGATTCCTGGGATACGAGTGCAGTAGATGGTTTCTTTGTATAAGCCTTTTAAAGTTTCTTTGGAGAAGTGGACAGGCGGTTTCCCTAGGTTGCCTTAGGAAAGGATGTTCTGAAAGTTCTCATTTGTAATGGGGTGGGAAAGAAGTGCAAAATTTTCCAAGTATTGTTTCTGGATGTTGTCTGGATCTTGTCATTTACCGAGCTGCCTTCTGCCCGTTGGCTATGCTTTGATTGTTAATTTATGATTGTGATTTTCCATCACACAAAGCGTAAGTGACCTAGTTGATAAATAGAACCAAAGGTGTGAAATTATAGAAGTACAGTAGTTTGAAAATGCTCCAGTTGTGTTTAAGGTGGACCTTTGTCTTTTATTACTTTTATTCATCATACACATGGTGTTTTGGGAATCAGTGTTTACTTGCATTTGAAAATGCCACTTTTTATTTATGTGAAATAAATCATTCTACCTTTCAATGGATTTCTAGACAAGAGTAGGCATGACCTCATAGATGTTTTTATCATCTCTGCTGGTTAGGTAGGAAAAACAGCTGTTAGCTATTTACTGGTTGGGGAAAACTAGAGGTGGATTTCTGAATAGGAAGGTTCAGATGGCTTAATTCAGAACCTGTTTTTAGCTTTTGCTTTATGTTTGCAAATGTTATAGACTTATGATTTTCCATACATTATCTAGCCTGATTCTTCCTACAATTCTCTCTCTCTCTCTTTTTTAAATCCATACCTTCTGTCTTAGAATCCATATTAAGTATTGGTTCTAAGGCATAAAAGCAATGAATGGCTAGGCAACTGAGGTGAAGTGATTTGACCCAGGGTCACACAGCTAGAAGTATCTGAGACCATATTTGAATCTAAGACCTCCTATCTATAGGCTCTCTTTCCACTGAACCACCTAGCTGTCCCCTCCCTATCCTTCTTACTTAGGAAGATAATACTGGTATTTATGTTTTGCAGATGAAGAAACCTGGCTTTCACCATTAAGTGACTCACCCAGAGGTAGAACACAAAATTTTTGGTAGAATGAGAGTTCCTTGAGGAAAGGGATAGTCTAGTTTTTTGTCTTTGTATCCCCAGCACTTGAGACAGTGTAGCCAGTAAATAGGGAGTTTGCTTGGGAGCTGGAAAGACCCAAGTTCAAGTCTGACCTCTGACACACATGAGTTTTGTGACACTGGGCAGACACATTGATTAACCTCCAATTGCTCTCTAGACAACTGATAAGACTTTAAATTGCTGAGGAATTGCTGTAGTCGATCGGTTTGGGAGGTTTCCTGTACAAGTGAACTCTTGGTTTTTTTAAAAGTTTGATGAATTTAATTTTGTTAATAATAACTATAGCAAATATTTTTTGTTACTGAGTAAATTCTACTTTTTTCTTAGCTAAAATAATTTTTGTGGAATTTAAATGAAACACATTCTCATTTAGAGAAACTTTTATTTGTCAGCTTATTAAAACAATAATTGAAGTAATCGAAGTTCTGAATGATAAAGATGATAAAGGAAAATGAGCAGTTGATTCATATAATCTAGTGTCCCTTCTTCAAAATGAGTGGCAAGGGCAGCTCTCAGTGCATTGAGATCCAGACCACGAGACTGGAGATTCTGAGTTCAAATTCAGATACTTCCTAGCTGTGTGACTCTGGGCAAGTCATTTCACCCCAGTTGCCTAGCCCTTACTTCTTTTCTGCCTTGGAACAGATTCTGAGACAGAAGGCAAAGGTTTAAAAAACAAATGATTGGCATTGTATTTTGGGAAAATATGCCTATATGTTTAAAAAAAAAAAGAATCATGACTCTTATCAGACTTATCATTATGGTTGCCCAGCTTTTGTTATCATTCAGCCATATCCCCCACTGTGGTTTTTTTTTTTTTTTTTTGCAAGGCTACTGGAGTGCTTTGACATTTCCATATCTGGATGAGGATAATGAGGCCAATGAGGTTAAGTGACTTGCCCAGGCTTAAAAATGTCTGAGGCCAGATTTGAACTGAGATCTTTATGACTCTGCACTCTTATCTACACTTTGCCACCTAGCTGCCCAGTTGCTCATCTACCCTGTTCTTTGTCCTAAAATTTAATTTCATTAACAAATATTTAGTTCCTACTGTGTGCCATGTACTCTGTTATTACTGGGAATACTGAGGCAAAAAATGAAGCAATTCTTGCTCTCAGGTAGCTTATATTCCAAAAGGGAGTCTATTACATGTGCACAAGTAATTAGAGACTACCACTAATACTAGTCGGAATCAAAAAGGGCTTTACATTGGAATTGACACTTGAACTGAATGAACCTTGAAGGGGAAGATAATGAAGAGGGAGGAGTTAAGGAAGTATATTCTGAGTCTAGGGGTTAGTTTATGCCAAAGTTGTGGATTTGAGATGGATTGGAATATGATGGAGAGAGAATTTAATAATAATAATTATAGCTAACTAGCATTTATATAGTGCTTTAAGGTTTGCAAAATGCCTTACGTTCATAATTTCACTTGGTTGTCACAAAGGAGGAAAACTGAGGCTCAGGAGATTTTAAATGACTTTCCAAAGGCCACATACCTACTTGAACTGATGGCTTTCTGTCTCTCAATCCATTTCTGACTCTCCCCATTACACAATGTAGCTATCTAATAACATGAAATTTAATAAAGATAAAAGTGAACATTCTTACACTTGAATTCCAAACATCAACTTGAAGAATAAAATAAGATAGAGGAAGAAGAAACAGGTCCTTTGAGAAAGATCTTGGGATTCTAGTAGCCTACAGACTTGGTATGAGTCAACAATGTAATGTGGCACCCCCAAAAAGCTAATGTGATTTTTGGCTGCCTTAAGAGGTATAGGTCTAGTCATGAGACCATGTCTAGATTATATTGTGTTCAATCTTGGCCATCATATTCTAGGAAGGATATTGATAAACTGGAAAGTGTCTAGTCATTCATTCATTCAATAAACATTAAAATTTTTTTCCAATACGTATTTATTAAACTCCTATGTACAATATACCAGGCACTGTGCTAAACACTGGGAATACAAAGTAAATTGGAAGACAACTTCTGCTCTCAAGAAGCTGACTAGGATGGTATTGGACCTTGAGGTTATGACCTCTGAGTATCTATTGTAAGAACTGGAGATATTTAGTTTGGAAAGAAAAAGCTTGAAGGGGACATAGTAGCTGTCTTCAACTATGAAGGGTTATCAAAGAGGAGGGATTAGATTTGTTCTGCTTGGTCCTAAAAGGCAAAAGTAAGAACAATGGTTGGAAATTATAAAAAGGCACATTTTGGTTTGAGATAAGAAAAACTTCCTCAGTTAGAATTATCCAAAAAGGAGAATGAGAATTTTATAACTGGATTCTTGTTCAGGATTGGATTGAATTGCGTGGCTTCTGAGGGATTGTTCTATTTAACTTGGAGTTTCTGTGATTCTGTTATTCTGGGAATACAAAGTTTGGTGAATAGTTTGACAGGGATGTAGTGTATATGAGGAGTGTATTGAAACAAATCTGAAAAGAAAGATAGTTTGGAGCCAGATAGTCAAAGGCTTTAAAAGTCAGATTTAGTTGTTTTTATTTTTATCATAATAGCAGTTGGGAGCCACTGAATATCTTTGATTGAGGGAATGACATGGGTAAACTGGTTCTTGAGGAAGATTATTTTGGTGGTTTTGTGAACAATGGTTTGAAGAAGAGAGAGACTGGAAGCAAGAAATTCAGTTAAGGAAGGTATTACATTAGTCTAGAAAGTAATGGTTGGAATTGAACCAGGGTACTGGCTATATGTACCTGGGGAGAATATAATGGGTATTGAAGATGTGGAAATAGAAATCTTAAGACTTTGACAAATGATGAATATGCAGAAGTGAGGGAAAGGGAAGTGTCAAAGATGACTGAAGTTGTGAATCCGAGTGATTAGAAATGTGGTGCTGCCATTAACACTAGGACTAGAGATAAGAATATCTTGAAGGACCAACCTGTATCACTGAACACAGTGCAATTTATAGTACACCTTTATGCCAAAGAAAATAGAGCAGGTTGAAATTTTTTATTCCTAAGTAAAATTTTTACATCAATTGATAAACTTCATTTTTAAAAAAAATGTTAACTAAAATAGGGGAATTTGCTGGAGTATAGGAGAGTGTGTGATGAATTCTATTTTGAACATTTTGAATTTGACATTTGTTGCAACATCCTAGCTTGCAGTGTGTAGGAAGGATTTGGTAATGTGAGACTACAGTTCATGAAAGTGTTTAGGGCTGCATACATATATGGGTTTGGAGTCATCTTTGTAGACATAATTTATCAACAACAGAGAGAGTATAGACAGGAAAAGGGGCCCAGGAAGATCCAGCAAAGGGAAATGGGAAAGCCATAAGTCAGACAGACAGAAGAGAGCATTGTCTTGGTAGAGAAAGAAGGAGAGCATCCAGGAGAAGAGGCTCCTTTAGGTTCTCAGAATTATGATTTGGTCTAAGTGATAAGGACTAAGATTGATAATTATTATGAGGGAAAAAATAAAAGCCATTGGTAGATGATTTTTGTTGTTGTTTGGTAGTTAAAAGGAGAAGAAAAAGTAGACTTGGGAGAAGGAATAGGGTTAAGGAGCCACTGAATAGAGAGAGATTTAGGAGAGGGAATTAATAGAGAGAATAGGAGAGGGAATTATTCATGGGATAATCTCTAGACAAGTTTGAAATAGGACCTAAGAAAGTGGCATTGGCCAGTAGGGAAGGGGCTTACTTCAAAAATTAGAGAAAAAGATAAAGGAATAGGGCAGCGATGGTGAACCTATGGCATAGTTGACAAAGGTGGCACGCAGAGCACTCTCTGGGCAAACTCCCCCTCCTCCCCAGTTGATTACTAGAAAGGTAGAGGGTCTTGGGAGGAGCTGCTTCTTTTCCCTTCTCCACTTGCCTGATGACATTTTTTCACATCACCAGCCCAGCAACCCAATGGGAGTGTTTTCTCTCTCCCTGTGTGGGGTAAAGTGGGCATGGTGAGCCTGGTACTCTGTGGGGGAGAGGGGTAGTGACAGGGCCAGCACCACATCTCTAAAAGGTTCACCATCAGCGGAATAGGGGGTAGTGGACGACCTTGATTTTTCCCATGGATAATCAGGACAATACAAAATACCATTAATTTTGCCAAAGTATATTGGAACACTTGAATCAACTTCTCCACTTCCTTTATCATTTTTTGTTGATCAGGGCTCTAATTACTGCTTGACTAAATTTACAGAAACAAAATTTAAAGTCATATAATCTTGCTAAATAATGGATATGCTTCACTTAAAATTCACAAATTATTTTGGTTAAAGGAAAAAAAATTGAAATTATACAATTCATTATACAATTTTCCCCCTTCCTAGAGCTGATAAGCCATTTGATCTAGGTTATAAATGTATTATCATGTAAAATATTTCCATATTGTTCATTTTTGTAAGTGAATACTCCTATAAAACCAAAACCCACAAGTAAAAACCCATATAAACTAAAGTGAAAAATTGTATGCTTTTATTTGCATTCGTACTTCAACAGTTCTTTCTTTGGAAGTGGATGGCACTTTTTGTCCTACCTCCCCCAGAATTGTCCTGGATCTTTGTATTGCTGAGAGTAGCTAAATCTTTACCAGTTAATCATTCCACAATATTGTTGTTACTCTGTATAATGTTCTCCTACAATCCATTTTACATATTTGTTAAGGAATAGAGGAAAGCCCTGTATAATAGTGGTTTGGAAGCAGATAGAATATTGAGTTTTAGTGACTTCCTCAAGGTTATGCAGCTAGTAATTGTCTGAGATAGTTAGGAAAAATCTGGGTTAAAATTCTAAAACCAGTACTTAATCTACTGTACCACCCAGATGCCTGAACCAATGACATGGATGCATTTTATTTAGCTCATGGCAAGAAAGGCTTGAAATTGTAGAGCAGGGGTTGGCAACCTTTTTGGCCGAGAGAGCCATAAACGCCACATTTTTTAAAATGTAATTTCATGAGAGCTGTACAGTGCTCACAGTGCGTGCTCCTGTAACAGCACCTGAAAAAAAATTGACTTTATGGCTCCTGCAGAAAGAGCCATATGTTGCTGACCCCTGTTGTAGAGTGTAAGGGTGGGGTTCCTGAACCTGTAAGCTTGTTTGTGGTCTCTGGAATTAGCTGGTTCTACTTATGCTGAGGTCATTGGTTTTGCTGAGCTTGCCTTGGTAGCAAGCTGACCTGAGGGTTTGCCCCTTATAGTAATATGACATGACCTGACAGGTTGCCCAGTATTGCATATAGGTAGCTCATTGCAAAATAAGCAGTGGCCCTCTTTGTTCTTTGAGCTGTTAGGATGAAAAGAATTATCTTATGTAAATCTAAAATTTTTTTTTTTTTTTTGCTTATTAGCCTATAAAAAAAGTGTAAATTAATGGCAGATACTATCATCGGTCAGAAATACTAAGTTATATTCTTCCCAGCTGTGTGACCCTGGGCAAGTCACTTGATCCCCATTGCCTACACTTACCACTCTTCCTTCTGCCTTGGAGTCAATTGACTCCAAGACAGAAGGTAAGGGTTTAAAAAAAAAAAAGAAATACCAAGTTACAAAATTAATCACAATTAATCAATAAACATTTATTAAACACTAAACATGTGCCAGGCTTTGTAATAAGTGCTAAGGATATAAAAAGAGGGAAAATATAGGTCCTGCCCTAAAGGAGCTTACAATTTAATGGTAGGAAACAACACACAAACAGATAAATACAAAGCAAGTTATTTATGGAATAAGTAGGAAATAATTAACCCTTTGACATTATAGTCACAAAGTCTGCCAAGAAGTTCCTTAAGTGTTTTTTGTTCCTCTTGCCTTCCTTGGAGTTGTGTGCATATTAGATGGAAAGTTGGTTGGGAGTGTTCCTAAATTTGAAGGAATGAAATCTTAACACCTTCAGTGGAATTGGGTCCACAGTGGGGAAAAAAAGCCTGTTGCTTTAGGAGTTGCCTGTGCCTGTGATAGCTAGTTACTGTGTCATCAGTTTGTCTATAATTGGATATTTAAGTGGAAAACAGAGGTTTTTTTTAGGGTGTGCTTTTTGTTTCCATTTCTCTATGTTAACATTGCTTCTGAATGTACTTAATTTTTTTTTGGTCCTTGAGGAATTGTTAGCAACTGAAAAGCAGGGATTATTTTATTCAGTACTAATTATATTGATTATTTCACTTATATAATGAATACAGTAGTTTTCACATATTACTTTTACCTGACCTTCACTGTAGCACCTTGAGGTGGATCTAGTAAATATCCCCATTTTTACAGATGAGAAAACCATGACTCAGATCAGTTACCTAAGCTAGTAGTAACAGAGCCAGAATTCAGGTGTTCTTTTTTTTAGCTTATTTCTTGCCATAGACATTACTTTTTGGTATTATGTTTGTCTGGGCCCTCCTCATCTCATTGATGACTCACTCTTCAAGACTAGCATTTGGGTAAGGATTCCAGTTATGTTTTGTCTCAGTTTTCCTCACTTTCCACATTGCCCTTTCTTTCCCCCTCCACTTATCAGGTACCCCATAATGTATTATCTTCGCCTATTAAGCTCCCTGAGAATAGGAATTCTCTTGGTTGCTTGTATTTGTTGTACAATGCCTGGCCTGTAGCAAGCAGTTAATAAATGTTCTTCTACATGATTCTCTTCCTGTCTCTTTGTTTCCCTAAATGTTCTATTTCCTCTTGCATTAAAACCCATATGTTAATTTTTGACTTGAAAAAGAGAAATGCAGTTGAATTGTGGTATACTTACTAAGTTATTCTTTGGAGCTAATTTTGTGCATAAAGTCTTACCTATGTGAATTATAATTTTTCAAGTAATGTAGTTAATAATTCATATTAGTGACATATGTAAAAGCGAGAAGCTTTTGGAGTCTTTTTAAAAAGTATTCAGTAAAGCATTTTTTTCTTTTCTTTTTAAAAAATACCCATACCTTACTTCTTAGACTCAATACAGTGTATTGGCTTCAAAGCAGAAGAATGGTAGGGACTAGACAATGGGGATTAAATGACTTGCATAGTATCACATAGCTGGGAGGTGTCTGAGGCCATAATTGAATCCAGGATCTCCTGCCTCTAGGCCAGTCTCTCAATCCACTGATCTGTCTAGCTGCCCTCAAAACCTTAGTCAGGCATGTTTTTTCCATGAACTGTTGTCATACTAACCAGTAAACATTTATTGCCTACTGTGTGCCAGGCAATGTGCTAAGTAAGCCCTGCCCTGGATGCAAAAAGAGGCAAAATGCGTACCTGTGCTTAGGGAGCTCACAATCTAAGAGAGGACACAACAAGCAAACAAATATATATAAGCAGGCTAAATGGGAAATAAGTTAACAGGGAATGCATTAGAATTAAGTTGGGTTGGGAAAGGTTTCTTGTAGAAGTTGGGATTTTAATTAAGACCCAAAGGAAATCAGGGAAGCCAATTGACAAAGATGAGATGGGAGCATTCCAGGCAAAAGGGACAGCCTTAGAAAATGCTTGGAGATGAGAAATGGTGCATCTTGTTTGTGGAACAGCCAGAAGGTTAGTGTCACTGTATTAAAGATTGTGTCAGAGAATAAGATGTAAGAATCCTAGAAAGGTAGAAGGGGGAGTGCTAAGTTATGAAAGGCAATAGGGAGCCACTGGAGTTCATTAGTCTGCCCTGAATTTTTAGGAAAATAACTTTATAGAGACTGGTATGGAGAATGGATTGGAGAGGTGAGAAACTTGAAGGAGGCGAACTCACCAGCTGGCTACTATAGTAGTCTAGGCTTGGGATAATGGAGCCCTGACTCCTTCAGTGTCAGAGGAAAGAAGGGAGTATACATTAGAAACTGGTCTTTGGACTCTCTGGGTTCAGATTCCCCATGACACATAATTTTTCCTGCCCTGGAAAAATGACCATCATCCCAGGCAATGTTATGAGGCTTCTTAGAATCAGGTCAAGAACAGTTGCTTATATATCCTGGTAGAGTTCTTATTTGGCTTTCTGTAAACTAGTAAAATAGCACAACTAGTCCAAAGGAAAGAAAATAGAAACTTAATAGCTTGTGCTTGCATTCAAGTAACTTAGTAACATAAATTCTGTGACTATCCCTAGAACTTTTTTCTAAATTGTTGAATAAAATTTTTCATATTGTGAAGGTAAAGTTGGTTCCATATCCATTAAGAAGATTTTTTTCCTGAGTCCTGTTTCCCATCCCCATATTGGGTATTTATTTTGTAAGATTCATATTTTTTTGTAAATACACGTCACAGCCTCCTTTGGCAGTTTGGACAGGCCTCTTGACTTCTCAGATGAATGATTTGTTGCCATTCATAATTGAAGGAAATGTTAGGTTTCAGTTAGATGTTAGCATAAATAAAGATGCAATTGTTTTTACATTCAAGTATGGTCCCCTTGAAATCTATCCAGGTTAATGAACCCCACATTAAGAATGTATGCTTCTTGAGGGTAGGAATTTGGACATAGTACCCTGTACAGTTCCTAGCCCATAGTTGGTGCTTAAAAAAAATCCTTGATTGATTAAAAACATTTATCAGCTTAACCTTTAGAAAAGAAGTTGGACTGGTGTTGTTTCTGAAGGAAAACAACTTTCTTGACCACCTTGGAATGTTAGTAACATTAAAATGGGTTTCCAGCTCATTTGACTTGGTCACGCATTATTTTTTTCTGATCATTTGTTACACACTTTCCCAGAATAGTCCATAGCTCAGTAACCTGAAAACCATAATACACATAGCTTTTATAGAATCAAAATTTAAGCTGTAAATCAAATTAGAGATTTCCTAGAACAATCTGGTGAAACCTGTGAACTCAGAATAATGTTTCTGTGCATAAAATAAAATACATAGGATTACAAAGAAATCCAATTATTTTGAAATACAGTAATCAAAATATTTTATCCCCCCCAAAAAAGCTGAAACAAAACACAACTTTAAAGTTTCCAACTGAGAACTCTTTATAAAAGAGTCCTTTCCTCTCTTTTTTACAGATGGGAAAACTGAGGTCCAGAGATGATTTGCCCAGGGTCATCTGAAGGGAGAAAATGTTAATTAGGATTAGTTGAGCTTCTAAGATTGCATGTGAGTTTCTCTGACCACTGCCATAGTTTTTTTGGAGGTGAGGTTATAATACTTCATTGAATATTGTGTGCAGAATATGGTTAGATTTTTTTAAAAGACCCACTTAAATTACCAATTAGAGTAATTTTTTTTAAAAAACAGATATGTGAATTCATAGTGTAGGGGAAGTCTGATGGTTCTGCAGTTTATACTTCTAGAGTTACCTAGGGCATTGGAAAGTTAAGTGACTTGGCCAGCCTCACAAAATTTTTAATGTTAGAATCAGAACTTCTTGATTCCAAGGAAGCTCTCTAGCCACTAAACCAAGCTTCCTCTCTGTGAAACTGTTCTCTAAAGAAGCTTTATGAAGCTTCAAAATAAAACAAGTGAGACTATATACATTTATGTGTGTATGTAATATATATACATATGTGCAATGTGTGTGTGTATATAAGTAAATTAAGTCCCAAGTATGGCTAAATTTTAAAGAAAAATGGCAAAATTAAACTAGTCTGCAGAGTAAATAAAACATTTTTTGGAAATCATTGTAAACAGTGCTATTTTCTCACTTGCTATCATTTATTTGTTCTTGTATATTTTCTTCTCTTGTTGATTTAAAATGTACAGGCAACTCCTACAATTAGCTGAAACACCTTGAGACTATATCTTAATTGAAATCATAACTGCATATGCACTCTTGCTTTTATCCGTTTAAATGGTAGCAAGAGACAATAGTGTTATCCTTTATTTTACATCTTTGAATGAACAGAGTAGGGGAAAACAAGACTCATGGATGGTCTGAGTTAGGAATATGGAAGGTATATCTTTGAAGGATTCTGTTTGGACCAGCTTGTCTTTTTTGGAAGGGAATAATGGAATGCATCATGGAATGCATCCTTATAGTAGTGGACAGAATGCTGGTTTTTGGAATCGGAGGCTGGTGCTTTAATCCTACCTCAGACACTTATTAACAGTGTAAGCTCTCAGGCTCCAGTTTCCTTATTTGTAAAATGGGTATAATAATAGCACCTATTCCATAGAGTTATAGGGGGAATATGATGAAACGATGGGGGAATGGCAAAAGGATAAGCATTTATATAATGTCTATTGTGTGCCAGGTACTTTGCTCAGTACTTTTTATAAGTATCTTTTGATTCTTTTTTTTTTTTTTTTTAATCCTTACCCTCTGCTTTAGAATCAATACTAAGTATTGGTTCCAAGACAGAAGAGCAGTAAGGCTAGGTAATGGGGGTTAAATGACTTACTTGCCCAGGGTCACATAGCTAGGAAATGTTTGAGTTCATATTTGAACCCAGGACCTCCCCTTGCTGGGCCAGGCTCTCAAACCACTGAGCCACCTAGCCACTCCCCTCATTTGATTCTTACAAAAATCTCCTTGAGGTAGTTGTGAGCTATTATTTCCATTTTATTTTTGAGGAAATTGAGACAATCAGAAGTTGTGACTTCTTAGGGACATACAGCTAGAAGTATCTGAGGACACATTTGAACTCATGTCTAACTGACTTCAGTTCTTCCAGGACATTTCCCAGGACTCCAGAGTCCACTGTACAACCCAGCTACTTCTGGATATACCAAATAAAAGCACTTTTATGTAAACCTTTGTCCAATAACTTATGTGAAAGAATTTTATAAACCTTCAGCAAACCTTAAACCATATAAATGCTAGCTATATTACTGCAATTTGACCTAGGAGTTAGGTTAACCTAGTTGCAAATTTTCCCCCTCATAGTGACTTTATGACCCAGAACAATTCATTTAACCTCTCAATGCCCCTAGGCAGCAATTTAGGAGTTGCAAAGTTGTATTGGTTGAGGGAGTCTGAAGTATTGTAGGTTCCCTATACAGGTTAAATCACCCTCTCCTCTTCCTCACTCCCAATTTCTTTATATTTGAGTCTGGATTTTCTGTTCCATTTTGTTGATATTTACCTAATTTTTCCTAATTGTTTGTTGTAAAAACGACCCCTTCCAAGAAAAAACTAACTCAAAAGAACAACAAGCAAATCTAAAACATTTTATTGATAATTTTTGCCTTTAAAGTAGTCATTATATCTAGCAGAGGAGAGGAGGGGAGGAACTCTTCCCTAGTGACAAGCAAACCACAGTTTCTTTATCTGTAAAATGAGAGTTGGACAAAGTGATCTTTAACATCTAAATCCATGTTCCCAATGAATTAAGCAAAAACAACCAATAAAGTAATAGTGTCTGACATGTACACAGCATTTTGCCCTAGTATTCTCTTGCTTTTCTATCTTGAGGAGAAAGTTGTGCTTTATTACCTATTTTCTGGGACCCTCATTTAAAAAATTATTTTTCAATTAATAAGCATTTTCATCTTTTTTTCTCCACTTCTCATTTAAAAGAGGGGGGAAAAAAAGGAAAGCAAAATCCTTATGCACAGTCAAGCAAAACATTCCCCAAAATGTATGTTCCATTCAGAATCCATCCCCTCTTAAGCTGAGTAGCAAAGAATAACAGGGCATAAAATTCTGATTGGTCATTATATTCATTGATCAGTGAAGACTTTCCAAGTTGTTTGTCTTTACAACTTTTAGTGTTTTTTATTTTTCAGTTCTCAAAGTTCATTTACATTGTATCATTGTGTGTCATATCTGTGTATTATAGTTCTGTTTATTTTATTCTGCTTCATTAATACAAATCCTTGCTTTTTTCTAAATCACTCATATTCTTTACTTCTTACTGTATAATAATATTCAATTACATGCTTTTTACCATTGTTTTTTTTTTTTAGCTATTCTGTTTGTGTGTGTGTGGCTATGTGGCTGTGTCAGATATTTATTGATCTTGTAGTTCATCAAATCCCCCAAATCATTTTCAGACAAATTACCACAGGGCTATATAAAATAATTTTTTTAATAAATACGATTTATTTACAAGTGTCTCAGCTCCTCTCTCCCTTCCCTGCATCATAGGAGACATCATTTGGGAATAGACTTGTATGTATAGATTAAGACTTTCATGTTTCCATTTTTTTAGTTCAGTCTCTGAAAGTGACAATTTTCACAATCACAAGTTATTCAAGTATTACATTTAGCTGTATATAATGTTCTCTTAGTTCTCTTAATTTTGCTGTTCATTATCCCATGTAGTTCTTTCCATGTTTTTAAAAAAATCAGTCTGCTCATAATTTTTTAAAATTTTTAAAAAATATTTTTCCATGGTTCCATGATTCATATTCTCTCATTTCCCTCTTTCCTCCTCCCTCCCAAAGCTGACAAGCAATTCCACTGGGTTATACATGTGTTATCAATCAAAACCTCTTTCCATATTATTCATTTCTGTAATAGAGTAATCTTTTAAAATCAAAACCCCAAATCACATACCCATATATACAAGTGATAAATCCTAGTTATTCAGTTGATTTTTTTTCCCCACTGTGTTTCCAGTTTTTTGCTACCACAAAGAATGCTGCTTTTTGGATATTTTGGCATATAGTAAATCTTTGTTTTTGTTTTTAGTTTCTTCTGTGAGGTGTGTTCAGTAATGATATCCTTTGGCCAAAGGATATGGACAGTTTATTTTTATTTTTAAATTTCTTATTGAAGATCTTTTGTTTTTATCTTCCTCACCTTTAGAAATCCATCTCTTGAAACACTGAAGAGAAGGGAAAAAATAATTCAGGGAAACTAAGTAACATATCAAATGCATTTGAAAGTAGATGAAGTCTTTCATATCCATTGTGTTCCCCTCCCTTGACAAAGAAGAAAGAGTGATGTATTTTCTCATTTCTTTGGAAATGAGGTGGGGAGACATTTACATTGTTGTAGTTGTGTATAGATAGTTTTCCAGGTTCTACATACTTCTTTCACTTTGTATCAATCAGTTCACATAAGTCCTCCCATTTTTTTTCTGTATATATGCTTTTCTGCAATTTATTTAGAGACCCCAATTAGTGGATATTTTTGTTTCTAGTTCTTTGCTACAACCAAAAGTGCTGCTATGAACTTCTAAAACAAAATATTTAACTTTAGCACTTTTTGTTGTAGCAAAGAACAGATATGGATGGGCAGATTTTTTTTTTTAAGAATTCCAAGTTGATATCTACAACTGCTAGACCAATTCAAAGCTCTTTCAACAGTGTATGGGATACTTCATTTCATTGTCCCTCTAACATTTACTATTTATATATTTTTTGTCATCTTTACCAAAATGCAGAGTATGATTTCAAAAATCTCCATTTTAATTTGCATTTATTACTACTTTTGATTTGGGACATGTTTTCATGTGGTTTTTTGTGATGTCTTTAAAAACTGTTGTTTTCCTTTCAAATATTCATTGAGGAAAAGTTTTTGATGTAACATAGGCAATTGATATAAATTTCTATCCTGTATGTCAGACCTCATTGGTGAAATTTGATGCGTGTATTTTCTTCTGCTCTACACTTTTTCTTCTTGCAGCATATATTGGTGTTATGCATATAAATTTATTATTTATTATATTATTCCTATTGACTCCCAGAGGAGCATAGGGCCGCAACCATCTAATGCCAACGGACTCTGTTCTGGGCAACTTCCCCCAACTGGACATCTCACGCCAACGGACTCTGTTCTGGGCAACTTCCACCAACTGGGCATATCCTTGCCAGGTCTGTTTTGGCCTTCCGATTTTTCTCCTCCCTGGTGGGTTCCATATTTTTTTTCATAGCATCCTGACTGATGGGACACTGAATTGTTCTTTCCCAGAGTCTGGTATTGGAGATCTTTTCAGGCCATCTGATGTTCAAGATTTGCCGTAGGCCTGGAGTTTGTTGGCTTTTGCCAGCACGCGTCGTGGACTCTGTTGGAGAGCAATCTTCCAGACTAGGCGTCGTTGGTTTTGTTGGTTTAATGAGGTTGCAGTTTCTATAGCAAGTGAGATTTTTACGGGGTGAGGTTGCTAGCCTTGCTCCCAACCCTCCTCCTTTTTCAGCCGGGCTTGGGACCGTCCTTGGCAGAGTTAAATGCTTGTCCTCCCCGTCGGGGAATTGAACCCCGGTCTCCCGCGTGACAGGTGGGGATACTCACCACTTAAAAAAAGTTTTTAGACAAAATTATCTATTTTGTTATTTATTTACTTACTTATATATTTATTTACTTAGATATTAGTCTTGATCATTTGAGTTTATAGTATATTTGGAAATCAGGTAGAGTAAATTTTCTTCAATTAGTTTTCTTTTTCATCTTTTCCTTTGATATTCTTGCCTAATTGTTTTTATATATAGTCAAGTCTAATTACATTAAGTAGCCAATTTGCATTTTGATCATTTTTGCATCAAACGTATAAATTAATATTTTGAAATTTTAACTTTTTTTTAAATTGGGTTGACCTATTCATGTGATATGGATAGTCTATTGTTAATTTTTTTCTTTTAAAATTTTTATTTTTATTGATAATTGGTCATTTTTGATTATATATTTCTCCCCCTTTTCTTCTCAGCAACTGTCCTTTGTAACAAAGAATAAAAAAGGAGAGAAAAGAGCACTTCAGCAAAACAAAATACACGATCTGTGCCTGATGTGTAATATGTTATGCCTATAATCATTCAGCAAAACTAACACACTGAAAAATTCTGAACTGTATGCAGTGCGCCACTTCCATACCATAGTTCCCTATGAATATCCATATCTCATGACCCATTCAATTAGAAGAGGCATTCAGGGTAGGTACTTTCTCATCTCTCTTTTCTATGACAATATTTGTTCATTAGAATTTCATAGCATTCAATTTCCACTGTTTTGTTGTTTTTTCCATGCTGTACCTTATAGTGTGGACAGCTTTTTGCCCATTAATTAGCCTTTATTCTTTACTGGACTTGAAACTCTGGTACCATAATCAAATAAATACTGGTTTTACAACTGAGTGGGAGTGGGAGTGGGAGGCTGGTTTGTCCCTTGTGTCTTCACTCTCTTGTTTCCAGACAAAAGCTCTCTCTCAGGCTAACACTCCTCTGATATGTTTTATCTTCTTTAAAATTTAAGCTCCTAGGGGGCAGCTGGGTAGCTCAGTGGATTGAGAGCCAGGCCTAGAGACTGGGAGGTCCTAGGTTCAAATCTGGCCTCAGACATTTCCCAGCTGTGTGACCCTGGGCAAGTCACTTGACCCCCATTGCCTACCCTTACCACTCTTCCACCTATAAGTCAATACACAGAAGTTAAGGGTTTAAAATAAAAAAAAAATAAAATAAAAAAAAATTTAAGCTCCTTCAGGGCAGGGGGACTGTCTTTACTTTTGTAGTTGTATTCCATTACATTATACTAAACTTTTAGCATATGGTGTTTGACTTATAGTAAGTCATTAATGAATGCTTATTCATTTATACCATAATTTATTTAGTAATTTCTTGCTTGATGGGCACTCACTTTGTTTCTAATTTTGTTAGAACAGCAAAAATATATTTTTTTATCTGGTACTATTCTCAATCCTTGATCTTTTCATTGCATATGCCTAGTAGTGGCATGGTTGGATCAGACAAGCATGTATAGTTTAGTGACTTCGCTAGTATAGTTTCAGATTATTTTTTAGTTTCACTAATAATAATACCCTCAGTGGGCAGATCTTCCTAACTTGAAGTTCGGTACTCTTTTTCTACTGTTACTTAATTGCCTCTTTCTGTCATTTATTTCCTTGGGATATCTACACTGTTAATTATACTTTAAGGTCAAAAGATTTTAAATAGTTCAGTGATACTTCTAGCATTAGAAATTGCTTTATGAATGTCTTCTGTAGCCTTTCTAACACTGACTATTTTTGACTTTTATTTTCTTGGCCAATTTGGTCATGAAGTGAAGTTAAACCTCAGAATTGTTTTAAATTGTATTTTTCTCATTAGTGATTGATTTGAAGCATTTTCTCCAATGGTCATGGATTATTTTGTCCTTCACCTAGTTTTTAACCTCTCTAATTTATTAAGCTAAGAAAGAATGTAGTATTACTATAGTTGACCTATAAACATTTAATAGATGTAGGAAAAGGAGTTCTGGAATTGTGTTGAGAGTTGGAAAAATCTGACTTAAGTTCCTGTTTTGTGGAAGAATAAAGCTGACTATAGGCCTCGTACCAGCAGTTTTGCATGAGTCTGATATAGACATGGAGTAGCAGCTGTCCAGTTCACCTCCATTTGGGAAACAGCCAATCAGTCATTCCAGATCAGCTTTTGCCCCCTTTTTGCCTTGAGGAGAGGAGTATTAATGTAACCTCTGTGTCTTCCCTTAGTGCCATCCATTCCTATTGAAAAAAGAATCAAAGGAGCCTTATTTTGTAATAACAGTATCCTATTTAGAGTGTATTTTTTCTTCTGCTAAAAACTGTACTGATACTTTGATACATTTATTGATTAGGGATTGGCAGTCTTAAATATATGTGTCATTTCCCTGTTTCTTGATTTATCTTTTATCAGAGATATTTTTGATTCGGAGATTCCTACCCCCAAACAACATGGATTTACTTTATTATTCTAGCTTTATGGGTTTTTTTTCCATAGAAAAGCTTTTAAAAAAACTTCCTGTATTCCAAATGGCATTTTATAGTTTATGATCAACTCTATTCCTGTTTGGTTAATAATTTTCCTCCTAGCCTTTTGTTTTCCTCTGATTTTGTAATGAAGTGATCTGTCATAGGAACTTTCATTATCCATTTGTAGGTTTTGGTTATATAGTCTTAGGTTCAAGCATTCACACTGAAAGGGACATTGGGTCTCTTCTCCCAGAAAAGAAGATGCCAAAGTCTAGTATTTCTTGACCTCAAAAAATAGTCAGCAAATATTTATTATGTGCCTACTATGTGTCAGGTACTATGCTAAGGTGTAAAGGGTAAAAATTATGGTTGGACTGAATATAGAAGAGTGGGGTCGCCAGGAATTAAATGCTTAATTCCAAATGAAAGACTCAAGTCAGAATGACTTTTATGGTAGTTTATTTACAAATAGGAAGAGAGAGTGAAAGTAAGAAAATCAGAGAGAGGATAGGGCAAGATATCTAACCTAACATGCTAAGTATTTTGCTCCGGCCCTTGACTTTACCCAAGCAGGGCTAATTAGTCCTCAGCTGGAGGGGCCGGTGATGAATAAAAAGCAAGAGCTTCAGCCATATGAAGCCTCTCCCAAGAAGATAGCCCCTTCAGAAAATCCAGGAAGGAGCCAGTCTTTTTCACTCGCCCATGGGGTAGTTCAAAAAGAAAGCAGTCCAGGGTCCTCAGCCAGAGCTCCTCCAGGGTCCAGTTCAAGGCGAAAGAGAGCCTCCAACTCAAGCTTGTCGCACTCTGAAAAAGAGCTCACAGGAAGTTGTAACTCCTTTTTAAAGGAGCTTCTTTTGCATCACTTCCTGTGCATCCCTTCCATTTTGCATGTACCAATTACAGCTAAAGTTTTGCTTAGGACCGCCCAGGGGGCAGTCAGTCAATTCTGATTCATCACCCACTTTTGCACATGTGGGTTACAGACCTTCTCCACTCAAGTGTAAGTGGGGTGTATAGAGAGGCTTCTGGGGATTAAATCTAAAAAATGGGCAGGGTAGAGTTAATCCTATCTTCACAAAGGGAATACAAAAAGAAGCAAAAGACAATCTTTGCTTTCAAGGAGCTTACAAATATGGGTGGAGGAGACAACATGCAAACAAATATATATAAAGCAAGATATGTGTAGGATAAGTAGGAAATAATTAACAGGGGAAAGGCATTGGAAATAAGAGGAGTTGGTACAGACTTCTTAGGATTTTTGATCTGAGGTTGTTTAATTCCTATGCCATAGGGGACATCTTGCCAATCTAAAGTTAATTTCTACCAAACTGCTTTCTCGCATTAAAATTAAAAAAAAAATTTTTAAAGTAGTTTTGAGGGGTTGCTTATCTATTTTGTTCTTTTGTTTATAATTTTATTTTTAAAAGCCTTATTATTTTTATTGATGCTTTTTGTTTTTATTATATTATTCACTTCTGAATATAGATCCCCAGTCTTTACTTTTAAAAAGTGGGAAAAGGCAGCTCAGCACAACACTAACCATAATATTTATTGTGACTGACAATGTAGTTTATAGTCTATATATCATAGTGCCCTACCTCTGTAATGAAGGAATTGAGGAACTTTTTTTCAGTTCTTCTTTTTTGTTGTTATAATTATGCAGCATTCTTTAAAGAAAAAAAAATCTCTTTTTATAGTCTAATACCCATTGACCTCCTACTTGGTAGGTTGGAAGTGTCCTCATATCTCTTCAACTCATTTTAGGTTTTTTTGTGTATAGTTCTTTCCATTTACATTGTCTTTTTATTTCTCTTTTTGCTCCCCCCCCCAACATAGATTAGTGCTATATTTTGATAAAGACCTTTCCTGTATGTGTTGATACATAGTTGTCATTTTTTTTATTACAATGATTTGTAATGTCTGTAGTTTTCCTAATATTGAACCATTCTGGAATTCTTGGTATAAAGCAAAACCTTATAGTGAATATTTTTAAAATATATTGCTATAGGGGCAGCTGGATAGCTCAGTGGAGTGAGAGTCAGGCCTAGAGACAGGAGGTCCTAGGTTCAAACCTGGCCTCAGCCACTTCCCAGCTGTGTGACCCTGGGCAAGTCACTTGACCCCCATTGCCCACCCTTACCAATCTTCCACTTATGAGACAATACACCGAAGAACAAGGGTTTAAAATATATATATATATATATATATGTATATATATATATTGCTATAACCTCTTTGCTAATTGGTTTAAAGGTTTGTTTTTTGTTTTGTTTTTTGTTTTTTTTTTAATTGTGGTATAGTGTATAGGGATCTGGTCTCAGAGCTTGAAAAACCTATATTGAAGAGTTAACACATTCTGGGTGTTATGATCCTAGGTCACATGATGACTTAGTTCCAGGCAGTTCTCTAAGACTGAGGTACCTAGAAGATGTTATTTTATGTACTGGAGGGAGTTCCCTACTAGAAATTCCCTGCCCTGTTAGCTTTTCCCTACACTTCTGAAATCACAAATTTGGCAACAATAGCAGCAACAACAAAACAGTGTATCAATTACTGATTTATGTGTAATTTGGGGTTTGTGTGTATTTAAATCTCACTGTTTGGGGCATTAGGACAAACAATATCAAGTTATACTGTGTTTTTAAAATGTTCAATACCACTCACCTAATAACTCATCTGATCTCAAGGCCTTTTTCCTTTGTACGTTCACTTATGGCTTGCTCTATTTCTTTTTCTCTGACCTAGTTGTTTGGATGCTCTTTCTTGTTTATGTCTTGGTAAATATTTCTTTTAAATTTTAAATTTTGTTGGCATATAATCAGTCATATATATATTTTTAATTTAAACCCTTACCTTCCATCTTAAGAGTCAATACTGTCTATTGACTCCAAGATAGAAGAGTGGTAAGGGTAGGCAATGGGGGTCAAGTGACTTGCCCAGGGTCACAGAGCTGGGAAGTGTCTGAGGCCAGATTTGAACCTAGGACCTCCCATCTCTAGGCCTGGCTCTCAAGCCACTGAGCTACCCAGCTGCCCCCAATCAGTCATATTTTTAAATGACTTTTTCTGTTAGCATTCTTTGTGATTTTTGACTTCTCATTTTCTCTTTTTTTAAAAACATTTATTAATATTCATTTTTTAGTAAAGTTAACATGGTTACATGATTCATGCTCCTACTTTCCCCTTCACCCCTCGCCCTCCCCCCACCCCTGGCCGATGCGCATTTCCCCTGGTTTTAACCTCATTTTCTCTTAAAAATAAAATTTATTAATTTGTTTATTGGTCTTTTAAAAGTGTTATTTTAATTTTTTTTTCAATTACTTTTCCACATAGGTTTTCTGATGCTTTATGTTCCAAATTCTCTCCCTCCCTTTTTCAGTACCCCCTCCAGGAGCTGGCAAGCAATTCAGTCTGGGTTATACATGTATTATCATGCAAAACATTTCCATATTGTTTATTTTTGTAAGTGAATAATCTTGTAAAACCCAAACCCCAAAACATATACCCAAATAAACAAGTGAAAAGTTGTATACTTTTATCTGCATTCCTACTCCAAAGGCTCTGGAGGTGGAGATAGCATTCTTTGTCCTAAGCCCCTCAGAATTGTCCTGGATCATTGTATTGCTGATAGTAGCAAAATCTTTATCACATTTGCTCATCCCACAAAATTGCCTTTACTGTGTATAGTGTATATAGTAGTGATATTGCTGGATGAAAGGGTATGTATTTTTTAATAACCCTTTAGGCATAATTCCAAATTGCCTTCCAGAATGGTTGGATCCCTTCAAAATTCCACCAGCAATGCATTAGTGTCCCAATTTTTTCACATTCCTTCCAACATTTATCATCTTCCTTTACTGACATATTGTCCAATCTGATAGCTGTGAGGTGGTACTTCAGATTTGCTTTAATTTGCATTTCTCTAATCTAGAGAGATTTAGAACATTTTTTATATGATTATTGATAATTTTGATTTCTTCATCTGTTCATATCCTTTGACCATTTATCAATTGATGAATGACTTGGATTCTTATAAAATTTTATTTCTTTATGTATTTGAGAAATGAGACCTTTATCAGAGAAATTTGTTTTAATTTTTTTTTCCCAGTTTGTTTCCCTTCTAATCTTGCTTTTTAAATTTAAAATAATCAAAATTATTCATTTTACGTCTTGCAGTGTTTTCTATCTCTTGTTTGGTCATTTGTCTATTGATCTTGAAAGAAAAATTGGCTCTTAGTTTTATTTATCATTTTAGTTTGTTTTTTAATTTTGTGATTGGTTTTTAGGATTTTTGATTTTTTTAGGAGATTTGATTTTTTTTCTCTCGTTTATTTTGATTACATGTTCAAGTCATTTTGTTTTTCTTTTGATATGAATTTTAGGTATACATTTTCTCTTTTAGGATTGCTTTAACCTCTTAGAAATTTTGTTACACCGTCTTACTTCCTTTGATTGTATCCATTTTTTTGATGCACTTATTTAGAGTGATGTAATTTCCATTTAAATTTGAATTTTGTATTCATTTCTCTCTTTAAGTTTTTTATTGTGTTGTCTACTAATTTAAAAATTTTTACTTTTTCACATTTGAGTTCTTAACCTACATGTTGTTAGTTTTAATAAACATTAAAAAATGCCATGAAATGCTGAATGTTAGATATATTTTTTAAGATTCTGGTTTAAGAATCAACAAAATTTCTCATTGAAATTTTCTAATATTCTATTAATATCCTTAATTTTTTTCTTCAACTTTTTGTTAGATTTTTCTGTCTTAAAAATCACATTGAGGGGCAGCTGGGTAGTTCAGTGGTTTGAGAGTCAGGCCTAGAGACGGGAGGTCCTAGGTTCAAATCCGGCCTCAGACACTTCCCAGCTGTGTGACCCTGGGCAGGTCACTTGATCCCCATTGCCCACCCTTACCACTCTTCCACCTAGGAGCCAATACACAGAAGTTAAAGGTTTAAAAAAAAATCACATTGAAATCTGGTCTTAGATACTTACTAGCAATGTGATCCAGTGCAAAACACTCAACCCCAGTTCTTAGCCCTTACAACTCTTCTGTGTCAGAATCAATACTTAGTATCAATTCTAAGACAAAGAGTTTTTAAAAGAAGTAATATTGAAGTCTCTAATATTTTCTTCATTAGTTTTTTAGTTCTGTGGTAATTTTAGCTTTTTTTTAAGTACTTAGAAGCTATGATATTTTTTGTATTATATATTCAATGTTAATATCATATAACTCTAGTTCCTTTTTAAAAACATAATATACTTTTTTTAAACTTATGTGCATTGGCTCCTAGGTGGAAGAGTGGTAAGGGTGGGCAATGGGGATCAAGTGACTTGCCCAGGGTCAACACAGCTGGGAAGCGTCTGAGGCCGGATTTGAACCTAGGACCAACCGTCTCTAGGCCTGACTCTCAATCCACTGAGCTACCCAGCTGCCCCCCATAATATACTTTTCTTTTTTCTTTTTTTTCTTTTTTTTTTTTTTTTAACCCTTGTACTTCGGTGTATTGTCTCATAGGTGGAAGATTGGTAAGGGTGGGCAATGGGGGTCAAGTGACTTGCCCAGGATCACACAGCTGGGAAGTGGCTGAGGCCAGGTTTGAACCTAGGACCTCCTGTCTCTAGGCCTGACTCTCACTCCACTGAGCTACCCAGCTGCCCCCCCCCCCAATAATATACTTTTAAAATAATTTTTCTTTAATTCCATGTAGAAACAATTTTTGATAATTGTTATCTGACATTTTGTGATTTAGAGTCTCTCTCCTTCCCTCTCTCCTCTTTTCCCTGAGGTGGTAGTCTGATATAGCTTATACAAGTGCTGTCATGAAATATATATTCCTTTTGCCATGAAAGGAGACACAATTTGCACAGAAAAGAAAAACTCATGAAGGACTCATAAAGCAAAAAGTGAAATGTTTTGGTCTGCAGTCAGTCTTCAACAGTTTCTCCTTTGGCTGTGGAAAGCATTTTTCAAAATGAGTCCCTTGGAGTTTATCTTGGGACCTTACATTGCTGATAATAGGTTAGGCCTTCATAATTTATCGTTTACAGTATTTCTGTTACTGTATACAGTATTCTCTTGGTTCTCCTCACTTTGTATCAGTTCATATAAATCTTTCTAGGTTTTCTGACCCTATCTTGTTCATCATTTCTTATGGAGCAATAGTATTCCATTGCAACCATATTCCACAGCTTGTTCAGCCATTCCCCAGTTGATGAACATCCCCTCAGTTTCCAATTCCTTGCCACTAAAAAGAGTTTCTATAAATTTTTTTGTACAAGTAGATCTTTTCCCACTATTTTTTTTATCTCTTTGGGATACAGACCCAGTAGTGATATGCTAGGTCAAAGGGTATTATACATAGTTTTGTAGCCCTTCCCCAGTTCAAATATGATATCAGATACATACTTAGGTGTGTGACTATGGGAAATGAATTGGAGAAGGAATGGCAAACCACTTCAGTATTTTTGCCAAGAAAACCCCAAATGGACTCCTGAAGAGTTGGATACAACAATTTGTTTAGATCTTCTCTAATTGATGGGCATTTCTTTTGTTTCCAATTCTTTGCCATCACAAAAAATGCTGCTATAAATATTTTGGTGTTTATAAGGACTTCCTTTTTATTTCTTTGGGATTGTTATAAACCCAGTGAAGTCAAAATTTTTTGTTTACTTTTTTTGCTTTCCAAAATGATTGGTACTATTTTGTAGGTCTACCATTGTATTTGTGTGTCCATCTATCCACAACCCTTTCATTTTTGCCTATTGTCATTTTTTGTCACCTTTGCCAATTTTTAGGATATGAGATGAAATCTGAGTCCTTTTGATGTTCATTTCTCGTAGTGCATTCTATCATGTGTTTCTGACTACTTTGCAGTTTTTATTAAAAATCCTTACCTTCTGTCTTAGAATCAATATTGTGTATTGGTTCCAAGGCAGAAGAGTGGTAAGGGCTAGGCAATAGGGGTTAAGTGACTTGTCCAGGGTCACACACAACTGGGAAGTGTTTGAGGTCAGATTTGAACCTAGGACCTCCTGTCTCTAGGCCTGGCTGTCAATCCACTGAGCTACCTAGCTACCCCCTATCTTTCTATTTTTTAATCAATACCAGGTGATTTTGATGTCGATAATTGCTGCTTCTATATAGTTTGAAGTCTGACAGTGCTATTTCCTCTTTGTCCCTATTTCTTTTCCTCATTTTGATATTCTAGATCTTTTGTTTTTCCAAATGAATTTTTTTATTTTACAAAGTTCTACAAAGTATCCTGTTGGCAATTCAATTGCTATAGCATTGAGTTTAAATTGACCTTGGTAGTGATGTATGATCTAATAATGAGGGCTGATTATTCCCACTTTTTAAGTTCTTCTTTATTTCTTTTTGTAACACTCTCATAGAACATAAACTCTTTTGTGTACTTTGGAGGTCAGTTCTTCTTATACCTTTTGTAGTTATTAGAATGAAATTTTTCATACTATTACTTTTCAGATTTTATCGTATAAAAATGCTCTTGATTTTTGATGGTTTATTTTGCAGCATATAACTTTGCTGAACCTATTAATTCAGTATCTTCGTTGATTCCCCTAGAATTTTCCAAGTATACCATCATCCTGTCAGCCAATAGAGATAGTTTTATTGCCTCTTTACCTATCTTAATGCCTTTAATTTATTTCTTTTGTCTTACTGCTATTGTTAGCATTTCCAAAACTATTAAAGAATAGTGGAGAGAATGGACCATCCTCCTTTTTCTCCTGTTGTATTTATTGTGAAAAATTGTGGTAGATCTCTGTGGCATATGATGCTTGCTTTTGGTTTCAAAAGTTGGATTTTTGATAGTAGAAAAAAGAGCCCTCTGGTGCCTAAACTTTTGCAAGTTTTTAGCATAAATGAATGATTTTTTTTGTCAAAGACTTTTTAATTTCTATTGAGATAATCATGTGATTTTGAGTGTTTGGGTTTTTACACAATGTACTCTCCCAGATTGCCTTTCAACTTATTTATGTATTGCTATCTTGTCCTTTAACTTTTTTGGACCCATTTCTGTCATCTTTAAAAATGAAGGGTTTGAATGTGATGATCTCTGTGATCCTTTACCAGGTCTCTGTAAATCCTATGTTATATATTGTTTCTCCTACTTCACTGTATTCTTTTTAATACCTTTACTTTCTCTCTTAGTATCAGTTCTGAGACAAGAATGGCAAGGGCTAGGCAGTTGAGGTTAAAGTGACTTGCCCTAGGATCACATAACGAGTATTTGAAGTAAAATTCGAACCCAGGTTCTCCTGACTATAGGCATGGCACTCTGTCCACTGTGCCTCCTAGTTACACTTAACTTCATTGTATTTTGCTGAGTTATAATCAGTCTTATTACAACTCTTCATTTTAATTTTGTGAATTAAAAAAACAAACCACATTATATGTATGTGTGTGTATATCTATTAAAAAATAACAATTTCCCTGTTTTCCCCCTTTCCTTCCCTGAAAGCCATTCCATATAATAATATATATTTTTTTAAACCCTTACCTTCCATCTTGAAGTCAATACTGTGTATTGGCTCCAAGGCAGAAGAGTGGTAAAGGTAGGCAATGGGGGTCAAGTGACTTGCCCAGGGTCACAGAGCTGGGAAGTGTCTGAGGTCAGATTTGTACCTAGGACCTCCCGTCTCTAGGCCTGACTCTCAATCCACTGAGCTACCCAGCTGCCCCCCATATAATAATATTTTTAAAGATAAAAAAGCAAAAAAAAAATTAGTGTAACTTGATCAATACATGAAAAAAGTCTGAAAATATATACAATATAACACACTTATCTACCTCTCACCTCTGCCAAATGGATGGTGGGTGAGGAAGATATGTGTCTTTATATCCTTTCTAGTATGCTTTGTGATTTTGTAAATTCACTTTTGATTGTTTTGTTTTTCTTTCCATTTACTTTGTTATAGTCCTTGTATACTGTTTTCATGACCCTGCTTCATTCTGTATCAGTTCATGTAGTTCTTTCTTTGCTTCTCTTTATTCATCATATTAACCATTTCTTACAGCATAATAGTATTTAATTGCAGTCATGTACTGCAATTTATCTATTCCCCAAATGATGGACATCTACTTTGTTCCTAATCTTTGCTATTATAAAGAATGCTGTTATAAATACTTTCTATATGTTGGTACTTTCTTCTTTTTTGTGATTTTTCTTTGGGCCTAAATCTAGTAGTAGAATCTTTGGGTTGGAGGTTATGGTATGGACATTTCAGTCACTTTATTTGTGCAATTCCAAATAGCCAATCTTCTTCAATCTTCTTTGTGGTGAGAGGAGAGGCTACTCTGCCTCCTACCTCATTTCCATCCTCCTATTGTAAGAGGAGAAACTTTTCCATTCAGTACCAAACTTCTTTCCAAGAAAGGCTATTACATCTAGTCTTCAGCTTGGTTTCTTGCTTTAGGAGAATGGGAAATAATATCCTTTTTTCTGTTCCATACACTTGCTTCTTCCCTTCAACTGCCTAACTCCTTGAGAGGACTCTACCCAGAGGACAAGTCCCTATGGACTGTGATATTCTATCTAAATCTTACTGATTTATAGACTCCTCCTTGATGAAATCCTCCCCGTTCTAATGATTAGTAATCTCAGCAGTCATCTTCCAAACTCCATTCCTTGGCCTTCAGTATTTACCCTTTATTTCCATTCCCCTCAACCTTGTCTTCCCTTAGTACCACTCCTAAGCCAACCTTTCACTGTGCTCTTTGGAATGCCTATTCCGTAGTTAGCAAACTTGCTTTCATCTTCAATCTTTTCCTTTCCCACTCCTTCCATCTTTTGACCTTTACTGAGACCCAGTTCCTTCCTGATGACAGAACTTCTCTTTGCAGCATATTCCAGCACTGGTTGCACTTTCTCAGACCACTGACTAATTGGCCTGGAGATAGGGGAGTCGAAATATTTCCTTGCTCCTTATTGCCACTTCCATGTTCTCATTCTACCACCATCATTTAGTAACCTCTCCTTCTTTTGAGCATCCCACACTCTATGTCATCCAGTCAAAATTCTGCCAGCTGTTGTCTACAATCCTCTAGAATACTCACCTCCTTTATTCAATGAGTTCAGACCCTGGCTCAAAAAGTTCATTTTTTTTCCTAGTAGGGGACTTCTACATACATATTGATACTCTCTGAAAACACCTTAACTTCATAGTTCTTTAATTTACTCATTTCAAATGACCTACTTATTCCCTCACTCAACCATATCCACACACATGCCTTTGACCATTTCATAATCACCCACCAATGTTTACTTTCATGTTTGTGAACTCCCTTATCTCATTACAATCTATTGGCATTACACCTTTCTTTCTGCCTTGCAATCCTAAACTCTGGTCTAGTTTCTTGACCCTCCTAAGTTTTCTTCCAGGCCATTACCCCTGCATGAGCGATACTCTTATTTCTTTAACTATCTTGACCCCTTGGTGAACCAATTCAGCTTTACCCTATCCTTTATCATTCTCACTCATTTGTCTTCAGTCTCTCCCTGTCTCTTGGCTGCTTTCCTTCTGACTGCAAACATGTACATGTTTTTCCCATTCTCAAAAACCCTTCACTTGATCTATACCTTCCTCCCTCCCTCCCTCCTATCATTTTATATATTTTCTTCCCTTTTGGCTAATATTTACCACAATTAAATACTAGACTTAAAAAATATCTTTGATGGAAATCTTTACAATGTATACTGATAGAATTTAAACTTTTCTTGATTAATCAGTCATTACAATAACTTATGTTTTGCTATGCTCTCAGGAACATATTAAAGTCAAAAGGGCTGTTTGTCCATATGATAAATGACTTCTAGCTACTGAACTTTGTCTTCTTTTGTCAGTTTTTCCTGTCTGATTCCTTGCTCATAGTTTTCACATTTTAATGCTGATAGCATGCCCAAATGACAATTCTAATATTTCTTATGTAATAGAATAGGTTGCCAGTGTGAACTTAAATGTGAACTGTCATGGACATAAGTTAACATTGATTTAAATCTTTAGTTGGACTATAGAGGTCACCCATATTGTATTGTGTCTTACCTCTCATACCCGAGGGTGTGGGCACCTACTTACTCTTTGAGCTATTTTGCTTATGTCTCTCTTTGGTCTGGGTTCCCAGAGAAGAACCTTCATGTGATTTTATTGAAACTGTCAGAATCCTATGAGTAACCTTACTCACCACTTCAGCTCTTGAGTCTACACCAATGTATTTCCATTACACAAACTAGCAACTCACAATGCCACTTTTAGATCATAAATAAAACCATTTACTTAACGATAATGCCATCATTGATACTTATTAAAGCAAGTGCATTTATAATCAAAGATATTACAATCCATACATAAACCTGGTCATACTTTCCCATCAATGTATGTTGGGTGGAATGGCCACCCACAAGAACCCAGTGAGGAAACATTGGAGGTAGGAAAAAACTTGTGTGCTCTTTGTAATTCACAACTCTGGACTGTAAGCTTTGATGTCCTGGGTCCATTTAAGAACATCTGCACATCTGAAGCTTCTCTGCCAAATATTTTTCTGTGCTTCCTAGAATGCTGTACTGTTCAGTCATATTAAGAATTTAAGAATCGCTTAGGTTGACTCTTTGGGCAAGGCAAAGTAGCCTAGCCACCTCTTAACAGCAGGATTCTATATCCAGTTAAATTTCTAGCATCTCTTCCAGTATATAACAAAGCAATTGCCTAACTTTTCTTTACCATTTCTGCTTTTCCCTCCCAAACCAGAAGGCATTAAGTATTTCTGGGAGACTTCCCCACATCAACCGCTAGGTGGCGCTGAAAAAGCATAGTTAGGACTGAAACTTTTGTCCAATGAGGTTGAGCCTTTTCCCACCCAATCAGGAATCACTAAACTGAAGCTGCCTGTCAGCTGACTGCTTTAGCCGCTACCACTTCGCCATAGGGTCCAGCGAAGCAGCCTTTGACCTTCTGTTGTTTCTTCAATCTTTTCTTCTACTACGTTCTTTACTCTTCAGCCTCAGCCTCCTAACTTATACCTTTCAGTGGCTTAAGTCAGTCTCCTGGCACTCAGTGATTAAACAATCATTCACTTAAAAGGTAACTCATATTTCCCCTATGAAGTCGACAGATCTTTAAAAATCATTTGTTCATTTGTCAAAATAGTTATGATTTCTCAGTTTTAAAAGTTTTACTTTCTTAAGCACCAAAAGTTATAGGCATATGAGCTGAGGAATTATAATGCCCATAGCTATAAATAGAAGTTCTCTTTTAAATGATCAAATTGTTCACATACAAATGAATGAGACATCATGCTGTATCTTTTTAGGAGGTGTTTTAATTCTTTATATTGATGCCATGTTGTACTGTCCCAAACTGCTCAAATCTCATCTGACAACTATTTCTTAATGCACATTTTAGCATTTTAAAATGAAAAAAAAATGTTAATGAAGAAAAATAATTTTTTTTCCTCTTCTCTCCAAGATCAGGAGGGAGAGAGAAAAAACACTTGCAAGAATTCTGCATAGTCAAAGAAGACACTCTCCCATTGGCTGTGTCTGAAAACTATGTCCCAGTCTGCATCCTGAGTCCAGAGGCAATTGATGATAATGGTAGATAGAACTCTGGGCCTGGATTCAGAAAAACCCGAATTCAAATGTGACATCAGACACATAATAACTGTATGACCCTGGGCAAGTCACTTCATTTCTGTTTGTCTCAGTTTTCTCAAGTTTAAAATGAGGATAATAATAACTACTACTTTGCAGGGTTGTTGTGAAGACAAATAAATAAGTTAATATTTGTAAAAAAGACTTAGCATAGATTCTGGTTCATAGTAAGCACCATCAAGTTCTTATCCTTTCTCCCCTCACCTCTGTCAGAAGGTAGGTTGCCTTGTTTTATCATAGATCTTCTTTAATTATGGTTGGTCATTTGTATTGATAAGAATTCTTGTCTTTCAAAGTTATTTGTCTTAAGTGTTCTATTATTATTACATAAATTGTTCTCCTGATTCTGTTCCCTTCTTTGTATCAGTTGATATACATCTTATCAGGTTTCCTTAATGTTGTCCCCATTATAATTTTTTTACAGCAAAGTAGTATTCCATTTACTTTTTTTTTTTTTAAACCCTTGTACTTCGGTGTATTGTCTCATAGATGGAAGATTGGTAAGGGTGGGCAATGGGGGTCAAGTGACTTGCCCAGGATCACACAGCTGGGAAGTGGCTGAGGCCGGGTTCGAACATAGGACCTCCTGTCTCTAGGCCTGACTCTCACTCCACTGAGCTACCCAGCTGCCCCCCCATTTACTTTTAAAAAAAGTTTATTAACTAATTTAAAATGTTTTTCCATGGTTCCATGGTTCATGTTCTTTACCTCCCCTCCTCCCACTTCCCTCATTCAAGATCTCTTTCCACATTATTAATAGTTGCACTAGGGTGATCATTTAGACTCTACATCCCCAATCATATCCCCGTCAAACCATGTGATCAAACAGTTGTTTTTCTTCTGTGTTTCTACTCCCACAGTTCTTTCTCTGGATGTGGATAGCGTTCTGTCTCATAAGTCTCTCAGAATTGTCCTGGATCTTTTCTAGCTAGTATTGCTGCTTGTAGAGAAGTCCATTACATTTGATTGTGCCACAGTGAATCAGTCTCTGTGTACAATGTTCTCCTGGTTTTCCTCCTTTCACTCTGCATCAGTTCCTGGAGGTCATTCCAATTCACACAAAATTCCTCCAGTTCATTATTCCTTTTAGCACAATAGTATTCCATCACCAACAGTCCATTTACTTTTATATACTATAATTTGTTCATATAGTTCTCAACTGATGAATACCCCCTTAGTTTCCATTTTTGTACATAAGGGTCTGTTTCCCTTTTAAAAAATCTTTTTGAGGAATAGATCTAATGTTGATATTACTGAATCAAAGAGTATGCACAGTTTTATAACTTTTGAGGCATAGTTCTAAATTGCTTTTATAGAACATCTGGACCATTTCACAGTTCCAACAACATTGCATTAATCTACCTGGTTTCCTATCAGTGTTGTAGCATTTACTACTTAACTTTTTTATCTGTTTTGCCATTTGGATGGGTATGAGGAGGAACCTCATTTTAAAAAATATGAATTTCTTTAATTATGAGTGATTTAGAACATTCCCTCTCTCTTATATGACTTGATAGCTTGGATTTTTTTTCTTTGAAAAGTGCCTGCCTATCTTTGACTACTTATTAGTTGAGGACTAGTTCTTATTCTTATAAATTTGAATCATTTGAGGACTAGTTCTTATTCTTATACATTTAGAACATTCCCTCTCTCTTTTATGACTTGATAGCTTGGATTTTTTTTCTTTGAAAAGTGCCTGCCTATTTTTGATTACTTATCAGTTGAGGACTAGTTCTTATTCTTATAAATTTGAATCAGTTTCTTCTGTGGATGCTGAAAATAAGACCTTTATTATAAACTTAATGCAAATATATTTTTTGGGGCACTTAAAAACTTTTTTTGTTTGTACAAAAGCTTTTATATTTTGTACCTTTTCTATCTTTTGGTTATTAATTCTTCCCCTATCTAGATCTGGAAGGTTGATTTCTTTGTTTCTTCTGAGGTAAATGTTAGGTAGTTTACCTTAGTAGTCAGGGTCTTTGGTTTATCATAATCTAGGCTATTGTGGTCATATGCTTCTCTTTATTGTGTACTTAGTCTCTTTCATGGATTGATCTCTCTGTTTCCTAATCATTATGATAAGACTTTGTATTAAAGTTTGAAATTTAGTACTGCTTGACTCCTTTACTTCCCACTTTTTTTCGTTATTTCCCTAGAATGTTTTGACCTTTTCTTTCTCCAGTTGATCATCATTATTATTGTTCTGACTCTTTGACATAATCCTATAGTAGTTTGGCATTTTTTGAAAATGTAAATTAGTTTTTTCTCTTTTATTTTTCATTTTTCTAATTTTTTCCTAATTTTTCTTTTTCTAATTTTTCTCTATTATATTGACTTAGTCTACTCTTGAGCAATTGCTATTTCTCCAACTATTTAGTTCTGGCTTTATTTATGTAAACAATGGTATTCAGATAGTTTTTAGATGTGTTTTGGTAGACAGAGACTTGATTATTTTATAAATTCTGTAGAAAGAAAAAGTCAAAACTTTCTAGGGAATACTGATTTTAAAAATTGTTGATCGTCTATTAGAAGTATAGTTTTTGTAATATTAAATTAACCCTGCATTCCTGCTATAAATACATCCTCATCATTATAGATACTCTTTGTAATATATTGCTTTATTCTTTTTGCTAACATCTTATTTAGAATTTTTATATTAATGTTCATATTGTATAAGCCTTTAAGACCATATTTTTAGTATATGAGAAAATCTATGTCTCATTTTTTCCCTTTCCCAAGAAAGCAAGTAATATGATATAGTTGTACATATATTATCATATAACAGATATATGGTTGACCTATTGTGAAACAAGACATATTGCTTACACTTGAGAAAAATTCTTGGATGAAATAAAATGAAGAGTAGTATATTTCCATTTGCTTTTGGCCTCTTTTCCTTCTATGACGGTAGATATCCTTTTTTATCAAATGTCCCTTGGAGTTGTCCTGGGTCCTTATTATATTTTAAAATATCCTTTTTATTATTCCATGGTAATGTTTATTCTTTAGCATATCTTAAACTCAAATGTAAAACAGCTAGCATAGTGCCTGGTACATAATAAGTACTATATAAATGCTATCTTTTATTATGATTATTATTTTTATTTTACTGAAAAACAAAAACAATTACCACAGTGTATTTTAGGAAAAAATTTTAAGATGGTATTTACGTTTTAAAACATCTGAATGAAATGAGTTTTTAAATTTTAAAAAGAACCCTTCTTTCATTGTTCTCCTTTCTCTATACTCATCCTGATCTTGTGAACTATTTGCAATCAAATGATATATACAATTAATATAAAATCATTAAACCTGAACTTGTATCTTAAGACAGTTACTTAATGAAAAACTCAAGTCTGATTTAAAATTTATCTGAATTTAAGATAGCAAGAAATAAATAGTTTAGTATAGATTCTTCAAAGTACTGTAAACAATTAAATTTATGATAGTAATGTAACTCATTATTGATGCTGATTTGATTTCCCTGAATTAATGTTAGGGGTTGAGGGCCAAATTCTTTACATTATGTTGCTTTTCTGAAGTGCAAAAGGTATAGCATGGTGTGCTTGATTTAGTGTTCCAGAGTATGATTTTGAATCCTAGCTTTGCCTCTTAAAACTTGTGTGACCCCTGCATTAACATTTGAACCTTAGTTTTCTCTGTAAAATTGAAGGGAATGAACTGGATGTTTCTTCAAGTTTCTTTGTTTTGTCACTTTAATCCCATGATCCAAAACTATTATGTTCTCTGTAAATCTTCAATCCCCCAGATTTTTCATATAGTATAATCTCAAAATTCATTATCTTGGAGTCTACCTCTGGGAATTCTTTATGTTATCAAATGCTTTTTCTAAAATGAGGTGTTCAGACCTGAATACAATACTCTATTGGAGTATGTAATCTGACCAAGACAAAATCCAATGGGATTATTCACTTTTGTAGTACATGGATAATTTACATTTCATTGTAGCCCAGGACTTCTTTATCCTTCTTTCTTTTAAAAAACACTTTCCTTCTGTCTTAAAATCAATACTAAGGTTTGATTCCAAGGCAGAAGAGTTGTAAGGGCTAAGCAATTAGAGCAGTGGTTCCCAGACTTTTTTGGCCTTTCCAGAAAAAATATTACTTAGCACCCCCTGGAAATTAAGAAACTATTGAACTGAGAATAGAATGTAATATAAAAAAAGTGTGGCCATCACTGCTCCCCTGGATCGCTGCAGCACCCACTTTGGGAATCAATTAATTAGAGTTAAGTGACTTGCCCAGGATCACAAGCTAGGAAGTATCTAAGGTTAGATTTCAACCCAGGACCACCCATCTCTAAGCCTGACTCCATATTCACTGAGGCACCTAGTTGTTCCTGCCCTGTCTTTTGTGATTTACAAGTCATCCTAGATAATAACAATAGTTATTATCTAGATAAATACAATATTTGGAATCAGGTTGGTGATGGTGGCAGTGACAATGAAGATAGCCAACATGTCTATAGGTGAGCCTGACACTTACTGACTGCATGTTACCCTGGGCAAGTCATTTTACCCTGTTAGCCTCATTTTCCTCAACTGTAAAATGAACTACTGTAAAAAATGGCAAACCACGGCAGTATCTTTGCTAAGAGAACCTCAAATAGGGTCTTGAAGAGCTGGATACAAATAAAAAAGTCTGAATAACAACATTCTCTTGACCCTTTTGGTTTAGCAAACTCTTATTAAGCATATTATACAAAGTACTGCTTTTGCTTGATTGGGATACAAAGATTACAAATGACTCTTAGAGAACAAAGGCAGTGGGGTGAGTAAAGTATTTATACCATTAATGTAAATCTGATATAAGGTATAGATTTTGTAAGGGGAAAAAGGTAAGGTTCTATGAGAGATTTAAAATGGGAGATTTTGGGGCAGCTGGGTAGCTCAGTGGAGTGAGAGTCAGGCCTAGAGACAGGAGGTCCTAGGTTCGAACCCGGCCTCAGCCACTTCCCAGCTGTGTGACCCTGGGCAAGTCACTTGACCCCCATTGCCCACCCTTACCAATCTTCCACCTATGAGACAATACACCGAAGTACAAGGGTTTAAAAAAAAATTGCTAAAATGGGAGATTTCATTATTGATTTGGGAAAGGGAAGTGGGATATCAGTATTATTTGTTCAAATTGAACCTTGGAAGAAGGACATTTGGACAGATTGTTGGAAAAAGGGTTGTTTTTCCAAGTTTGAGGTATGATAAGAGCAAAAGGGAATGGAGACAAAAGAAAGAGGATAGGATGAGAATGAAGGAGAGGAGTATCATCCATTTTGCTAAAAAAAAGTTAAGTACTTTGAGATGAGGTTGGGTAGATAGAGTGTAGTTAAAATATGGAGGGTCCTAAGAGGGTCAGTTATACTTTATTTGATGGACAAAAAAGAAGCTTTTGAAGGTCTTTGAGTAGAGGACTGAAATGATCATAATATTGTATCAGAAACATTATTTAGAGACAGCAGTGTAGAGCAGAGGTGTCAAAAGATGCAACTTGTAAATGCCACAGGCCATGGATACTCTGAAGTATATCCCAAACCAGATTAAAATGTAGTTCTTAATCTGATTTTAATGTGTTAATAATTAAAATTATATAGTTTTCTATATAATTATAATTTCTTAGGCAATATGCAACTTCCTAGGATCCTTATGCATGGTTTAGTGACCCACATTTTTATTTATTTGATACCACTCGTGGAGAGGTAGTTAGATTATAGATAGTCTTAAGAGAGACTTAGACTAAAATAGACAGATTAAATAGGAAATTTGAAATAATTTAGGCAAGTAGAGATGAGGGCCTAAACCCTGGTAGTGAGAGTTGAGAAGAAACCTAGAGAAGAAGTAAAATTGATAAAATGTGGCAACCTACTTGATATGTGGTATAAAAGATTCAAAGTAATCAAAGATAATTTATTCCAAGATTTCAAAACCTGACTGGGAAAGTTGTGGTGCTATTAATAGAGATAAAGTTAAAGATACACATATTAGATTTGTGGAGGACAGAGAGTTGAGAATACTTAATGTGTCATTATGATAAAATTAGGCTCCCCAAATGCCATGGCAGATCAAATAGACAAAATTTAGTAAAGTAAAATTTTACAGAAACAAATTTGGGTTGATGATCTTATTGGTATGAGTACTTACTATACAGGTTCAGGTCACAGCCCATTAATTCCCTTTCATCTATCTAATTGTTTATGTCCTAACATAAATCTTCCACAGAGGATTTACTCTTGGACTCTGGAGGTCTTCCTCTGGATCTTTTAATATTTTCAGCTTACCCGTGCACTGCTTAGAGCTGTCATCACTCCTTATTATATGAAAAAAGTACTTTTCTAGAAATTTGTATATAAGCAGTGAACATGTAATTGTTGGAAATATGTAGCCTACCAAATGTCATTCTTTTACTTTTTAGTTCATTTGTAATTATGGTATTATATGATTTTTACAGAGTGTAAATTCAGTGAGAATCAAATGAGAGACCTGGGAGTTTAAAATGCTGTAAGTTGAATATGAATCAGTGATATGGAAGGCAGTAGTGGATGTTTCATAGAAGGGAGATAGAGAAAGTCTATGTGGTGAGTCTCTCTCCCAGCACTCCCCCGGAGCCAAATATACACTGGGAGACTTTAAGGGGGTGTCGCCTTGAAACTGGGTGACTTGAATGATTGTGCTGTCCCACAGGAGTCAGGGGCGAGGCTTCCCTATGATAGGAGGTATGTGGTACCCCAATCCAATCCAGAATAAGGACGGGGTTCACATAAACCTCCCCCCAATCAGTTAAATTCACAGCGGATGGTCCGGCTTCAAGATGGAGGCAGCAAGACCAATCTGTGGTTCCTCTCTCCCTTGTTGTCTCTCTTGCACCCTGAAATGCTATCTGACTGTTTAATGGCTTTTTATTATTCACAAATCAGGGATTGGGGAAAGGGGTGAAGGGCAGAGGGATTTTGGGGTGCCCTCTTCGCTATTCCTATGGGGTCCGTTACTTAGGTGGAAACCCTAGTGGTTTCCACTCCTAAGCTTCTCCTCTCACCCCTTCTCCTTCTATTTCTATTTCTATTTTTCTGTTTCTATACTTTTCTATAATTGTAAGTTTTGACTGAAAAGGGTCTTTTAGCAAGGTTGGGTAATAGGTGAAGGAGACTAAGAGATTGCTCCCAAAATGGAGTCCAAACTTAACTGACTCAGTGGTTGAAATCTTGATGGGTGAGATGTGATGGAATGGCTTTGATGAGGGAATCAGGGTTTTAATTTCCAAAAGAAAGATTCTCAGGAAGCCCTCAGGACTGGATCCAAGCTGGGATGTCCTCCTCCTCTCTCTTCCCAGACCTCCCTTGGAAGACCTCTCCTCTCTCCTCTCTTCCTTGGAGAAATTCCCAGAATCCTCTCTGGTCTCATCTATCAGCAACAGTCAACAACTGCCTTCTTTGGCTTCTTTGGTCCTGTCCCCCTTGCACAAATCCCATCCTTACACACCCCAAAAGAAATGTGGGCCCAGGCTTCTGGTGTCCAGAAAATAACTTAGCTGGGTAATATCGGGAATATTGTGTTCAGTTCTAGTTATTGTATAATATTTTAAGAAGGAAATTCACATATATTAGTGCACATCCAGAAAATTATGACTTGGATGGTAGAAAGACTTCAAAACTTGAAGCTGTGGCCTCAAAGATTGTTGGAAGGAAACGAATAGAAGCAAGAGAAGGGAAGAAGCATTTATAGAGTGCCTATCATGTGTTGGGCACTGTGCTCAGCACTTTATAAATATTACCTCATTTGATTTTCACAGCAATCCTAGGAGTACTGTTATTGTCACTATTTTACAATTGAGGAAACTGAGACTTAGTGGTTAAATGACTTACCATGGGTCACCCAGCTAGTAGAAGCATCCAAGGATGGATTTGAACTTGGGTCTTCCTGACTCCAGACCCAATACTCTATGTACTACAGTACCTAACTACTTGGAAAGGGGCATATTTCTAGTCTTTACTTGAAAGGCATCCTTGTGGAAGAGGGATTAGATTTGTTTTACTTGGCTCCAGGAGTGTTTTTTTTTTAAACCCTTAACTTCTGTGTATTGACTTATAGGTGGAAGATTGGTAAGGGTAGGCAATGGGGGTCAAGTGACTCTCCCAGGGTCACACAGCTGGGAAGTGTCTGAGGTCGGATTTGAACCTAGGACCTCCCGTCTCTAGGCCTGGCTCTCAATCCACTGAGCTACCCAGCTGCCCCTCCAGGAGTGTTTTCAGAGAAGCATTTTTCAGCTCATTATATAGAAGAACTTCATAACAGTGTTGTCCTAAAGTAGAATGGGCTCCCATGATAATCAATATGTTTCATATGTTTCAAACAGCAAAAGATTTCAATCAGTTAATAAAGATTTATTAAATATTGCATCCTAGGCATTGTGCTAAAAATTTTAGTCAGTTGTCAGGTTGCTCTAAAGGTGATTACTGTTCAGATACAGGTTGGACTAAGCCTGTGGAGCATCTTTCAGTTTTGAGTATCTGTTTGTTATTTTATAAATACTGCCGTAGTTTTAAACCTAGTTTAAGCCTTCTCTTAAGAAACTTGACAACTTTAATCTTTTCTCTGAACTTCTGAATTAATAATCTGTACTGTGCAATTTGGGGGCAGCTGAGTGGCTCAGTGGATTGAGAGCTAAGCCTAGAGACTGGAGGTCCTAGGTTCAAGTCTGGCCTCGGACACTTCCAGCTGTGTGACCTTGGGCAAGTCACTTGACCCCTACTGCCCACCCTTACCACTCCTGGGCCAAGGACGGTCCCTAGCCCGGATGAAAAAAGGAGGAGGGTTGGGCGTGGGGCTAGCAACCCCACCCTGTAAAAACTACATCTGCTAAAAAAACTGCAACCTAAAGTAGGGGCAGCTGGGCTAGCTCAGTGGATTGAGAGCCAGGCCCAGAGACAAAAGGTTCTAGGTTCAAGTCCGGGCTCAGACACTTCCCAGCTGGGTGACCCTGAGCGACTGTGTGTCCCATTGCCTACTGGTTGTGGCCCTATGCTCCTAGAATGGAGTCCCAGGATAAAAAAAAAAAAAAAAAAACCTGTGCAATTTAGCACTTGATTTTGTATTATTGTGCATTGGTTTTTCTTCTGTGTTATATTTCCCCAACTAGATTGTATTGTGAATCCACTGTGTCTAGAGTATCCTCTTAGTGTTGAGCAAATAAATTATGGGTATTTGATAAAGCCATACTAATTTAATGTGAGCTTGAAATACAGACCTTGGTAAAGTTTTCCCTCCTCAAAATAATTATTATGATATTGTTTCTAGAAACTTTCTGGAAATACATGCTTAACTACAAGCGAGAGATGGCAGAACTTGAAACTAGGAGTTATCTGAAGAGTTGAGAAAGACCTGTGTTAGAATCTCTTTTCCAACATTTGTAGCTACATATAACCATGGATTTCTAGAACACCATTTTCTTGAAGAATAGAATAATAAGCTCTTTTAATACCTGGCTTGCAAGGTTCTAATGAGTGTCATAGGAACAACAGTATACAGGGCCTTTTGTAAACTTTAAAACCAATACAAATGTCTGCTGTTGGTGGTGGTAGTATTAGTACTAGTAGAGTATATAGGCATTGTTGATTTGGTTTTCTAAAATAAACTTTATCGTACCTGAGCCAGTAACTTTGGCTTTATGGTTGACATAAAGCAACAGTTTTCAAAGTATGATTTAGACATCTTTAGGGGTCCCTGAGATTCTTTCAGAGAGTCTGTGAGGTCAAAATATTTTTGTAATTATTAATACTAAGACATTTTAATATCTGATACATTAAATATTGTTAGTTCTCCACAGAAACAAAAACTCTTTGCGAGCCCTCAATTTTTAAATATTGAGTGACTCCTGAGTACAAAAAAATTAAGAGATGTTAACATATATAGAATGTCATTAATAATGCCAGTAAATATTTGGAGTATTGAGAGAATGGATTCCTACCCTCATTCAAACTACCTAAATATAGGTAATAAGATCATCATAAATTTATGCTTGAAGGAACTTTAGAGATAATAACTCTCTCTCTACCCCCAAGCTCCAGGTTTCTTCTCTATTTTCACTAGCATGATTTAGACCCTTATCTCTACTTGTCTAAATTATTTTAAGTTTCCTACTTAATCTGTCTACAAATAAAGGAACAGAAGGCCAGAGAAATAAAGGGATTTTAACTGAACAAGGAACAATTTTGGTTCTAGTCTTTGTAACTGAGCATTCAGCAGACAGTTATATTTAGTAATTACCTTCTTATTCTCAGCATTGTATTAGGAACTGTAGGTATAAAAAATGAAATAGTCTCTCCTTCCAGGGATTTTTATGTTTTTTTGTTTTTATTTTGTTTTTTGTTTTTTTGCGGGGAGACAATACATGTATATATAAGAATATACAGATTAAATATTAAATATTCAAAATTACTAATTAAATATGAACATTAATAATAAAATGGGCAGGGACACAAAGATATAAGCTAGAGTATTGTATATGAAAAACAAGATGATAATGTGATTGGAAAGACAGGTTTTTGTACCAAGTTGCGAAGAACTTTAAAAGCTAAAAATGTTTAAATTTTAGTCTAGACACAATAAATAAGGAGCCACTGTAGTTTGAATTAGGGAGTGACATGACCATATCTGTTCTTAAGGAAAATCATGTTGGCATCTTGATGTAGTATGAATTGGAATAGGGAGAGAATTAGAAAACTATTGAAATAATCTACTTGGTTGTAGGGGTTAGACATGAAAGATATTGATAGAAAAATTTGGGGGTAGTTGGGTGTGGGAGAGTGAAGAATTGAAGATAACATCTACAAATATGGAACATAGGAAGAATGGTTATGCACTTGGTAGACATATGGAACTTCTGTTGGGGAGAGTTTGTATAGAAAGATGAATTCTTTTTTGGAAATGGTGAGTTTTAGTTGCCTCTGGGACTTCTATTTGGAAATACCCAATCTAATTGGCAGTTGTTTATATAAGTATGTAACTCTGGGGAAAGACTAGGACTGTATATGTGGATTGAAGAATCATCTGCATTAAAGACATAACAATTAAGACCTTGAGAGGAATGTCATTGAGATGTCATTGAGAAAAAATGTAAAGAAGGTAGAGGAGAATGTCTAGGACAGAACATTTGTGAACAACCAAAGGGTAATTGATATAAATGGTGAGTCTATAGATGAGGTATGAAGACAAAAGGAGCAATTATGTAGGAATGAGACATAGGAGAAAGTAAGTGACTTGAAAATCCAGTGTAGCTAAGGTATTATGTTCTCCTTGCAGTGGACAGATTTAGAGCTGAAAGAAACTTTTAAGGATTATCTAGTCTAATACCTCATTTTACAGATGAGGAAATTTAGCTTGCTTAAACTTTGCATATTACAGGATGATAAAATTGAAAGGGACTTTAGTGAATTTGATTCTGCCTTCACCAGACTAAGAAATTGAGGTCCCCAAACTGCACCTTGGGCTGGGACCTGTTGTAAAGCCCCTTAATTAAGAATGGTTTTTACATTTTTAAATAAAGTTTTATTGCACTTAAATATATATATATATATAAAGGTTACCAAGGCCACATATGTTGCAGAACTGGGAAATGAAAGGCATCTTTTGACTTAATATCTTGCATTAAAAACACGCATACATACGAATATCACATTTTGGATTTTTAGAAGTTACATATGAAAACAATTTTAAATGTTTTTTTCAAAAGATAAAACTAGATTCTATCCCTTTTTCTCTTTCCCCATTTCTCCCTTCCTCTCTCACTTCTTTCCTTCGCTTCTGTCTTTGAATGGGTACTAAGTATCCATTCCAAAGCAAAAGAGCAGTAAGAGATAGGCAGTTGGGGTTAAGTGACTTGGCCAGGGTCACAGAATATTAGGAAGTGTCTGAAGTCAAATTTGAACTGAAGTCCTCCTGACTCCAGGCCTGACTCTCCATCCACTGAGCCACCTAGCTGCTTCTCATCATTTCTTATGGCACAATAGTATTCCATCATAATTATATGCCACAATTTATGTAGTCTTCTGTAGTTTATTTTCTTTTTAAAATAGTCTGAGATGGGTTCTATAGGCTTTACCAAATTGTAAAAGGGGTCTATGACACCAAAAGTTAACTTCTGCCCTGCTTTAATCCTAAATGAATACCTTTGAAATTTTTACCCATTGCTTCAAGTTTTGCCTATTGAAGCCAAATATAATGAAATCTCCCACAAGATAACCTTCAAAGATAGCTTCCTTGACCTTCCAAATCTTTTTTTTTTCCTACCTATACTAAACATCCCAAGATGCTTTAACTCAGGGACTCTTAACCTGTTTTGTGTCATGGAACTTTTTGACCTTCTGCCAAAGCCTCATACTACTGTGGTTTGTTGCCTATATTCATAATAGAAGAAAATTTCAGGAAATGCACTAAATTTCAGTTGAGTTTGGTGAAAATAAAGATGCCATTTCCCCCCTATCTTATCCCATCACAGACTCCTTGAAATTTATTCCAGAAACTACAGATTAATAACCCTTACCACTAAAGTTTAGCTGATACTCTTGTGGCATACTCTTAAATTCCCTTGCCATCTTCAGGAACTCTTATCTGGAACAATGCAATAAATAGCTTCTTAATTAATTGCTCTCCCTCTTAAGTTTCTCCAATTATCCTTCTCACACAGACACCAAAGTGATTTACTTAGACAGCTCTATATCCCACTTCCACACTACTCATTGAACTTCACTGACTGCCTATTACCTCTAAGGTAAAATATAAAATTGTCTTGTTTAATGTTAATCAATAAATATTTTTTAAGTGCCTACTATCTTTCCAGTCTACTTAAACTTTACTTTCTTCCATTCTGCCTATGTGTCACCCATTCTGGCCAGTTCGTTCTTATAGAGAGCACTTGATTTTCCATCTCTGTATCTTTAGATTAACTGGTCCCCCATGCATGGAATACTTTTCTTGTCATACTTGTACTTCTTGAAGCCCTAGTATTTCTTCATGTCTCAAATAAAGGGCCACCTTCTAAATAAGGTCTTTTTTGTTCTCCCAGCTGAGTGTCTTTCTTACCACAGTTACCCGTTATTTGATTTGTATGTAGAGTATATATATCTTCATACATATTTGTGTATACATACACACCTAATACTGCAGGGAAGAGAACATGGGAAAACATAAATGGTTACATTATTTTTGGAGGTATGAATTTGTTGGTACAACCATTTTGAAAAACAATTTGGAACTATGCTAAAAAAATCATTAAAACTGTGCATATTTTGACTTAGTTATACTGGATCTAGTTCTATACCCCAACGAAATAAAAAAGAGGAAAGAATCTATAACAGTTCTCTTTAGACTGGCAATTGGAAATGAATAGAAGTGCCTATCAATTGGAGAATGTTTGGATAAATTAATGGTATATGAATGAAATGGAATATTATCATACCATAAGAAATATTGTAAGACAGTTTTGTCAAATTCAGATAGGAATGGGGTTGACAAAACCATAATAAGAATCCCTGTGGATTGCATATTGCTTTAGAAAAACCCCATCTTAGCAGTGCCCATCTATTATTGTATTTTCATTTATTTGGTTAAATATTTTCCAAATATACACACATTCGTACCCATAAATATATGTATTTTAAACCCATACCTTCTGTCTTAGAACTGATACAAGTATTGATTCTAAGGCAGAAGACTGGAAAGGGTTAGGCAATTGGGGTTTGCCCAGGTTAGCTTTAGCTTGTCCTGGTAGGAAGTCTCTGAGACCAGATTCCAATTAAATTTTGATCTGGTTTGAATTCTACTGGGCAATGTGAACTGGTCCCTTTTTGATACTTCTAATATAAGGGATGGTTTCAGAGAAACCTAGGAAGATGTGATACACTGATATACTGATACAGATTGAAATGAGCAGAATCAGGAGAAAAAAATAATGTGTAAAGAGCTGTAAGAACTTTGATTGCAATGACTGTCCACAGTTCCAGAGTATGGTTGATGAAGTATGCCACTCACATCTTTATGGTGATGGTGAAGGATTCAGGATACAGAGCAAGACACACATTTTTGAACATGGCAAATATGGGAACTTATTTTGTTTGATATTATTGATATATTTTAAGATTTAAAAATTTAATTTTTTCCAATTAAACATAAACTTTTTTAGCCCTGTTTTTAAAAAAATAAATTTGAGTTCCAAATTCTCTCTCACACATTCTACCCTTTCCCCTCATTGAGAAGGCAAGCAATTTAATAAAGGTTAACCTATAAAGTCATGCAAAATATTTCCCAATTAGTCATTATGGTGAAAGAAAAGACAGCCAACCCTCCTCCCTACCCCCAAGAAAAATGAAGACAGTGAAAAAACAGTTTGCTTTGATCTGAATTAAGATTCCATCAGTTCTTTCTATGGAGGTATTATATAACATTTTTCATCATAGGTCCTTCAGAATTGTCTTGCATCTTTATTTTGCTAAGTCTTTCACAGTTGATCATTGTACAATATTGCTATTAACAGAATACAATGTTCTCCTAGTTTTGCTTACTTTTCATGTAAATCATATGTCTTCTCATCTTTCTGAAAGCATCCTGCTCTTCATTTTTTATATGGCACAATAATATTCTGTCACAAGCATGTATCACTTCTTCATCAGTCTTTTCCCAATTGATGAGCATCCTCTCAATTTCCAGTTCTTTGCTACCACAAAAAGAACTGTTATGAACATTTTTGTAAATATAGGTCCTTTTCCTTAAAAAATAACAACAACAAAACAACCCCAAAAAACTCTTTGGGATACAGACCTAGTAGTGATATAATTATTCATAAAAAGGTTTTGCTTTTCAGTTGGGGAGGAGTGAAGAAAACACGCAGGAATGAGAATAGAGTTTCAAAAAAAAAAAGAAAAGAACAAAAGGAAAGTCAGGAGGAAGCATATAGACTATCTCTGAACATTATATGTAGAATTTATTATACTTTTTTTGGGTATTTTAATTTAAAAAATTTTAATTACAAATTTTCACATAAGTTTTCCAAAGTTATATGATCCATATTGTCTCCCTCCTTTATACCCTTCCTCCACTGCACCCCCCTGGAACTGACTAGCAATTCAATCTAGGTTATACATGTATTATTAAGCAAAACACATTTCCATATTATTCATTTTTGTAAGTGAATAATCTTATAAAACCAAAACCCCAAATAATATACCCAAATAAACAAGTGATAAATCATATGTTTTCATCTGCGTTTCTACTCCAACAGTTCTTTTTCTGGAGGTGGATAGCATTCTTTTTCATAAGTTCCTTAGAATTGTCCTGGATCATTGTAGTGCTGATAGTAGCAAAGTCTGTCACATTTGATCATTCCATAATATTTCAATTACTGTATATAATGTTCTCTTGGTTGCATCAGTTCACAGAAGTCTTTCTAGTTCTCTCTGAAATCAACCTATTATTTCTTGTAGCATAATAATATTCCATCACCATTTCCCCATTTGAGAGGACATCCTTTTAGTTACCAATTCTTTGCCACCACAGAAAGAGCTGCAATAAATATTTTTGTACAAACATGTCCTTTCTCATTTTTTTTAATCTCCTTGAGATACAGTAATAATGGTATTCCTGGATCAAAAGGTATGTATAGAATTTATTATATACTTAAAAAAAAAGTCAGCTCTACTCTGTAGTTTTAGATATTCACAGTTTCATAAACAGTTCCCTTCTGTTGTACCATGTATATGGAAATACTCAAGAGTAAAAGTGTAGGTCACATAAATTCTACAAAGTTTGCTAAGGCTTTGAATAAGAATCTTGTTGCTAATGTAAGAGGGAGATTTTAGGGTATTTTATAAATATATATTTAAATTTATTCATAGAAGTTTGCCAGGGCAGCTGGATGGCTTAGTGGATTGAGAGCCAGACCTAGAGATGGGAGGTCCTAGGTTCAAATCTGGCCTCAGACACTTCCTAATTGGGTGACCCTGGGCAAGCAAGTCACTTAACCCCCATTGCCTAGCTCTTACCACTCTTCTGCCTTAGAACCAATACACACAGTATAGATTCTAAGATGGAAGGTAAGGGTTTTAATTAAAAAAAAAAAAAGTTTGGCCTCTGGTATCTGCTCAGAATAATTGACAAAGATCATCTATTATGTTTATTATTTATTTATTATCTATTTATTCTAGCCTTATCCGGGCTATCAGTATACTCAATTCTTTGATCAGGGTGAGCATCAAACTCTAAATATGCCCTAATTGGTGCTCTTCGGGCAGTAGCTCAGACAATCTCTTACGAAGTGACCCTAGCAATTATCCTTCTATCCATTATACTTATTAACGGCTCATTCACCCTAAAAAACCTAATAATTACCCAAGAAAATATATGACTAATTGTAACAACATGACCCTTAGCCATAATATGATATATCTCAACACTAGCCGAAACAAATCGAGCTCCTTTTGACCTAACTGAAGGAGAATCTGAGCTTGTATCGGGCTTCAATGTTGAATACGCTGCAGGACCCTTCGCTATGTTCTTCTTAGCAGAATACGCTAACATCATCGCCATAAATGCATTAACTACTATCCTATTCTTAGGATCCCCCATGAATTACGATTTCCCCCATATTAACACAATATTATTTATAATCAAAACCATACTTCTCACTGCAGCTTTCCTATGAATCTGAGCATCATACCCCCGTTTCCGATATGATCAACTAATATACCTCTTATGAAAAAATTTCTTACCCATTACACTAGCACTTTGCCTATGATACATTTCTATTCCAATCGCATTTTCAAGCATCCCCCCGCAACTATAAGAAATATGTCTGATAAAAGAATTATCTTGATAGGATAAATTATAGGGGTGCAAACCCCCTTATTTCTAGAACAGTAGGAATTGAACCCACATTATAGAGCTCAAAACCCTATGTGTTTCCTTTACACCACATTCTAGTAAGGTCAGCTAAATAAGCTATCGGGCCCATACCCCGAAAATGTTGGTTTACATCCTTCCCATACTAATGTCCCCCTATGTATTAACCATTGTATCACTTAGCCTACTCATAGGTACATCACTAACACTAATTAGTAACCACTGACTAATAGCCTGAATAGGCCTAGAAATCAATACGCTAGCCATCATTCCACTCATAACCTTTTCCCACCATACATGAAACATAGAATCAGCTACCAAATACTTCATAACCCAAGCAATAGCATCTATAATCATTATATTCTCCATTATATACAATGCCTCAATAACCAATCAATGGACTATAACTCAAATCTCTGATCACTGAGCATCTCTGCTAATAACTTTAGCCCTGGCTATAAAATTAGGACTTGCCCCCTTCCACTTCTGAGTTCCGGAATAATAATAACAATTGTAACTTTTACATTGTGCTTTAAAGCAAGCAAAATCCTTTGTATGTGTTTATTTCATTTGACCCTCACAGATATCCTTTGAGGTAGATGCTTTTTTATAGATGAAGAAACTGAAGTTTGGGATAATAACTAAATCTAGCAGATATCAGAGGTAATATTCGAACATAGTGTTCTTGACTCCAAACCCAGCATGCCCCACCACAACAAGAAGCCCCTACTTGAGAGGTGTTAAAGAAAGTAGCTATACCAACAAAAACATCTCTTTAAATTAAGTTCTTTGATTGAGCTATAATCTCTTCAGTGTGGATGCTTCTTTTAAATGATAAAGGTGCCTTTCATTTGTGTCTTTTTTCACATTGTCTTTTCATAAATCTTCTTGAAAGCATTCTCTTACATTGTGTGGATAACAACAACAATAATAATAATGATAGTTAACATTTATTATAGGACTTAAAGATTTGAAAATGATTTGCAAATACAATATTACCCTCACAATAACTTTGGGAGATAGATACTTTAATTATCTTCATTTTATAGTTGAGGAAATTGAGGCAGAGAGATGTTAAGTGAGTTGCCCAGGGCCTTACAGCAAGTGAGTGGCTGAGGTTAAATTTGAACTTGGGTCTTCCTGATACTAGGTTCAGCTCTATCCATTGTACCATCTAGCTGCCTCCACTAGATATCAATGGGACATGCATCAGTCCTCCCTAACTGTCACTATATGACTTGCCTGCCTCCTTTCCAGTTGTATAGCTTTTTGGTGTCCAGAAGTTTTTCCAATGAAAGTATTATTTGTTAGTTTGTATTTTAACACTTATTAATAGCAATAATTCTTAATAGGAAAGTTGTTTATAATTTTGTAAGATTTAGAATAAAGTTGATATGAAAATAGATGGAAATAAATGTATCTACTATTATTTGGTACCAATAGTAGTAGGCATTAAAAAAACTCATTTTAGAAGATTTATTGAAAGAGGTCCAAGTAAATGGCTTACTTTGGCCATTGTAGAAAAAAAGTTTAAGTACTTCTGATTTGGAAGAGCTCCCAATTAAGCCTAGTACAGTATAGTAATGGAACTCTTTAGCTATATGACCCAACATATTTTCCTGCCTAACTGACCACAGGCTAAGTTGAATAGAATGTAAAGATTCTAAAATAGTGACTTAATAAAGGTGTTTCCTTGCAATTAAATGCTTTGGGAATTTGATAAGAGATCTGGGATACAACTCCAGGAGAATAAGAGGGAATGCTACTGCTTAGCATACCTCTGATTTCATGTCATATCCTATATATCTAGAGATCCAAGTTTTGAGGTGTTGAATGTGAAGCAGGCCAACTTCAGAATCTGACAAGCAATGTTTTGCCTTTTATATTAATAGATCACAGATCTAACATTTCTCTATAGCTATAATTAAGTGATCTGAAAATAGTGAAATTCTTTCATGATGCTGTTATATCTTTAACATTTTCCATTATATCACTTACCTAGAAGAGTGGTAAAGGGGAAAGAGGGAGGTAGGGTGGAGCCAAGATGGTAGAGAAAGTACAGGGACCCATCTGATTTCTACCAAATTATCATCCAAAAAATCAATGATATAATGCCTCAAAATGAATTGTGGCATAGCATAATCCACAAAAAGACAAGGTGAAGCAATTTTTCAACCTAGAACAACTTAGGCCAGCACAAGGGTTCTATTGCACTGGAGTTGGAGGTAGAGCTAAACGTACCAGAATGGAGGAGCAGCAGCCGAGGCTTCTGGAACTCTCAGCTACAGATGGTAGAAGGGGGTTGGGTAACTGCTCAGAATATTACAATAGTCTCTTTTCTGGCTCTGGGTGCAATACTCATGTCATATTGCCTATATACAAAACTGGGTCACAGTCCTGGGGTGCAATTGCAGGGTGAGAAGGAGTATCAGTATACACTAGCACTTGCAGCCACAGGGACTCCCTGTGGAGGGGACCCTGGTTACAGTTCCAAGGGGGAAAAGAGTGCTTGGGGTTTACAGATCAGAGCATAGCCCTGGAGAGTATTAAATGTACTTTTTCTTACATTGTACCACCTTGGAATAACTGAAAGCAGATAGATCTCTGGTGCCAACTCCGAAGGCACCTGCACAAAGAACTTGAACCCTGGAACAGTATTCCCTTCACCACAGTTACAAAGCCCACTTTTAAGTTTTTTTAAATTAAAAGAAAAAAAAGTTGAAAAATGAGTAAACAGCAATAAAAAATGAAAAAAGCCACTCAACATAGAAAATCATTTTGGTGACAGTGAAGACCAAAACAGTAACTCAGAAGACAACAATTAAGTAAATACTGCTGCATCCAAAGCTTCTAAGAAAAATATGAATTGCTCTTAGTCCCAAAAAGAATTAGTGCAGGAGCTCAAAATAGATTTAAAAAAGATAAGAGATGAAGAAAAATTGGGAAAAGGAATGACGGTGATATAGGAAAATAATGAAAAAACAATCAATAGTTTGGTAAAGGAGTTACAAAAATGTACTGAAGAAATTAATATCTTACAAAAATAGGCCAATTGGTAAAAGAGGCACAAAAATCCAAAGAAGAGAGATTCTTAAAAAAGCAGAATTTGCCAAATGGAAGATGTAAAAAAATGCACTTAAGAGAAAAACTTCTTGAAAGACAGAATTGCCCCTTTGGAAAAAGGTACAAATATTCACTGAGGAAAAGAACTCTTTACAATAGAATTGGCCAAATGGAAAAGGAAGTACAAAAGTTCACTAACGAAAATCATGCCTTAAAAATTAGAATTGGGCAAGTGGAAGCTAATGACTCTATATCATATATCAAGAAACAATCAAAGACAAAAGAATTAAAAAAAAAAAAGCCCAGGAACTCTCATCTCTGAGCCTGACTCTCAATTCTCTGAGCTACCTCACTGTCCCCTATTTCATTGTATTCTAACAATTCCAGGAGGGAGGATCTATTATTATCCTCATTTTGCAAATAGCAGTGCTGAGGTTGTGAGAATTCATATAACTTGCTCAAGGTTATACTTTTAGTAAGTTTTTGAGGCTATTTGAACATAGACCTCCCTGACTTCAGGACTAGCCCTCTACTTTTCTTCAGATCCATAACTTGTTAGACCCTTAACTTGTTTTCATTTTTTATTTATTTGTTTTGATTCTTATTGTTAGATTTAACTCATTCTGAAGGAATACATTGAGATCCCTAGCTATTTTCATTTTAATTTTTATTTCTGCCTATAATTTGATTACCTTTTCCATTAAGTTCTTAGAGGTTATGATAGTTATTGAATTTACATTAAATATTGATAATGTTTCATTATCTATGATGCCTATAATCATAATGTCAATTTCTTGATTATTTCTTTTAACCATTTCTGTTTTTGCTGTTGGTTTCACTGAAATCATGATTGCCACTTCTATTTTTTTATCTCCTCTATCCCTACATCTGCTAAAGAAACTGCAACCTAAAGTAGGGGCAGCTGGGCTAGCTCAGTGGATTGAGAGCCAGGCCTAGAGACGAAAGGTCCTAGGTTCAAAACCGGGTTCAGACACTTCACAGCTGGGTGACCCTGAGTGACCCATTGCCTACTGGTTGTGGCCCTATGCTCCTAGAATGGAGACCCAGGATAAAAAAAAAAATCCCTAATTTTTATACTTTGTGAATCTTTGTTTCTAGTATACTACTTGGAAAAAACATATTGTTAAATTATTCTATCTAATCTATTCTTCTCTGCTTCCCTTTTATGGGTCAATTTTATTTATGATTATGATTGTTGATTATCTTCTGCCTTCATGCTCTTTTATGTTTTCTCCTTTTTGCCTTGTTCCTTACTTTACAGAGAAGTTGATGGAGAAAAAAAAGGAAAGCAAATACTATAATTCTATAATTAAAGAGGTCTGATCCAGTTTTCTCTGCCCTCTTATCTTTTCTATTACTTCTTTGCAACATCTCTCAAATTCATCCGAATCTCTCCTATGACACTGACCTGGGTTATTGCAATAGCCTGCTGGTGGATTTGCCTGCTCCAAGTCTCTTCCCACTCTAATCCATCCTCCATTCCGCTATTAAAGTGATTTTCCGAAAGCAAAAGTCAGACTTTGTTACTCCTCCCTAATTTGGTAAACTCCAGTGGACACCTTTAGGAAAAAATACAGAATGCTCTGTTTAGCATTCAGAACCTTTCATAACCTAGACCCCCTCCTACATTTCCAGTCTCTTTACATCTTACTCCCCAATACATAGTCTTTGATCCAGTGACATTGACCTCCTGGCTATTACTCTCATCTCTCATTACTCTGGGCATTGTTCTTGTATGTCTCTTATTCCTGGAATGTTCTCTCCCCTCATCTCTGCCAACTAAAATCTCAACTTCTACAGGAAACTTTTCCGAACCCCTCTTAATTCTAGTGTCTTCTCTTGGTTAGTTATCTCCTATTAATTTCTTTAGATAACTTGTTTGTTGTACATATTCATTTGTTTGTCTTCCCCATTAAATTGTAAGCTTCTTGAGGGCAGGAACTGTCTTTTTTCTCTTTTTTGTGTGCCTGTGCCTGGCACATAGTAGGCACCTAGTGGTTATTGATTCATCCTGATCACTGGTTCTTATACTTTTCCTCTCCTTTTAATCTCTCCTTGAGCCGCCTTTTGAAGTAGGAATTTATTTTGTTTGTGACTATACTCTCTAGACTAGTTTCCTTCTTAAGCTCTCCTTTTCTCACTTCACCCATTTCCCCTTTAAATTTAATTTATTTCTATACCAAATACTTTGTGTTTGTAACTTCAACCCTCCTTTGCCTGATTCAGACAAAATTGAGGAATATTAGATGCCTTCTTCCTTCACTGCTTTCTCCATGTTTGAATACTAACATCCCTACTCCCACCCACCCCGAGTTTCCCTTTTACTCAGTCACTTGTCCCTTCCCCTTCCCTGCTTTGGCCCCATTCATTTTGGAGTCTGGATAGTATTGCTTTAGTTCTTGAAGGGTAGCTAGGTGCTGTCCTTTGTTGGAATCCCTGGTTTTTAGTCTGTCTCCTAGTGGCCCAACATGGTTTTGCCTTTGACCTTTCAGTGTCTTTCTTCTTGCACAATCCCCAACCTAAAGTTGGTTCTGTCCCCTGCTGTGGCTCTTCTAGACCTCGAATTGTTTTGATCTAGGCCTCCTTCTGGGTCCCTGTGCTGGAGTTGTTATGGTTTTTTGTTTTTGTTTTTTAAAATCATGTCTTAGATATGAGTGGTGGTTTTCAGGTCCCTTTCTGGGTGCTTGGGCAGCTCCTTTGTTGCATTGGCCTTGTCTTCTGAGCTGCCCCAGCCTTGGTTCTCTGAACCTGACTTTAGGCCTCTTGATGCTCTTCTGATTTAGGTTGTAGGTTGTGTGGTTGCTGTAGTGGCCCTGTGTCCTGTAAAGCTCCATGGGCTACTGGTGCTGGCTTCTAACTTCTTGGTTCTAGATAAGCTCATGCTGTTTTATCCTCTCTGTATAGTAGTGAGCTGTGAGTGCTACTTAAGATTTTGTTTCAGCAATAGGAATGAGATTCTGATGGCTTGAGGACCCCCTTTTCCTGAACTTCCTTCCCTACCTTATTTGTGCACAGAAATGTTGGCAGAATTTTTTCAGTTTTGTGCATTCCTGGGCTGGATAGAGGAGTTTACAGCTATTTCTCTTTGGTTTTCTTTATTTTTCTTTCTAGTTTACTATCTTAGCACTTTGTTAGAGTTTGGTTTATGCTCCTTTAGAACCTTCTATGTCATAGGGTCATAGACTTGAACTTGGAAAGAAATTTAGAGACTATTTAGTCTAACCCTCTCATTCTAGAGAGAGAGGAACCTGAGATCTAAGTAAGTGACTTGCCTAAGGTCATATAGTTGGTAAGTACTGGAGCTGGAAATTGAATATAGGTCCTCTGGCTTCAAAACACAACTCACTTTCTGTGAATAAGCTTTCAATTTTAGAAAATATTTCAGTTTTCTTCAGGCCAGAGATAATATTCAAGTCTTAAGTTGTGATAAAGACCCTTTTGAACAAATTTAAACTGCTTTTGGCTTTATTCTTATTGTAAAGTTGAACATAATATTCACAGTGAGCAATCATAATTGGTATTCTTCAAACAAAGGAATTTACTGGAGGTATTAATGTTGTATACTTTTGCATTTTTCTAGTGTCCTTACTTAAAACACTATTTTCTTGCTTTGGAAACCCCTTGCAGAGAGATAAAATCCTCAAGGGTCAACAAAACGTGCACATTTTTAGTATATTTTCTTTTGGTGGAGATGTTTTTAAAAACTACTGAAATATCTGAAAAGTGAAGAAGCTGCAGGATCCATTGTTTAAGGATTCTCTTCTTAGATCATTCTTATGATCCTTGGGTAAACTAATATATGGGAACACCAAAATTTTGTAATAAAAAAAGCTAAACTCTTAAACACAGTGCTATGTATAGAGTAGCCACTTAATAAACCTTTGTTTTTCTGTTAGTAAAAAAAAAAAATAGCTTAAGCTGAAGAACTTGGGAAAGTGAAATGGAGATGCCTAGATTTTTTTTTTTTGCAGGTCATCTATTTGTTTTACTAAGCCATATATTACAATAATTTCTTTATTAATTATTCCACCCCCTCTCCTTTGGACCTTTCCTTGTAAAAAAATTGTTTTAGCATTATAATAACTACTTTTTAGTGATTTGTTTACTAATATTTGTGGTTCTAAAAACTTATTTACTAATTTTAAAGGAGAAACTACTTTTACATAATATTTATAATGCAAAATATACTTGGATTATGAGTAGGTTAGTCCCTATTAGAACATTTTGAAGTGAGTAAAGAAGAAGGAGGAAAAGAAATGTTAAAAAGTACTACTTTGGAGATTTATTGATGTCAGAATATGCAAATTTCTCTCGTTTCCAGGAACTGTTCTGATAAGAAGTAACAGTGGTCAGCTGATGTTGGTATCCCAACAAGCTTTAGCTCAAGCTGAAGCCCAAAACCCTGTGAATGTAAGAGCAACTGTACCATCAAATTCCCATACAGTCAAAATCTGTACTGTGCCGGTAAGCAAAATCAGTCAATGCCATGACTTTGTCTAACAACATATATATATATATATGTGTGTGTGTATACACACACACACACACACACACACACACACACCCTATCTCCCTAGGCCCCACCCTTCCATTTTTTCTTCACTCTCACCATTGAGAGAGGATGGAGAAATGTTTTGTTATTGTTTTTCTGGGAAGTAAGATTATGCTTTATTGATCATTAGAGTAAGACTACCTTTTGTAGACATTTGATTTGAATGGCTTTTTGAAATCATCGCATAATGAGTTATGTATGACTTTAGAAATATCCACTTAACCAAGCTTTGTTTTGTGTAGGTTAGTAATTGCTTAAATAACTAAAAATTAATTTTTTTACTTAAAGATTTAAAAGTAATTCTTTATTAAAAGTTCATATTTCTAATAAAAACAAACGTAAAATTTAATGATACTTTGTTTTCTGATCATGGAAAGAATCATATCATCATGTTTGTATGACATACATGGACATATATGTATATATGTATAATAGTAAATGTTATACACATATTTCATTAATACATATATACACATTCTATATTTATAATACATTTTGTTGTATTAAAAAAAGTAAATGCTAATCTTTTACTATAGTTAGTACCATATAAATGTTGTGTGTGTGAATGAGAGATGAAATGTTCACAGAAATGGTAAATTTTCTGGACATGTAGAACTTGTGTCTCTGCAAGTGCAGAAACAATTAAAATAATTTTTCCTGTAAACCTTTTAAAAACCTTTCCATTTGTTTGTATCTTTTGAGAATCTTATATATCACTTAGTGTTTTCAGGGGAAGGCAGTGCAGATGGGGTAATTATCAGGGATGCAGGAGGTGACACCTGGTTTGAAGTTGGGGGAAAAGAATGATTTTGGTAGCTTGTGTTTGGAATGTTGGAGTTTGCCATGAGCCAAAGTGGGCAGGTGCCATCTGGAACCAGGCTGTATAAGACCTTGCAGACCTGGGTCTTGGATCTTTCACTTCTCATCTTTCCAGCTACTCCTTGGGAACTGGGAGGTGGTTGGTGGAATGTGGGAATTAGATTTTAGCTCAGGCAGGTTTAGATCATAGCAAGCCAATTTGTAATAATACTCTGATACACCAATTATTTCACCAGCAGGAGATTAATTTATTATATCAGCAATTAATCCACTTTCATTTCTGACCCAAGGCTGGTCCTTGGGTCAGCCAGGACTCAAACAGGAAGTTATATCATCTTTCTGAGATTACATCCGCAGGCAAGAGTAAACTAGAGTTCAGCTTTACTTTGTCCCACTCTTCTATCCCTCCTTCCTTAGTTAAATAAACCCTATGCCGGGGGAGGGCATTGTACTTATTAAATCACATGAGGCTTTCACACCCAATGACCTAGAAGTTCTCTGTAGGCATTTTCCAAAATTCTACACTTCACCATTCAAGTCAATCAAGGAAATGAAAAGGGCATTTACATTATTTAATCCCAGTTTTGATGATGTTGAATTTCTTCTGGGGCAATTTTATTCACCCTCAGAAAAGGAAAAATTTCTAAATGAAACAAGGACAAATCCAAATTTGACTGCCTGGGCTTCTGTTCACCAAGACCTAGAATTAATATCCAATGCAAATATGCAGTATCTGGTGCAATGTAGAACGGACCTACTGGAAGCATTGCAGCTACATGCTAAGCATCCCAATTCATGGTTAAAATTCGAAAAGCTCAGACGGGAAAGAAGAACATCCCAGTAACTTTCTGGATAAGATCATTGAGTCAGCTGAGACAATCCTACGATTAAGAGACATCCAAGCCCCAGAGAGAGTAGATCACATTAGGAGACAGTTTGTGAAAGGTGCTTCACTGCCTATACAGTCATATTTCAGGCAGAGCTGTCCCCAATGGAAAACTTTGTCTTTAGAGGAAATTTGAGAACATGCATCATACATACATGTTATGGCAAACTCCAACATTCCAAACTGGGCAATTGACAGGATACCCTAAGGAAATATGGCAGTATTATTTTGTACACCACACCTGAGATGTGAAAGGTGTCTTTCAGGAAAGAGGAAAGTGCATAGAAGGGGGAAAAAAAGACCAAGATGAAGGCCTGATTAGAGGACAATGGTGTCCATATTGTATGGGCATAGGAATAGTTTGCACCCAGTTTATGAAGAATCTTCATTTTTAATGTAAAGAGCCACACTTTATTTTGAAGGCAAAATGGAAAGGCACTGATGGCTTTTGAATAGGAGAGTATTCCTTCTGTGCATTAGGCAGATTATCCTGGTACCTATATGAGGGGAAAAGGTACATATGGAAGGAAGGGAATTCTACCAGGAGGCTACTCTTATAGTTAAGCTGAGCACTAATGGGGACATGAATTTGGGATAATATGGTTAAGACTGGCAAGATTTAAAAGCTTGATTCGTGCCTGGCACTATTCTTTATACTACTATGACTATAGTCCCTCTCTGGGACTAAATTTGTTCTTGTTTTAAATGAGGGTGCTGATTTGGTTTAAGGGTATGAGAAGCTTGTCAAGGAAGTATGGGAATATTTTATATATAATGTTATCATCCTTTTGAAATCAATCTCATTTCCCATGTGCATATCTACAGTAAACTGAATTTATTTCTTTTCATATTGAATTGGGGGTACAGAAAAGTTTACTGAAAGCCAGTGGATGGAGGGGGGTGGGGCGGATAGTGTATGTGTTGAATGGAAAAAGTTTGGAAATCTCTAATCTAGATTTTCTTTAAGAATAATTTTCAGCCCTGGATCCCATTAGATATAGACCCTATGAAAAATAAGACTTGACATGCAATTGAATGGCTGCATTATTTCCATCAACAGTAATAGACAAATTAGGATGAAGGGCAGATTTTTTTTTGGTGGTGGTAGTAGAAGTTATAAACATATTGAATTTAAAGTGTTGGTAGAGATTTAGATTCAGTTCCTTCTAAGTGGAGATTTAATTCATAAAACCTTCTAAAGGATAGAATTAAAATGCAAGTAATATAGATGCTCACCTGTAAATATAGGTGACACAAATATTTAAATATGTTCCTGAGAGACAAAGATAAGAGTAGCTGAGTTATCATATATAATTTCAATCACAGACCCTCAGTTGGAAGGGAAGCTTCATGGTCATCTCATCCAACCCATATCCAAAGGAGAACTTCTTCTGCAAGGCATAAATTTTTTGCCTAGTAGAGGGTAAGCTTCTTGAAGGCAGGAAGTGTTTAATATTTAATATTTGTTTTTGTATTCCTAGTACTTGGCATATAGTAGGTGATTAATAAAATCTTGAATTAAATTGAGCATGCACAAGTTGTTTGGTTTGAAATGAAGAGAAACCCACTATGTGGTATTGTAGAAAGAGCAGTGATTTTGGAATCAGAAGACCTTGGTCATGTAGTAGCTGTGTGGCCTTAGATAAGTTATTTTACCTTGAAGCCCTAGTTTCTTCATCTGTAAATTGAGGTGGTTGGGTTAGTTGGCTTCAAAGGCCCTTTCCAACTCAAAAATTCTATGATTGTATGCTTTCCACCTCAACTGGTAAATATTTTTATTAGAATTTTTATCCAAAATAGAGATGAGAAATAGAGAAGACTTTTGTGGTTGCCTTTTGTTGTTGCTGCTTATGATGACTTCCACAATTTAAGGTTGCATTCAGCTAGAGCACTCAGGTTACATTCTTTGAATGTTATTTAAAAACCACATATGAAACATTTTCTGGTTGTGTACTTAAATCCTGCCTACATTCCATTGCCCTGGCTTTTTTGAGACTTAGAGATTTCCTTGGAAGGTTCAAACCAGTCAGTAATGCTAAAAATGCATAGGTTGTGTCTTATTACAGGTGCTTTTGACCTCACCTCAGAACAGGTGCTTAAGCTGATATTTTTGATGGGACAGATTAAGGGAGGAAAGAAATGCCAGAAGTCAAGTGGCCACAGTTACTAAGGATACATCTAAAACTTAGCCCTGTTGAAATGATCATATTAGGAAGAAATGGTCATATTTGGAAGAAGGAAATTAAGGATTACTGAAAGCATTCCTCTAGACCTGATGTCCGGTTATGCCAGGCTTTCCTCACTCTTCCCTAGTTTGATATAGGTATGACTGAGTGATTGCATATAGCAGGATTGGATCACCCCCTATTACATAAGAGGGCCATTTGTCTTACTGGGATGAAAAGAGTCCCATTCAAACATTTTTGAATAGAGAAGGAAAGGTAGGACAGATGTTCTGTGCAAGGAAAGAAGGAACTGACTAGAGCCGAGATTTCTTGGTATATTTCTGGGTGGGAAAGAAGGAGGATGTGGTGGCGGGGGAAACCCACCGTTTTTATAGATTACAGATCTTTAAATACTCATTCTCTTTTAGAGCTCTTCTATATCCTAATAATTGTGTATATCTTTATGTTTTATTTTCAGAATTCTGGTACACAGTTAATCAAGAAAGTTGCAGTGGCTCCAGTCAAGGCAGTGACTCCTGTCAGGACAGTGACTCCAGTAAAGACAGTGGCCTCTGTCAAGGCAGTGACTCCGACAAAGGCATTGACACCCAACAAAACGGTTGCTACTCCTGTGAAAACTGTGGCACAGTTAGGAAGTACTGTGGTAACTTCCTTCCAGAAACCTTCCATAGTACAGGTAGGTTGAGATTTTCTCTTGGCTATCTGTGTCCATGTTATATTTGATCTCTGTAGCAAAGGTACACAATAGGTGAGTGATTGCTATTCATTCTATATAAACTAGATATTTGGGGCAGTTTTTTTATTTTGGCCAAGTAAATCACTTTATTCAGCTTTAAAATTTACAAAGTGCTTTTTTTCATGACATAGAATATGTGGGGAAAAATTCTTAGTACAGGTGGTTGTAAATTTCAACTTTCTTCTCACAAGTATCAAACTGAAAAATTTTATTAGAACCATGAAGGGGGTAGTAGATTAATTTTAGTTATCCTTTGTTGAATATGTGAGTAATTAATCCCAAGCCAACAACCTGAACTGTTGAAGCCTAAGTATAGCATTTGCAGGATAACTCTGCAGTAGGTAGAAATAAATAGAAATAGTTTAGAGGAAATAGCTGGCTTAAAATTGAGAACTTTTGCACTCATCAATTCAAGCACGACCATTTGTCTGGTGGCATATTCATGAATATGGCATATTCACTTATTGGTGTCTAAGGAATAGCATTGTTGTATTGACAGTAGTAATCCAACAAGAGCAGTAATATCAGACCTTGGAAACTGAGATGATTTTGTTCTGTTGAATAACTGTTATCAAGTGCTTTATAGGAGAGAGAAGAGCACTAAATGTCATATCTAGACCTCTTTTTAACTAACACTAGTGAAAATAGAGTCCTGGCCTGTGGTAGGACATGACTCTTCACAGTGGAATTGTGCCTCTTTTAACTTGAACCACTTCAGAGACCAAATAGAAGAATACATAACGTTTGTTATTTAGTTCAGAAAATGAAGTTTAAAAAAGTATGTTCACCTTGTGGAGAAAATCAGCATTATTTTTGTTGTTTTTCACTTATGTTCAATTTTCTGTGACCCCTTGCATGTAAATTAAAAGGCAAAAAAATTTTTTTTATAATGAATTTTAAAATATTCTTTCCCTCTCCCTAAAGGAATTTGAGAAGTATTTTCTTGCTACTTATAGGTATTGATGAACTTGGAGGAAAAATATCTATGTTGGATAATACTCACATAACTCATCATATGCCTAGTTCTTCTTTAGTGATAAATTTCTTGGTGATGGGTATATTCTGATGGCACATAATTAATTTGCAGTTAATATGCAAGAGAAAAGGGGCAGTTATATGACTTAGCAGGCAAAGTGTCAGGCCTGGAGTTGGGAGGACCTGGGTTCAAACTTGGCCTCAGACACTTCCTAGTTGTGTGACCCTAGGCAAATCACTTAATATTTCTTACCTATCCCTTAGAATTGTTTCTAAGACAGTAAGTAAGGGATATATATGGGGGCAGGGGGAAGATCATCATTTCTAATTATAATGGTCACTTTTGAGTCTAAATGTGCTTTCCAGTTTCAAAAAATAGTTTCACATTCAAATTAGTTTTACTTGCTAAATTTATATGCATTCAATTTACATTAGTGGCACTAGACCTCAAATGCTAGCCCCTTTACCCTCCACATATGCATCTTTTTCTTTTTTCACAACTTCAATAGGGCATTGGATGGTAGTTAGGGCAGAATGTGTTTGTAGTGAGAAGTTATATACTTTGGAGGGCTATACGGAAATTTCTAGAGAAAACTTAGAAGATAGAGCAACTCTAGGCCCTTTCAGATTATGGAAGGAGATGGATTTGAGAGACTCACTATTAATAAAATTAGAAAAGTATTAGGAGTCAAATTAGAAAGAGGTATGAATATTGTACTTTTTGAACTTTTTTTAGTAGTCAGTGACTAATATAAAAAGGGAAAGAGGAAACAAGCATTTATAGTAAATGCCTAATATGTGCCAGCCACTATGCTGAGTCTTTCAAAAGTATTATCTCATTGAATCCTCACTCTGGGGAGTAGGTGCTATTATTTATTCCCATTTTACAGTTGAGGAAACTGAGACACAGAGGTTAAATGACTTGTCCAGAGTCACACAGCTAGTAAATATAGGAGACTGGATTTGGACGACCAAGTTTTTTCTCCAGGCCTAGTGTTACATTGCACTACCTAGTTACTATAATAGAGAAGTAAGAGGTGCTTTTAAGGCTTCCTTTGCTCTCAGTAATAGGTTCTACTGAAACCTTCTGGTTTCTTCTCTACTAGGTCAAAGTTTTCATTGGGTTGTCCTGGGAAATGAGAAAGAGGAAGAACCCTGGCATAAAGGGAGTGTTTTCATAAAATGGTCATCAACTAAAGTCATAGGTGACTTCTGTTATTTTGACTTGAATATATTTGTTACATAGAAAGAAAGATTTTTTTAGACAATGAGATGGGACTTACTGCTATTTCAATCACAGATTAAAGTTCTGGAGTTGTGAGGGACCTCAGAGGCCATCTTGTCCAATATATAGCTGAAAAAGGATCCCCACTTTATGATCCTCTAAAAATGGTCGCCCATTGAAGATCTCTAGAGGGAACTCATTAACTTCAGAAGCATCCCCTTTCACTTCTGGGGAGCTATCTGTATAAAAGTTTTTTCTTATACGAAGCTGAAATCTCCCTCTTTGCCATATCTTACCTGTTATTGCTCTTTCTACCTTCTAGGGCCAGTTCATATTGACAGAGATTTTTAAGTGCCTACCAAGTTCTAGACACTGAAGTACTGAGGGTACAAAGGCAAAAACTAAATAGCCAACCAGAAATAGCCACCCTTAGCTGTATGGGTTCTCCTCCTGATGCTTTCCATTTGATTTCTTTCCTACAATATGTTGCCTAGAATTGAACATTTACAGATTCAGAGTCTAGCAGAGCCATTATTTCCCTGATTCTGGGAACTGTGTACATGTTCCAAGGCATCCTCAAGGTGCTTTAGGATTTTAATTGTCTTTTTTTTTTAACTGTCCTATTCAGGACATGGTCCACTAAAGCTTCCATATTTTTTACAATAGACTCTCCAGGCATGTCTTTACTATGTTATATTTGTGAAGTTCTCTTTAGAACCCAGGTTTAAGACTATGCTTTTAAACTATTGCATTTTATCTTGTGAGATTCAACCCAGTGCTCTCATCTGTGGAGATCTCTTTGGATTCTTACTCTTTCAGGTAGTAGAACTCTCTTCTCATATCATGCCATTTGCAGGTTTGATAAGTGTGCTCTCTTTAGCTAGGTCAGCGATGGTGAAACCGTGGCATGGGTGCCAAAGATGGCACACAGAATGTTCTCTCTGGGCACACTGCTGCCTTCCCCTCCTTTCCCTTTCCCCACTATGCCTTCCAGCCTCTTTGCCTAGCAGCCCAGTGGGAGTGCAAGGGGGTAAGGTGGGTGCCTCACAGGTAGCAGAGCTAGAGGGGAGAAGAGTGCTTAGGCTGCTCCCCTTCCCCTCTTCACTTGCACTAAGGACATTCCTCATTTCACCCACCCCTCCACCTAGCAACCCAATGGGAGTGCTTCCTCTATCCCCTGTGTGGGGTAAGGGGAGGGGGCAGGACACACCTGGCACTGGGTGGGGGCATGGCACAAGGTCTCTGGAGGGGATAGGCATAGCACCCAGTTTGGGGGTAAGGCCCAGAACTCTGGCTCTAAAAGGTTTGCTGTCACTGATATAGGTCATTCTTAGACTTTTTGTTCTTAGGAAGACACTTCCTCTCCATTTCCCCCAAACTTTTTGTTTATGTGGGTTATATCTATCAGTATTTGCATATTAGAAGTTAAAATGAGGGAAACAATATAGCGGTTCCTGAATCATGCCCAGCGAACCACTGATCCTGTTATATTTATTCTCCATGGTTTGAGAAAAGATTTGAAATTCTCAAGGTAGCTAGGTGATAAGCTTACTATTTCCCTACCCACCTTGAATTTCAGCTCCCTGTTAGCTATTGATTTGTCCTTTCTAGTCCGACCATTATTTTTCTTGGCAGGAAAAAAACAAAAACTCACAAGTGAAAAAGAACTGAGTAGTGATACCTTCTTTCTGCCATGAACTATTACCCTCTCCATGTAGCATTCTTATTCCTTCTTTGATCATCTTTTCTCCAGTATAACTCCAAAATATCTTTTTTCATTCTCCTTAATATTCTTTGTCAAACTGATCTCATTTTGAATTTTAGCACTCCTTATTCTCTGACAATCTACTACCTTACACTAGACACTATTTACTGGAGAATCTTCTTCCCCAAGATCCCTAGCACCTCCCTTCTCTCTCCCCAACATTGGTTACTGCTTATCCTATTTTCTTCCTGGTTAAGTGTGTCACTCTGCTTATTCCTCAGTGACTTCACTTACCATCCTTGTAACTTTGTGAACTGAAGTGTCTCTCTGTGATCACCACTCTGTCTTATGTGTGCCGTGTATCTTATTAGAATGTAAGTTTCTTGAAGGCAAAAACTACCTTTGCTTTTGTATTTGTATCCTTAGAACTTGGCACTTAGTACAGTGCTTGGCCTATAATAAGTGCTTAATAAATTCTTTCTCATTCACTACTGACACACTTTAAAATCTTAATTTTTATTGATAGCTTTTGTAGATGACTTTCTTTTTTTGAATTAATTAAGTCATTCATTCCCCTCTTCCTTGCCCAACTAGAAATTTTTTATAACAGGATAAAAAAAGATCAAACAAAAGAAGTTTAAGCAAGCAAAACCTTTCAGTATATCAAGGATGTCTGAAAATATTTCATGTCTAAAATCTTTTACCTCTGCAAAGAAAGGAAGAAAGTAGATTTTCCCCATCTCCTAGTCCAAGCTTGGTCATGATAATTATACAGTATTTAGTTTCATTTTTTTGTTTTTTATTATTGTATCTCAATAGTCTTATAGTGTAATGACATCTTCTTATATTGATTCCCAATCAGCTACCCATTTTTCCATCTATTGTACCTGCCTTTTTTTTTTTTTTTTTTTTTTTTAATTTTACCCTTCTGTCTTAGAATTGATATTGAGTATTGATGCCAAGGCTAGGAAGTGTCTGAGGCTAGATTTGGACCCAGGATCTCCTCTCTCTAAGTTTGGCTTTTTATCCACTGTGCTACCTAGCTGCCCTAGTTCCTGTATGTGCCTTTAAAAAAAACCCTAAAACAATTGATGAGTTTCCGTGCTTCTTTAAGGTTTTTTTTTTTTTTAAACCCTTAGCTTCTGAGAAAAAATGGGTAAGGAGTAGGCTATGGGGGTTAAGTGACTTACCCAGGTTACATAAAGTATTGGAAACCATATTTGAATCCAGGACTTTCCATCTCTAGGCTTGGCGCTTAATCCATGGAGCCAGCTAGCTATCTTTTTGAGATCCTTCTCTACCCCTTTCTTTCACATAAGGATTTTCTTTTGTGTCTTTAGATTTCATTATTGAGTTTTCTGTCTCTCCTTCATTACCTTTCCTTGTAGAATTTTAAATCTTGGGATAATTGGATCATAAGAGGCCATCTAGTCTGATCTTTCATTTTATAGATGAGGACACTAAAGCAATAAGATAGGAGAGAGAGGTTTAAGTTACTTGCCCAAAATGTTATTTTGGTTATAGAGCCAGTGCTCTTTCCCACTGTAGCATTTTACTTATGTTCTCTCCAGATTTTGTGAGTTACCTAACTATGCCCAGGATTCTTTCTTCTATTATGAATGTTAGAAAGACAACCTGGCTTTTATCTGATAAAGCCGGATTCAGAGACAGGAAGAACATGGATGTAAGTTCTACCTTTTGCATGTACTAACCTTTGACTCTGGTCAAGTCACAAAGGTGGCAGATAGGCACTAGTAGAGATATTATTCCACTGCATTGAAATTATGACTAGATCAAAAATAAAAATTAGGAATAATACTGAGACATAGTGTTCAGTCACAGCTGTTAAAACATTTCCATCATTTCTACTCAAGCAACTAGTTTCTCTTTGTTGGTAAGATTAAGGTCTAGGATTATGGTTCCTTTTATCTTTGAAAACAAACAGACAAACACCTAGAAATAGGACAACATCAAGACAATCTAGGAAACTATTTGTTAGCTATTCTTTTTGGCAGTGAAAGAGCTCTTGTTGATGCCAAGATAATTAAAAGTTACCTTATATTAAGGGTTCCTAATTTTTTATTGTCATGGACTCCTTTGAAAGTCTTGTAAAGAACCAATGAAACCCTCCTCAGAAAACTATTTTTATAAGGCAGAAAATAAAATACATAGGCTTAAAAAATAAAGTTTATTGAAATGCAGTCATCAACATATTTAAAAATGGAAACAAGTTAATGGGCTCAAGTGTTAAGAGCCCCTAAAAATATAAAAAGACAACGAAAAAGCTATAAGGCAAAGGCTCATATTAGGGGACTTTTAAATTATGTGTCTATGACAGTCTTTCAAAAATAGGTTTTTTTCTCCCAGTCTTTCTCACAAACATTTTTGTGTATATGTTCTAGTTTTCTTATGTAGCTAAGAATAAAAAGGAATTTGAATAAATATTTTCCATGTATATATACATTGAAGTTTCTTGACCTATTAATTGTTTTAGAATGAAATTTCCTTGAGGAGCATATTGTAATAAATCTTAAATCCTGGGGCATCTTTAGAAATGTAGTTTTGATAATCAAATTAGAACTTCATGCCTTTTTTCCATATGTTACAAGTGCTCAACTTGGATATTTCTGCATATAGTAAGTCTTTATAAAAGCTGATCTTTTTCTTTTCATAAATGTGATGATAATGTTTTCCCATAATGGGGGGATATGTTTTTAAAAAATGCTACCTAACATCAATGTTTTTATATATTTCCTTTGTCCTGTAGATGGTGCTAGAATCATTCCTCATGTCAGTCAAGGTGGGGGGGGAACCACTTCAGAATGAAATCAAGTGAATGACATGGTTGAAATGGTGCCTTTGTATACTTAATTAGAAAGTCTGTGTGAGAAATAGCTAATAAATTATTGCATACTCACTGTGTTTTTATACTTTAAAAAAAGGCAGTATTTTTTTTGTTATAAGATTTGTCAGGAATGTCTTGTAGCTTTTAATAAGCAATGATAGCAGCATTCTAGTTGCAGGATAGGGTAGAATGAGATACCATTTCCCATCATAGAAGAGTAATAATACTGCTGCTAAAATGTAACAGTTTGTTTTCTCATTTCAGTCTGTGGCTGCACCAGCCAATGTTGTAACAGTTACTCCAGTAAAACCATTGAATACTGTAACTCCTCTGAAGCCTTCAATCATCAGAACACCAGCAGCCCCTTCCCAAGAGAGCACCCGGAAGGTTGAGACTCCAGCAGCAGGACAGACTAGTATCTCTGTGGTAATACTTTTTTTACTTTATAATTCCTGAAGTAGTTTTCATTGCATTCTATAATCTGTTACATAAAGATGAATGTCTGATGTTGGTTGCAATGTTTATCCTTTTTTTTTTGTAACCAGGAAATGCTAGAGAATGTGACAAAATGCAAAAACTTTCTTGCAATGTTAATAAAACTAGCCTGTGGTGGATCTCAGTCCCCAGAAATGGGCCAGAATGTGAAGAAACTCGTGGAAAATCTATTGGTAAGTTATTTTTAACAAACCCTGCAAACCCTAAAACAAGTATAGTTGTCTCTTGCTATATCACGGTTCACTTATTGAGGCTTCACTGTGTTGGAGGTTTTAAAAAAATACATATCTAATTCTGTATCACAGAGTTTTTGCTATTTCGCTGGATTTTGCAGATGAATATCGTACTGTACGTACACAATGGAAATGCAGTATGCCACTACCACTTGTGCAAGTTTTGCAACCTGAGATTGTACATGGCACACTATTGGCTGAAAGGCAATCAACCATAGCTGTTTGGCTCAGTGTTTATAAGAATGTGACAAAGGTTAATAATAGTGTGGGAAAGGTTTATAGGAGAGTGGAAAGGGTTTATAAATAGCCTTAAAAATACATATTAATAATAAAATAAATATGACACCACTACTTCGTGGATTTTCACCTCTCACAGAGGTCTCTGTAATGTAACTCCGTGAAAGGTAAGGGATCACTGTAGTGCTAACTTGACTTATGGTAATGACTTAATGATGTCAAATACCCATGAGAGAAGAATAGGGAAAGCAAAACTGATTAATCATTTGGAGCCTTCTATAATTATAGTTTCGGTCTTTAAAACCTTGCAATCTTTTTTTTAACCCTTACTTTCTGTCTTAGAATCAGTACTGTGCATTGGTTCCAAGGCAGAAGAATGGTAATGGCTAGGCAATGGGGGTTAAGTGACTTGTCCAGGGTCACATAACTAGGAAGTGTCTGCGGCCAGATTTGAACCTAGGATCTCCTGTCTCCAGGCCTGGCTCTCAATCCACTGAGCTACCCAGGTGCCCTTGTAATCTCTTTTTGAAAAAAGGTCCAAGTACAAATGGTTTATATTGTCATTAATCCTAGAGGAAAATATCTCTGTATTGTTCTGAATATTGGCCTTACCAAATCTGTTTGATAACTTATAACAGTGGTTTCAAACAAAAGCAGGGTCCTGCAAGCCTGCATGCTAACTTATAAAAACACAAATCAACATTATCTATGTTGTATTATCTTTAAAATTTTTTTGTTACATATTTTCTAATTATATATTAATGTTGTTTTGGTCCCATAGGAGTTTGCTAGCCTTTATAAGTTTGATACTTCTGTCTGAAAAGCAGTATTGTTTTCCATATACATCTGTAGGTTTTTCATTTTAGGTATATAACCCTATATTTTAAATCATTACCTAGCGTAGTTCCTGGTAAATATTAGGTACTTTAATAAATAAATTGATATTATTTGGATTTGAGATCTAGACCTGCAATTTCTTCATTTGCCTAGGCAGCTTTTGGGTTAGAGAATAGAATGTTGGATTTTGAATCAGGAAAACTTAAGTTCAAATCCAGTCTCAGACACACTGTGTGACTTTGGGCAAGTTTCTTAACTTCTGATTGTCTCTGTTTTCTCAACTACAAAATGGATGTAATAGTGACATTTATTTCCAAGAGTTATTGTAAGGATTAGATCAAAAAGATTTATAAAAAAGATTTAGCATAGTACCTGACTATAGTTGGTGCTATATCAATGCTTATTCCCTTTCCCTGATGTAGATCAGCAAGTCATCTGTAACAGCAATCTTAGAGAATTGTTGGGAGCATTGAGAGATTAAATAAGTTGCCCATGGTCACACAAATAATGTAAAAGATAAGCCTAGAAAACAGGTCTTTCATGAGTGGCCTTTACTATATTTATATTGCTTTTTATGTGTATGTGTATATTCAAATACACATGAATGTATATGAGTATTATAAAAGTTTTAATCCTTCAAAAAGATCTGTGATTTAGTAGCTTTGATACTTTTTCCACCACTACAGATGACAACCCCTCCAAATGTTAGTCATTAGAAGTCTTTATAACAAAAAAAGATGATCCCTTGTGGTCAGCATTCTGGTAATGAGTCTTTTCAAACCAGCTAGTCTGGTCCTCAAAGGGTAGTTAACCCTCTGGACTTTCTTTCCAAGTCTTTCTAGCTTGATATAGGACTTTGTGTTCTACCTTTAAGAACACAGAGTCATATCTATGACATGATAAGGCATTGGAGTTGGAGAGTAGGGCATTTGTAATATAGAATACTACCCCCTACCTTTATTATTATTATTTTACTTAACTTTAGACTGTCACTAACAAAATACATTTACAATGAAATCCCAGGGGCAGCTAGGTGTCTCAGTGAATAGAGGGCCAGATCTAGAGATAGGAGGTCCTGGGTTCAAATATGATCTTAAACACTTCCTAGATGTGTGACCCTGGGCAAGTCACTTAACCCCAATTGCCTGACCCTTACTGCTTTTCTTACTTTTTTTTTTTTTTCTGCTTTGGAACCAGTACTTAGTATTGATTCTAAGATGGAAGGTAAGGGCTTAAAATAAATGAATAAAGTGAAGACTGATTTTGCTTTTTGGAGACAAATATTAAAATATTTTGAGATTTTGAAATTTTGAGATACATTGGTGCTAAACAAGTTTGTGGGATTTGCTTTTAAGGAGGGACCTGCTGAGTATCTTCCTTGACAAGGAAGAATATAGAAAGGAAGTTAGTTGATGGCATTTGAAACTTACCGCAATCTGGCTCCCATCTATCTACCTTTGTAGATTTATGTTAGTGTTGTTCTTATAATCTATGTGACAGCAAACCAATATACTAACAATTTCCCCTGATTACATATACCAAATGAGTCTTTATTCAGTTATGTATGGTATTTGTACATTCCATGTTTTGAATGTACTTATTTTTATTTTTTAAGCTTATGTCAGGTATTCCTATACTTTTTAATATTTTCTAGTTCTTAACCATCTTCATCATGATACTTTGTATTTATGCATATATTCCCTTAGTAGAGTATAAGCTTAAATGCAGGAACTGAACTATTTTTTTCTTGTCCCACCTTGGACCTAGCATAGTGCCTTGCACACAGTGGTCATTTAATAAGTGTTCCAATTAATTAAAAAATGTAAACACAAAAGTTCTTATTTTTTTCTTCATAGGATGCAAAAATAGAACCAGAGGAGTTTACCAAAAAATTGTATATTGAACTCAAGTCTTCACCTCAACCACATCTTGTCCCTTTTCTAAAGGTAAGGTGCTCTCGGGGGAGGGAAGGGAGAGAGTGGATTGGGAGACAGCTATATAATAATAAATTTTTTATCTGATAAAGAGTATGATTACCTCATTTTGAATAAGGCATTACTAAAGCTATTGGGGGAATATTATTAAGTGGAATTTTAGGAAATAGAGCATGAATTCTTCTTGTTTTTTAGCTTATTAAATTGGAAAAAAAATTGCCTTTATATGTTTGACAAATGATTTAAGCTATTATAGTCTGCCTTTTTTCCTTTCCTTTAGGTCCTGCATTTAAAATTTTTCATGAGAAATAATGTTTTGGACTTGTATAATATATATAGCTCATTCCATTTTATGATAGATCGGGATTGTTTGTAGATTTAGAGACAATCCTCTTCTAGTTGTCTCTGCCCTCAGTGAATGCTCAGGTCATTTTCTTGTCTCATGCCTTGTTTGCTACCAGCCTTGCTTGTCATCTATTCTTAGCACTGATTCAAGACAGGAGGTTTTTTAAGGATTGTGGGAGGGTGGGAGGATGTGCCCAAGTGCGTCAAGTCATTTTTGAGGCTCCTTTGTTCACCCTGGCCTATTCTCCTGGATTTCTTTTGTTGTTAATTTCTGTGACATGCCTCTTGCTTTTCTTCTGAAAGGTAGATGATAAGTCATACTTCAGTCTTTTCTCTTCAAAGATTTATTTAGATCTTATTGGCAAAAGTAAGAAAGGAGTGACTCATTAGGTACATTATGGATGAAAGAGCTTATTCCTTACCTGTTTCCCTTTATTGGTAACACTAAAATTCTTTTGAAAGCTTTCAAAGGATTGTTATATGACCTGTAGCTAGCCAGGTAGTGAGAGAAATTTTAGTTTAGTTAGGGCAGCTAGGTGGTGTAGTGAATAGAATGTTAGACTTGGAGTCAGGAAATCTTGAGTTGAAATCTAGCTCAAATATTGACTAGCTGTGAGGCCCTGGGAAAGTCACTTAGATGATCTGCGCCTCAGTTTATTTTCCTTTGTAAAACTGAGACACCTACTTTATAGAGTTGTAAACATCAAATGAGATGTGTAATGGAAAATAAAAGGGAAATATGATATGGCTAATCAAGAGGCTTGTATTTGAGGGCTTTGGGTGGTATCAGCTTCAGGCAGGAAGGCTATCTTTTGGGTACAGGATAATTTGGGTCAGCCAGAGATTATGTGAGCCTGGCTGAAAGGTTTTATTCAGCCTCCCTGTTGTCTCTAAGGCTCCCTTCAGGGGAGGAGTAAAGAGCTCTCCCCTTTGGAGAACAACTCCCAGCCTACTGGAAGTGAAAGCTGGTTCAAATACACTTGGCTGTAGTTAGGACATTTTCCTTACTTTTGTCTTCCTTTTTTGATTTTCTTTCTGGCACTTTAGTCAGGTATGATTGTTTACTCTTTGTTTAGAATGAAGAAACAAAGAAGTTAGTAGTACTTCATACTTCATCCCTACAATGGAAAAATGAAAATAGTCTCTACTGGTATAACCCAGAAATAGTTTTAAACTACTCTTCTGGCAGGAAAATTTCATTTTTTATTGCTCCCATCAGCTTTTCTCTCTTATAAAAAAAAGTCTTATTGATATCTTTTTTTTTCAGTAACACCAAAGTTTTTCCCAATATTCATCCATTTCCCCTCCTTCAGGGAGCCATTCCACATAACAAATAATTGGTTTTTATCTCTTGATACAACAACTGTAAAGACTTCATTTCAGCCTTTACTTTCCAAAAAGAAGGTGAAACCATTTAGTAATGATGATCTGACTTAGTATTTCTTCCTCTATTTTCATTTTACTTTGTAGAATTCAGTTTTTAAATTCATGAATACTGTGGTCATTTATTTAGGCCCTAGGATAGATATGGTTTGTAGATAGCAGTGGCCCCTAATGTTTTGGGGAATTTAGATGAGTGTTATATATTTTAGATTTAACTTTGATCCAAAGTATAGTTCAATATTTGCATATGTCAAAACAATTTTTCATTGTGTTTTTAAAAGCATTAATTTCTCATAACTCTTAGACTTATATTCTAGGATTGACATGGTGTTTTTAACTAGCATTCCATCATTGAATAAGCAAATACATTTGATTATGTAAAATAATTTTGTCTGTAATATATTTGCCATGGTTGAGTATGTGATAGGTTTTGTGAGGCAGTTAGGTTGCACAGTGGATAAAACACCTGGAGTCAGTAATACCTGAATTCAAATCAAGGCTCAGATACTATCTGTGTATTCCTGGGTGAGTCACTTAACACCTCTCTGCCTCAGTTTTCCTCATTATGTAAAATGGGGATAATAATAGCACCTACTTCCCAGAGTTGTTGTGAAATCAGCCGAAACAATAATTGTAAGGTACTTATAGTATAGTGTCTAGCACTTATTATTATTATTATTATTGTTGTTGTTGTTGTTGTAGTGTCTAGCACTTATTATGATTATGATTATTGTTGTTGTTGTTGTTATTATTATTATTATCATCATCATCATCATTATTATCATTATTATTCTGGGGTTTTCAGAAATGGGAGAAAAGAGGAATCTGTAGGATAAATAATAGTCCATAAATGCTCTTTGCAATGTTATTTTTTTAACTGCTTGATTGTTTGGTTCCTAGTAATATAGTATTGAATTTTTCCATTTCTAGAAAAGTGTGACTGCCTTAAGACAGCTAATGCCCAACTCCCAGAGCTTCATTGAACAGTGTGTTCAGCAAACTCCTCCCCAAGTCGTCATTCCTACGTGTGCCACAGCCACTCATCCCCCTCCTGTCGTGACCACAGCTATTTCCTCGCTCCACACGGAAAAGGCTCTCCTTGTTTCTGCAGCACCAACAGCCAGCCCTGTCTCAGTTCAGACTGCCAGTCCAGTGGCTGGCCCTGGAGGAGGAGTTGGTGCTCTTCACTCTGGAAGTCCTGCTACTCGAGCTGGAGGACCCACAGTTGGAGCTGTTGCTGTTCATCCCATAAATCCGGCTTCTGTTCCAGGGGCCGTGACTAGCAAAGCTGTCACGCTCCATTCTGTAAGTTCAACCACCAGTCCAGTGGGAATAACAGCTGGAACTGTCTTCCTTCAACCTGCAAAGCCTCTTGTGACCTGTGATGCTACTACAGTAGCAACTGTCTCACTCCAGCCTGAAAAAGCCCTTGTCCCTGGGGCAGCAGTAACGCTGTCACTTCCACCATCGAAACCCACTGTGACTTCTGGAGAAGTTTTGGGGCCATCTATTTCTCTTCCACCTTCAAAGCCAGTTGTGAATTCTGGAGTAGCCACATCTGCCTCTGTAAAGCCTCTCATTGGGCCTCCTATTCATATCAAACTTACACAACCTGGCTCCTTCCTTTCACAACCAGCCAGTACTCCACAAACTCTGAAAGTCAAACAGTTAGTGAGTAACTTTTTCCCCCTTCTAACATAGTCATATTAATTTTGGGGAATTAAGTCTAGTGGTTTTATTTTATGTTAGTCTTGGTAGATGTAGAGTTTTCAGGGAAATAAAAGGCTAGGGGGGAAAGGGCTATTTTACTCATTTGTTTAAAATTAGTAGGCTTAATAGTCCTTTGCTTAGTTTACTAGTTGAAAAAGTTGTGAGGATGAGAATGTTGCTCTAGATTTTATTTGCAAGGAATTTAGGAACATTTACTAGAGGCAGCTAGTTGGGGAGTTGATAGAGCTCTGGGCCTAGAGTCAGGAAAAATCTGAGTTCAAATCCAGCCTCTTTTACTTACTAGCTCTGTATGACTTTGGCCCAGTCACTTAACCTGTTTTGTCTCAGTTTCCTCATCTTTAAAATGGGGACGATGCCTATCTCCCCTGGTTGTAGTGAAGATCAAATTGTTAGTGCTTATTAGCACAGCACCTGACACATAATAAGTGCTATATAAATGTGAACTATTATTATTATTAAGGAACTATAGACTACAGGTATATAGGCAAAAGGTTCCAGGTGGCAATACACAAGCAGTGGTGGTCTTGTATAGTCATTAAAAGCAGTTTAAATTTTTATGGTGCTCTATAATTTGCAGAATGTTTTCCTCATAGAAACCATAATATATATGAGGAAATAGACTCAGAGATTGATTTAGTGATCCTTGTCACACAGTTAAATTTCAGGTTGTCTGACCCAGAAGCATTTTTTCTTTCTACCATACATTACCTATTCCCTTAGACCATAATACAGTTCTCATTTTGGGATTGTATGTTTTTAGCAACATCCTGCAGGCATTTAAATGCCTATTCTATGGCAAGCTCTATAATAGAGCCTACATCAAGGCATTTAGCCCAGTTGGGGATAGAAGATGTGCAAACCTGAATCCAAAATGGGGAAGGGACAGAGGAAGAAAAGGAAGTTGGGTTGGGGGTGGGCTGAGGAGGAGAGAGAGTCATACTAAGTATTTGGAGGTGAACAAGACAAAGTTACTGAGTTTTGGAAGCAGGTAAAGAGATTCTATAATCCCCTTCAATACTTCAGGGCCTTTCAGTGTATATTAACTATCCTTTCTTATTTTTAAAGCCATGGACAAGTATGTTAATCTACTACAAACCTCTTTTGGATTCTACCGCTCCCTTGAATATTGAATAACATGGTATTTAGCCCTAGAAGGGCCCAAATTTAATTCCACAAATATCACTGGACTGAAGGGTTCCTATGGAATAATTATCCTGAGGAGATAAATATATATGATAAAATTGTTCCAATGTAGGTGGCCCAGCCTAAATAGAAATGAAACTGTTAAAGGCCCTTTATTGTTCATATGCAAACTTGTGTATTTGTGTCTTTTGGTCATGCTTCTTAAAGGAAAAAAAAACCTTCTGACAATGCATTGACTTTTCTTGGTATATTTTAAGAATAACTGTAACCAAGAAAGAGCATTGTGTCTAATGGTGGAAAGTTTCCTCAATTCTTTCTATTCTCTTCTGCCATTCTTTAAAGGAATGTAAAATGTGTTAGTTTTTCTGAGAGTTGCCTGTTTTTTTGTTTAGTCTTTGTTTCAATTTCAGTTAGCAGATTTGATTTTAGTATTCATGCCTAGCTATTTAAAACAGATTGAATATAGCAAGGGCTGCTGTAGCTAAATACTGGCTAGTGGAGATGTATTATAATCTGGTTTCTAACAGAGTTACCTGAGGCATAGAATGCCATAAACTATTTTGTGTAGTAATGCCCCACAGAGAGGTGTTTAGTATTCACAGAGCTGGAAGATTCCGTCAAATAAAGTCATTTTTAGATGATTTAAATGAGCATTACTCAAGTTAAGAAATGAATAATTAAAATTTATCATGACGACTGAGTTTGTAGTAGAATATAGTTTCATTTAATCTTGAGTTAAGTAAAAGGGTAAACATTCTAGTAGAAGGACAGGTAGTTTTGAAACACTTCTGAGAAAGTATTTTAATGCAGGTGAAAAAGAATATGGCAGGTGATCACTAAAAATTTTAATGCCTAAGTCTGGCTTGTGATGCCTAAGTCTGGCTTGTGATTCTTCTCCCTTGTATTCTATATTTTGACAGTAGTACCCCAGGGTATACCATAATAGAAAACAAGGTTTTGTCAGGTTCATTTCAACAAATCTTTTAAGTGTCAACTATGTACAAGGTATTCCTCCAGGTACCAAGGATACAAAGATGAAAAATGAACATAATCTTTGGCCTAATGTAATTTAGAATCTGCTTGTGCTATATAAAATCTTGATGAGTTGGAAAACTCTTCAATTGAGAATATTGGGTCAAGGCGATAAAAATTAGTCAAGATTTTATGGAAGAGTTGACATCTAAACTGAGCCTGAAAGGAAGAGAAAAAAGGAGTTGAGATAGGAATACATAGGGAATGATTTGTTTTAGTATATAGAAATGTAAGAGAGAGTTCAAGACCAGGGAATTCATAGCAATCTGATTTGGTCAGAATGTTGGTTTTCAGTAAAGTGAGTGAAATTTGAAAAAAGTATTGAAAGGAAGACTAGAACTAGATTGTGGAGGGCCTTAAATGTCTTCCTGGGGAGTTGAAATTTTATCCTTTTGTCATTAGAGAGACAAATGTTCTGAGTAGATGAATGATGTAGTCAGATATGTACCCTGTCAAAATTATTTTAGAATCTGTGTGAAGAATGGATTAGAATGGAGCAGAATGGTGACTGGACAATTAGGCTATTAGGAAAGAGATAATCAACTTCCAAACCAGATTAGTTGCTAATGTTAAGATTAAAATTTTGGATGCCAGTGGGACAAAGAAAGATTGGGATGTGTTTTGAAACATCTTAAGTTTCTTTTAATAATCTATTACCAATTGGTTATCTTTGAATTTATTTAAATCCTTTTTGAACTCACTTAGTTTTTAGCTTGTACTACTATTTGGGATATTAAATCCCTATGAGTAAAGGAAAAAATAGTACTTTTCATTTGTGCTACAATTAGTTATTTTTTATTTTTAAGGGTAGCCCCCAAGGAGTATACCAGTGTTTATTTTTAACATTGCCTACCCTTCATGATATTAGAAACTTTGACCATATTATTCCTCACTTATCATCCTTTCACAGTGAAATTTTTTTAGTCTGTCCTCATATTTTCATTTCTGTATTCCCTTGATTATCATTTTGGTTGTTCTTTTCTGGGCCTACTCTAGCTCTGTTTATTTCTGCATTGAAGTACATTGACCAAGAACTTCATGGAATAGAGGTACCATGGCTTTGTTCAAGGTAATATTTTCTGATGACATCTAATAGTATAGAGCTTATTATTGTGAGAAGTGGTATTGTTTCTACCATTCTCTTATATAGTTTCATAGTTAAATTTATTTATGCCTTGAAAGAACAAATTACTATTAGTACTTAAATTATTCATAAATATAAAGATTGGTGCCCCAAAACCTTTTTTGAGGCTAAAATAGGACACGGTCCTTGTCAGGGTTATAAAATAAGTGCTTTTAAAGGCAGCATGGTCTAGCAGCTGAGAACACCTGGGTTCAGATTCTGTTTCCGGCATACAAACAAGGTATGTTACTGGAAGCAGGTCACTTATCTATCCTCTCTGTTAGTTGCATGGACCCTTCTCTAAGACTAAGTTATAGATGAGTTGTAGATCTGTGTTGGTGGAGAGTTACTACACAGATGAAATCACAAATCCAGACCACCCCCTACAAGACAACAGTTCAGTACTTCAATCTCTGATTTTGCCCATGTGGGCATTTTCTCTACCAGAATAGTTCATATACTCTACTGTGACCTGATAGATAATCCTAGAAAATTGTCATGCCAAAAATTTTTAGCCCTATACCTAACCTAGTGTGAGAAGCTTTAGAAAGTATTAAAAATAAATTATAGACCAATTTTTGCAATGAATACTACAGAAATAAAAATCCCAAAGTACTGACAATACAATAGTTCATTTCAAAATTCTTCATGACCAAACTGGATTTATGCCAGGTATGTGTAGACCTGAGCTGGGAGAAACCTCAGATGCTTAATAGTCCAACCCCCTTACTTTACATATGAGGAAGCTGAAGCCCAGAAAGGTTAGGTGATGTCAAAACAGGTGATAAATGGCAGAGGGATTTGAGCGTAGGCCTTCTTATACTAGAGCCAGTGCTTTTTCTGTTGGACCATGATTTTGTTTCCACAGGGATTTTTTTTAATAAAAATCTGGTATTCTTTCATGATAACATGGCCAATAGAGCTATAGAATAGGAACAAATAAATTTTTCCTTGCCATAATGAAGATAATTTACTTGAATTCCAAGTTTAAGCATTTGTGAAGTGGAAAAGCATTTAGAAGTATTTCCACCAAAAATTTGAAAATGAGCAGGTATCCATTTTTCACTACTTCTACTCCTACTTATATTGGTTAAATATCAGCTACATTTAGGCATTCTTGATACAGAGTCAAAATGAAAAAATCCCTGCTCTTAAGAAGCTTACATTCTACTGAGGCTATAATAAAACAAGTAACTAGATAAAGTCTTACCTGATAATTCCAGAAGGTGAGAGAAAGCATTCACAGTAAAGGAAATTATCCAGGGTTCTGTAGGAGATGGCATCTGAGCTGAGCCTTGAAAAAATAAGGAATTCAAAGAGGCAAAGGATAGAGCTCCTTGACATGAAAAAACTGCAAAAGAATGGAGGTATGAGATCACCTACCATATTTGGGGAAAAGTATGTAGAGCCCTTTGTCTAGAATGTAGATTCAAGGAAGGGGAGCAACAATGTCTAGTCCACCCAGAAAGACAAGAGCCATATTGTGAAAGTCTTTTTATACTAAGTTGAGGCACTTGTATTTTATCCTAGATGTAATAGGGAAACACTTTGAGCATTAGTGTGACATGGTCAACCTTGTGCTTTATGAATATTATTTTGGTAGCTGTGTAAAAAATGGATTGGAGAGGGGATAAACTGTAAGCCAGAGAATAAATTAGGATCTTGTTTGAATATATAAGCACAAATCTGGCCTCAGACACTTCCTAGCTTTGTGACCCTGAACAAGTCACTTAACCCCCATTGCCTAGACTTTAACACTCTTTTGCCTTGAAATCAATACACAGTGTTGATTCTAAGATGGAAGATGAAGGTTTAAAAAAAAAAAAAAGTTAAGCGAGGAGATAGGTCCTGTGAGGGGTCCCTAAACAGAGGCAGTGGCCATGTGAGGGAGAGATGTAGAGGGTAGAACTAACTTAGCAAGACTTAGCAACTTATTAGAGATGGGCTTTAGGAGAAGGAAGAGTAGAGAATGATTGAGTTGGGGAACATGGTTGTCGGAGGGCAATGGTGGTTTTAATTAATAGAGGCAAATTTTGATGATAGGTAGATTTAAAGGGAAGATGATGACAAGTTCTTTATTTTTTTTTTTTTTTGATATGTTGAGATGCCTATGAGACATTCAATAAGTTGCTGAATTTGTAGTTATGGCTATAGGTTTTAATTTGATTTAGGATTGGAAATCCTAACAGTTATAAGATAAGAAAAAAATTTCAGGGATCTACAAAGGCCAATAATATTATTCACAGCTTATAGTATATTATAATTAGAAAACAAAAAACTCTACTGTCTCAACAACAACAAAAATCCCTGAAAATAGGTCAGTTTGATAGCATAAAAGAAACCTATCAAAATTAATAATCATATTCTGAAGGTCGTGAAAACATCACATTTCCAGTGAAAAAAAATTAAATACTTGGGTATTAACTTTTCCAGATATACAAAGACAGTTATAAAACTCTCAATTTGGAATGAGAGGACCAGGGTTTAAATTATTCTGACTTTTTAACTATTTGATCTCAGCCAAGCCTCTTAACTTCTCTGTTTCATGTGGAATAAAAGAAAATTGGATTTGGTGTCTTAAAGCTCTTTCCAACTCTAAATCCGAGGAATCCTAGAACCTTCTGGGACGCAGGTGTCCTTTCTATAATTAATCAAATGCCCTACAATTGTAACAGTAGGGTTTGTAGTTTGGCCATTACTTGCACATTTCACCCTTGAGTGCCTTTGGAGTTAATAGACAAAAGTAGGTGATTATTATGTGGGAATTCTTGGCAATTTCCTCTATGCCTAGAAGTTTTCTTTTGACTACAGGAAATGATCATTTTCTTCTGAGTAAAAGATGAATTGTAACTTCACATAGTCCCTTTTTTGCCTGTAAATTTTCTTTAGTTTGTATTTTTGATAACCCCTGGATTAATTGGCTTTTCATTCATATGCTTTTAAAAAAAGAAATAGATTTTCATTGATATTTTTTGCTAGACTCTTCCACCCCAGTTCTAAAGCTTTTGAAGAAAAAAAATCTCCACACTTTTGCATTACAGGATTAAAACCTAAGATTTTTCATAGCAATTACTTGCCTTTTTCAGGTAAAGAGAAGACTTTTACCTTTTGCAGGGCTTACTCTACCAATTATTTGAAATTTAGGTTTTCTTGTATTTAGTATTCACAATCTAGCATGGTGTGAATTGAAACTTGATTTTTCACCTGTGTCTGGTAAAGAAATGCTTGAGGATATAAAACCGCAAAATTAGCTTAAAACTTTTAGTTCATCTTTTTAAAAGTAGTTCTATCCCAAATATCAATTTCCATTTCTTTTTTGGTATCTCTTTTGTTTTTTTTTTCCAAGTGAATTGCTGATCAACTACTTAATGAGTGATTGTATTAAGTAAAATATTGCTATTTTGGATCACCTTATGCTTATCTTAAAAGTGTCATGAGTTAGTGCGTTATTGTGGTTTTTAATCAGCACTGAACAGAAATTGTATTAAATTGATATTTTAAGTAGTTCAAGAATCCAAAATTTAAAAAAAATTAATGAAAAAACCTGTTTTCCTTTCCTCACATTCCCAGCCCCTCGTTGAATAAAACAAAATCTTTTAACAAATATGCATAATGAAACAAAACAAATTCCTGAATTTGCCAAGTCTTAAAAGAATGTTTTATTTTGTCCTCCGAATCTGTTACTTGTCAAGAGGTATGGATAGCTTGATTTCATCATTAATCTTCTGGAATCATGATAGGTTATTCCTGTGTTGATCACAATTCTTAGTCCTTCAAAGTTGTAAGAATATTTTTAAGTATACATTTCAGCAATCACTGCCGGCACCACCAAAAACATCTTGCCTCTATCTATACTGTTCTCCCTCCCCCAATCTGGACAATTATGGAGCAGAAGAAATTTTCTCCTAAAAAATCCTATTTTCTTTGTTTGGATTTTAGGCAGCCATTTTTAGCAAACACAATCATTAAAGTTTTCCTAAAACTTTAAGCTGAGTCTTTGTTATGGATTTTCTTGAAAGGTTTCTGGTTAGTTGGAACATCTTCAGCATTTGAGTAGAGCTCAGCTTTTAATGAACTCTTTCTTTCCAGATGAAGTTGAAATAAGGGGGAAAAAATCTTCAATTTGAAATGATGATGTTCATTAAATATATTGCATTTCTATTTTTTCAATTATAATAGCTATTTAATTCAGTTATTCATAAGCAGAATTTTCAGGTTTCAGATTATGCTGTCAACATGTCTGTTTCTTGTTATTCTTATTTCTTTCCTTTTGGGTACTTCTTAGGGGAGAATCTATAGAGAGGTTCACTTTGTTCTTTATCACTTTTAAGGAAAGGTTTGTAAGTTAGAAGCAGGGTGGTAATAGCTGAAAGTACTGGTAACATTAGGTTTTGGATAATTTCTAGGTTTTCATTACCCGTGACATTTTGGATTTGAGAGATTATTTGTGGATTTTAATTATTCATTCAATTTTGGGTGGATACAATGAAGAGCTGCATAGAAAAACATCTCTGGGTGTGAAAGTATGGAATAAACATAAGATAATGATTTATGATTGGTTCTTTGATCCAGTAGAAATTTGGTTCTTTGTTTAGTGGACTAGCTATGCATGTATGTCAGACAGTAGAATTTCATAGAGTCTTAAGGATAAACCTTTTAGGTAATCTTTAACAACCACAACCTCATGTGGTATGAATCTACTCTACAACCTTTTTGATCAATGGTCATCCAGCTTTTGCTTGAAGACCAGAACCTTTCTGCTTTGGGTCAGATTAAATTCTTTAGAAGTTTTCCCTTGTAGACTGTCTCCCTATAATTACTCCTGAAATTTCTCTGTTGTTCCTAGTTCTGTCCAAGTACAAGACATATAATTGTTCCATCTAACAATTCTTGAGGTATTTTTATAAAATGATTATGGTCCACCTTAATCTTTCCTATTGCCCTTATCTAAATCTCAATTGGAGAGGAACCTAGGAATATAAGGCATACAAGGTAGTTATCTACCTAGAGTGCAACATTGGGTTAGGATGAGGGATACTTAAAAATTCTCATAAATATGAATGAAAAAACAGTTTAAAAAAACCCCATATCTTCCATTTTAGAATCAATACTTGGTTCTAAGGCAGAACAGTGGTAAGGGCTAGGTAATGGGAGCCAAGTTACTTGCCTAAAGGTCACACAGCTAGGAAGTGTCTGAGGCCAGATTTGAACCCAGGACCTTCTATCTCTGGGCCTGGCTCTCAATCCACTGAGCCACCTAGCTGTCCCCTGAAAATGCACTTATTAAACACTTACTATGTCAGACATTATATGACAAATATTTTGTGAAATCCGTAGTTAAATATATTTGTATTATTGAGTACATAGTTGCTAAAAGCATCTTGTGGATAGTAACAAAATGCTACTTCTTTATTACTGTTTTAAGGAAAGTTAAGTAAAGACTTGAAACATTTAAATTCTTAAATGTACTGTGTATTCTCTTTGTGCAACTGGGTGAATCTTCTTGAATGGACTACAGTTTGCATTTCTGAAGTGTACTAATATAAATAGTATTTTGACAATTATCAAAGACTTAAGTGGCAGTGCAGGTGCTGATATGCATTGGTAGAATGGTTTCCTTACTAGGAATTCCTCTAGTGATGAAATCACTGGTCCAGTCCAAAATAAGAAATAAAAACTCACCTTGGTTTTAATACAGTTTGTTTGAAAGAATATGACACAGTACATTATAATGTAATATTCATTTATTTAGTGCCTATTATTTGTCAGACATTGTGCTGAGTGCTGAGGATACAAATAAGAAAAGATCCCTTTGAAGGGGGAAGTTGAAACACAAGGAGACTGAAAAGAGTAAGGAGAGAAGGTGCCAGGCATGGAGGCATGCTGTTAGTAGAGTCAACCCCAAAAAGCACAACTTATGGGAAATAGAATTTGCTGGACTTCTGATCTCTCCCTTGAGAGGAATTTTTTTGCATTGTCTTCCAGCTCTCCAATCAGAATGACTTCAGATTTTGAGGGTGTTGGTGAGATATGAGTACCAAATTGAAGAAATCTCTTTGATGAGTTTCTTGATGACAAGCTTTTCCTTGGGGTGCAGGGGCGAAGCGAGATAGTGTGAACCCTGGTGTAAAACTCTTAATTCACTATCTAACATTATTTGTTTTGATTGGCAATCATGTAGGGCATATTATACTGATGGTCTTGGTGAAATTAAGGAACCATGTGACCTGTTTCCTCCCTCCCTTCTGTGCACACTGAAAATACAGTAGCTAATCAGGGGCCCTTTTCCAGTACTGAACGGCAGAGAAGCTTTAACTTGCTTTTTTTCCAACCTGGAATGGCTTGTCTTTCCTTAGGCATTTGGTGGCCTTTTATCATGTTGGTGGCAGACTTGGTGTGGATACCTGATTGATTGTGGCTCAGATCTCCCACCAGAGAGAGAAGGCTCAGCCTTCCTCAACAGCAGCAGGAAGTTGCTTGATTGGTTTGCTATTAGGCCAAGCTTACCCAAAGTTTCTAAGTCATTTAGTTTAACTAGATGGTAGCTTTCCATCTACAGCTTTCTGTTAAATTTTTGCAGACATTTCAGAGGTATCATGAAGAAAGTTTCAAAGAGTAAAATGACTTAATGCTAAGATAAATGAAGCATAGATCTCTTGAAACAACAGTTACAATGATTACTGGTCTTCAGTGGTTATGGCAGTGACCTTAAACTGTATTACAATTTCCTTTTTAGTGGCAGTGTTTATGAACTTTGGTAGTTGCAATAAGAGTTAAAAATGACATGGTTGTGACTAGTTATTATGAAGGACAAGTCATGAAAATGCTATAATTAATGGAAAACTAAGTTTAATTTTTGCTTTCATTTAAACCATAAGTTCATCTTTTCTTAAAATTAGAATCATATAATTATAGAATCAATTTTATGCTTTAGGCAAGGAATTGCATCCCATTTTCTGTGTGTGTGTGTGTGTGTGTGTGTGCGCGCGCGCGCGCGCATGCTGTTTTTAACCTCAAATATTGATTGTATTAGGCAACATTTTTTACATGGAAAATGAGATTTTTAAAAAACTTGGCCAAATGTCTTTGAGATCCAACTTTGAAAGTTGAAAGCTGACCATGAAACTTATATTTAGTGTAAACAATTCTAGTTCAGTTATTGGAGGTAGAACAGGATAAATTGTAGATTATTCATATCTTTCTGGAACTCTTAAACAGCTTAATTTTGCTACAAACAAATATAACTAATAAGACTTTCTTGTTATGTCAAGGTGATAGTGTATTTGAAATTTCACGAGCAGAGTATGCTGTTAAAATTTGAAAGCTTCCCCTTTATTGCCCAAAGAAAATTTAGTCAAATGAACATGTTGATGTTATATTCTCTTTATTTGTGGCTTGTTCATTTTAATTTGATTTTGGTGGTTCTATTGTGATTTTTTTTTCCTTGTGGATTGTCTTATTTTCCTCCTACCTTCTTTTAAAAACCAAAAAAACAGTAGTTTGTTATTTCCAGGTAGTACAGCAGCCTTCTGGAGGCATTGTCAAACAAGTGACTGCCCTACCACATTCCTCAGCCACGACCATTCAGAAATCTGGACAAAAGAGGATGCCCCTGAACACACTAATACAAACAAATCAATTTCCTACAGGTAGGGTTTCTCTGGCATTTTGCAGTCTGAATTTGGGACATTTTGTGGTGGCACGGATGGTGGTGGTGTGATATCTTTGCTTTTTCCTTCTACCTAACAAAGAAGGGATGGAAAGGATTAGGATTTGACATGATGTTTTGTCTTAGCAATAAATTGCAAGGTAATGTTATGGCATATTGGAGATCAATAGAGAGCTAAGATAGGTGGCCATGTATGTATTCACCATTTGGTTGTATTTTGCCCGCTGTTATAGGAGTGAGACTGTGCATATTGCGTGTGCACATGTGGGTTCATGGCTTCAGGTGATATTTATGTTGGCACTGGAAAAAAGAAATCAGTAAATAAGTAGTTTTTCTTTTATTTAGAAAACTAAAGTGCTGAAAATGTGTTCTTTGTTTGGAACCAGAAAAAGTGATATTTTTGTTATCATGAATTTTAAGAAAGTAAAATGTTTTTTAAAAATGTGATTTGGCTAGTCTTTGAAGGGTTCTCTATTTTCAGTAAAGTTTCAAGTACTGATGTAGCTATTTGGCTAGTTTTAAAAAAAACGAAAACCAATAACCTTGATGAGAATTTGAAACTTGAATTCTGTGGCATAATTGTATAAAATCAAATTAACATCTTGGGGGTAAGAAATTTTGAATAGAGAATACATTTTGACTTCATTATTATGTCCTAGTTTGAGTGGACACAATTAGTTCTTTATCAGCTTAAAATCGTTTTTGATCAGATAGTATGTGAAATAATCATCTTGAATTTTTCCTGTTGTGCCATGTTTGTGTGTATGTGATGTATTTGGTTTTTTGGTTTTTTTTTCCCCTCAGCTTCCATTCTAAAGCAAATTACCCTGCCAGGAAATAAAATTCTGTCGCTTCAAGCACCTCCTGTTCAGAAAAACAAAATAAAAGAGAATGGAACAACATCCTTCAGGTAAAGAAAATAAATTGCTGGAACTTCATATGGCTTAAGGAATGATCTTAACAAGAAATAGACAGGACTGCAGATAGAGAGAATAACACTTAAAATATATGCTTTAAATTGTCTTTTTTGGCAGGCTATAACCTTTAATAATGGGAAAGAAGGAATATTTACCTGTATATTTATTACTGGCCTTTGACTTTATAAGAAAATTTGACCCAGGTTTAAAATATATGTGCATATATAAACATAAATAATATACAATAAGTGTGTATATCAGATTGGTCCAATGAGGTTTCTTTTCTCAATCAGCAAGCATTTAAGTGTTGACAGTGTACTGAATACTGTGTCAAAACACTGGAAAATTTGAAAAATTTGGAGAGAAAGTTGGTATCTTAATTCATTTGGAAGTCAGAGTAAATGAAGCATCTTTAAAAATTAGCTTAAATCTAGATTGAGCAACTGAGTTCTTGTTGAGTTTAGATGTCACTGAACATAATTTGAAATTGATTAGTGTCCTCAAAAATTCAAAGTAAGGCAGGAATTACTGCCCTCAGTTTCATTTATAACTTTCTCCCATGAAACCTGGCTATAGCTGAAGTTATATACTTAACTATCCATCTTTAGCAGATTATTAGCCTTGAAAGTAAAAATTTTGTTATCATATCATAAAAATGGAGAAGAGATACATGGAACAGCATGTGAATTAACCCCATTTTCCTGTCATAGAAATAAATGCACATTATCCAACAATATTTAGAATGTTTATTATTATCTTGGTTCTTGGGAAATGTTTTCCTTCTAAGATCTTTGGTTATATTGCCAGTGAAAGTTGTCTAGTGTTGTCTTTTCTCACTTTTCATGACGTTTAATTAGTGTTTGAATCTATTAAACGTTAGTTTATATGATGAATCAAATCAGAGAATTATATAGTGAAACGTATTATTTGCCTTAAGTTATGGAAATTTAAACTTCTATTTAAAAGGTATTGGCACTTAAAAATATGACATATAATAGCATTCTAGGGCTTTCCATTTATATTGTCTTTGAAATCTTTTATACACTCATATGTAATGGCAATCATACAGTGTGGGGTATGATAAAAACGTCTTCTGATACTTGTGTTTTGCTAGACAGTATTGTTGTATGTATGTATGCATTTAACTTTTTTAGTTTTCTCTTATTCTTTCCCTCTTCCCACTCTATTTTAATCATGTCTTTGGCGAGATTTAAAGTTCTCTTTTACTTTTGGTGACTTAAAAAAAAGTAATCCATATACCATTATTCCCTTATTTCATTATTCCTGATTTCATATTTTTCCTAAATCTTTAGTTTGTATTAAAATTGGTGAGATACATTGTAGAAACTCTTTTTTTCCAAAAATTTAAACAGCAAAAACCAATGTAATTTAATGTAAATTAATTGATTCATTAAGCTTGGTTGTTTTAAAGGCAGACCTTATTATAGTGAGGAGGTAGATACATTTCTTTGTTCTATACAGATAAACTACTCACCATTCTTCAAATGACTTTTGTTTTCTATCTCTAAACCATCAAACAGCCATTTCTTAGTCTCCTTATGATGTTCAAATCATTGATCTTTCTACCCCTTTGGCACTTCATCACTTCAGTGAATCCTGCCCTGAGAGTGATGCTACTCGACTATAACCAGTACAAACATTCCATCAGTCCCGTAGATGCTAGTTACCAGTTTTTTTTAAATTAATTTTTATTGAGAAAATACATTTTAAATGTATTTTTATTGATACATCAACTATATTTACCTCTGTATTCCTCCTTAACAGTCATCCCTCATAACATATGTTTTTGAAGAAGAAAAAAAATCAATAAAACTTGATTAATATTTTGAAAAAATATAATAGTATACTGTGCTCCACACCTGTGGACCTCACACCCCTACCTCTTCAAAGGAGCTATTTAGGTTATTTTTATATAACTTTTTTGAGGTCAAACTTGTTTAAAATTTTGTAGCATTCATTGTCATGTAGTTCTTTCCATTAACATTATTGTGCTCATTCTGTGTATTTTTTCCTCAGGTTTGCTAATTTCATGAACGTTGTATTAGTTTAAAGTCTTTCCATGTTTCTCTGTTCATCATATTTGTCATTTTTTACTATATAGTAATATTCCTTTACATTCATGTTCCCCAATTTGTTTACTTATTTTTCCAATTGATGAAACATATACTTCATTTCCAGTTCTTTTCTGCCATAAAAGTGCTACTACAAATAGTATGAATAGTCTTTTATTTTTTATTTTTCTTTTTTTTACCCTCCACTCTAACAGTAGAGGGTCAGAGGGTCTGTCTGAACATTTTAGTAACTTTCTTTACAAAACTTTTAGTTGCTTTCTAGAATGTTGATATTAATTTACATCTCCACCAATGATGCATTATAGTAGGTGTCTTTCTGCAACTCTTTGAAGATCCTGTTCCCATCTTTTGTTATCTTTTCCAATTTCTTAGGCATTAGTAACCTCAAGGGTTTTTGATTTTCATGTTTCTTTTTTAGAACATTCTTCTATACAATTTAAAATTGTTTACAATTCTTATCTCAAGAATTCTTTGCTCATATTCTTTCAACACTTCTCCAGCAATAGAATGGCTTTTGGTCTTCTGCATATCTTTTTTCCAAACTCACCAAACATATTTGTTACAAAGACTGTTTCCCATTTGACTGCTTCCCTTCTTACATTGCATATATTAATTTTTTTTGGTGCAAAAGTCTTTCAGTTTTGTGTGATTAAAATTATTTTGTCTTTTATAATTGCCTCTTTTCTTTCTTTGATTAAGAATTAATTTCTCACTCAGCTCTAAAAGTGATTTGATATGCTTCTCTTCTAGATTTTTCATGGTAATATCTTTAATATTAATATTTTAACATCTTTAATAATATAAATGACATTTTAATATTCACATCTGTTTTGAACTTATTATGGAATGTGGTATAAGAGGTTGGTCTGAGCCATTTAATTTCTTCCAGACTGTTTTCTAGTTTCCCTAGGAATTGTTTCTTGCCTACATAATTTATATCAAATTATCTGTGATTTATCTAATCATGCTATACTTAATAGGCATTGTCAGGATTTATATATTTATGATTTTTGAGGCTAGCCAAAATAATTTTGAAATTTAGATGTATCTTGTTTTATAAAATAAATTTTGAAAAATGTGCGTTTAACTTATGTTCAAGATTTCCAATCTTATTTACTAATATTTAGTCACTTTTTTAGTTTGATTTCTCAGGCTTCTGTCAATGATCTGCCAAATATTTAAGTTTTAGTAGGGGATCAATAGTGTGGTAAAGGCTAGTGCAAATTGTTTCCAATATGTCTTGTGAGCCTAAAGATGTTAAGTTAAAATGATGGTATGTGAGAAAAAATTTAAATCGGAGGTTTAGCTAATATTGGTTTGGAGATCATAATTTAGCTTTCTTTAGTTGTCATGTAAATTTTTATGTTGTATAGGACAATGGCTTTTGTTAGAGATGTCAGTAAATGTTTTCTTGAAAGAAGAAAGTATGTATCCTTTAAGGAAAAATGTTACTTAAAAAATTCTTTGTATATTACCCAGCATATGTAATTTGCAAATTTTTATGTCTATTATGTGTTACGCACTATGCTGGAGATACAATACAAAGAATAAAGCAGTTTCTACTTGTAAAGAATGTGGTTATATTTTGATGGCAGAATAACCAATGCTTATATAAGTATATAGGTAATAAACATAAAGAGAATAAACAAATACAAATACAAAGGAGTTAAAATACAGTGTATTTCAGGAGGGAAGTTACTATCATCAGTTGAGGGGGACAGGAAAGGCTTCTTATAGAAAGTAGCTATTGGGCTGCCTATTAAAATAAGGGTTTCATTGGGGTGGAAGGGAATACATTCCAAGCAGGAAGGCAGCCAGTGTAAAAGGCACAAAAGACAAGATATTTTGTATTTGAAGACTACAAAGAAGGCCAGTTATGTTGTATTGAAATGGAGAAGGGGGAGTAATATTCCAACAAATATTCAAAGGTTGGAGCCAGGTTGTGAGGAGTTTTAGAAATTAAACAGAGGAGCGTCTGTTTTATTCTAGAGGTAGTAATGAGCATATCTCAAAGAAACTCTATGAGAGCAGGGTAAGGAATGGATAGAAGTGGTCAGAGACTTGAGCCAGGAACTCAGATTAGGAGATTTGTATTGATCTAGGTGAATGGTGATGGGAACCTGTACTAAGGTGATAGAGGGGTTTTTTTTTTGTGTGTGTGTGTGTGTGTGTGTGTGTGTGTTATATGTAAGTGTTGGATAGATAGAGATGTTATAGAAGTAGAAAGAGCAAGATTTCACAACTAAATGAATAATCATCACCTTAATCAAAATACCTATTTACATTATCAAATAACTTATTGTCTTCCACCCAACATTAATTAAATCTTTAATTTCAAGCTTTTCTCACATAGTATATACAAGTACTTTGCTAAGTGTTGGGGATACATGGTCCCTGCTCTCAAGGAGCTCATATTCTAATGAGAAAGACAATACATGAGGAAGATTTCAGCCAATGGAAAGGTCCCAAGGTCCATAAGGCCCCAAAGGCAAAGCAAATGGCAGTGCCTCTTCTTTATTGTAATTTCCACTGATAAAATTATATTAGTTTCTGGTGTTGAACCATTTAACTGTGCCAAGGACTTGTGACAAAGAACTCTTTTCTCTTTGCTTATGTGGGTTGAGAGAATGCGAGGAGTCCAACCAATCCTGGGAACTCTAAGGGTGGTAGTGCTTGTGATAGAAAGAAGCAGTAAAATTTGGAAGAGGGTTAGAAAAGGGAAGGGGAAAGATAATGAGTTCTCTTTTGTACATATTCAATTTTAACTGACTTCAGGACATTCAGTTTGAAATTTCTTCTAGGTCCTGGTGATATGGGGTTATAAAGAATTTGAGGTCCACGTCAATTGGAATGTCAACTTTGGAGTATTAGACTAGTAAATTAATGGCAGAACTTATGATTTCTTAGACTGACTCTTTATATAGTAGTTTGGCCTTGTTAACAGCTGCTCATCCAGTGCTCTTGAGCTATTTGATGTATAACCAGGCCTTTATGTATTTAGGTATAAAGATAGTTTTCTGATTTGAGCCTTGAGCTGCTGCTGGCATTTCTTGTGGCTACGGTTGCAGCTATGCTTCTTTATTTCATTTCCTGCAGGTTGCCACCATTGCTGAAGGAGCCATCCTCATTTCTTAGTTGCATGCCAAGTTTATCTCCTGGCTGCTGCTATTTCCCAGGTTTTCCCAGCTATGCAATTTTGCTTGAAGGCTATATCTACCCCCTCCCCCTATAGCTTATAGTTACTGTTTGCCAATTTGTATTACTGCAACTCTTTAAGTGGCCTATTGTGATAACTCCCTTCCAATATGTACTGGCCAGTTAGACCATGTGTGTGACATATAATTTCACTTGACTATTATGCTTTTTTTTTTTTTTTTGACTTTAACATGTTACAAAAAGAAAGTACTTTTAACCTGAATGAGGGAATTGATCATGTTTGCAAAGACCTTAATATTTCTTGAATAGACACACATACACGCACGACTATTGAGAATTGAGATTCAAGAGCTCCCTTTAGCCTGGTTAATAATTCCTCTATGGACTCGTAGTCTAAACTTTCTATTTTTCTGAATTTTTTTTTTTTAAATTTCTAATTTAACATCTTTTATGGTTTTGAAACAAACTTAAAGGGGAAGTACACATTGAAAATCCCTGCCTTGATTCTTTCAGTGAAGACAAAGTCATCAAATAGGTCTCATTTTTGCCTTTTTTGACCTAAGTGGAATGAAAGTACCTTTTTAATGGGAGGAATAATCAGTTCTTCACTTTGATTTTTTTCCCGGGAGTTAAACTGATTACAATTTAGTGATACATGCACATGTTCAGACTGACATCTTCACTTTTCTAAAACCTTTACTATTTACTATATTTCTTAATTTGTGGTTTAAACCTAAGGACTTCTCTCTTTTCTTTGGAGAAAACTAGGATGGCTTGGAGGGAGAATATACAGTTTGTGAACACCAGAGGGCGCCAGAGACTCATGTTACAATTGGCATATTTGAGGGCCAGAATAGACAAGAGTATTAAAAATGCTCTATAGAAATCCTGTTTTGTCTCTGCTGTGGGAATGTGCATTAACTTAATTTCTAGTTACTGAAGTTGCTTTGAGAGCTAAATGAGCTTTTAAGAGATTCAGGGCACCTCAAAAAAAATTAGGAGCTTTTAGGAAAAAACAACTTTAGAAAAATGTATGATTGCATAGAATTTAAGCTCCATTAACTTAAGAATCATTGGTTTTTTGTATATAGTAATGTAGCATATCTTATAAAATTTAGTAGCTGGTTGAATAAATTTAAATATCTAATTGATATAATTCAATAAATTTAAATATCTACCTGATATAATTGCTAATGATTATAGTATCTTACCCTTATTAACAAAGCTTTTTTATATATGTTTCCTTGTTTGATCCTCATGATTATGTTTTTTTTTTTAATAATGCATTTTTTTTTAAAATTTTAAACCCTTAACTTCTGTGTATTGACTTATAGGTGGAAGATTGGTAAGGGTAGGCAATGGGGGTCAAGTGACTTGCCCAGGGGTCACACAGCTGGGAAGTGTCTGAGGCCGGATTTGAACCTAGGACCTCCTGTCTCTAGGCCTGGCTCTCAATCCACTGAGCTACCCAGCTGCCCCTGATGATTATGTTTTGAGGCAGAAAGTGAACATATTTTACAGGTAAGGAAACAGACTGAGAGAAATTTATGATTGATTTAAGATTACATATGTCATAAAGAGTTAAAATTTGAACTTTGGTTATCTGATTCTCCTACCATTAAAGAACATTAATTGTTAGTTGTTAGAGTGAGGACAGTTAGAGAAAGGAATGTTCAGCTCAGGTTACTTAGAATTGAATCTTGAATGATGTGATAGACTTCATTTGACAGTGTAGAGATAAGGAGATATACTAAGTAGGGGAACTGCTTTGGGCCACAGCATGGGCATACATGGCAATAGGTAGCTATCAGTGTATTTTAAACAGGGTTACAATCTGAAAACTAAACTATCCTGACAAACATATACAGATCAACTAGAAATAAAAGATGCTTCAGGTAGGAAAACTACATGGAGATTGCTGAAATAATTTGGACATCTTGAAAGTTTTGTTTCAGGTGGTGACTCGAAATGGCAGAAGATCACTTTTAAGAAGCAATTAGTGATAAAACTCAGTAAAAACTGTGACCTGATTTTAAGTGCTTTATGTCCAAATTAGTATATTAGGTTCCCTAGAGGCTGCCAAAAATACAAAAGTAATGATCTAGTTTTTCAGGAGCTTATGATATTGATTAGGGGGCAAGAGCAAGAGTTAAAGAATAGATAGCATATACATGATTGATACTATCAATGAAAGATGTGCGGGAATATTTCAAAAAGGGGAAAATCATTGTAGTTTGTTTCATGGAGAGTCTCGAATTAGACTGACCCTTGAAGTATATGGGGTTTGGATTAAAAATCATGATGGGCAAAATTTTAAGTGGGAGAAGAATAGCATGGGAAAAAGTATGGTAGCAGAAATCGGTACAGTATATATGAGCTATATAAGGAGATAAAGCTGATGGCTCACTGAATAGAGTGCTAGGCCTGGAGTTAGGAAGATTTGAGTTCAGATCTTGCCTTAGACACTTACTGTTGGTGTGACTCTGGGCAAGTCACTTAGTCTCTGAGCTTAGACAGCCTCAGCTTTTTTAGAATATATGTATTCTTGTCCTTCATTCTTAATTGATTCTGCATATATTTGTCAGAATTGTTTCTTGATACAGCTTTTGTGTTACAACCCTGGTTAAAATCTGACTTGACCGTCTGCTGCCATATCTATGCTGTAAGCCGAAACTGTTCTCTTTTTTAAAAGGCCCTCTTATTTATTCTGTCAAATGAAGTCCATTATTATAGTGTAGTAGAATATAAATTAGTAGTAAAAGGAGGCATATTGAAAGTATTCCAAAAGTTGGTTTATTTTGCTTTTGTGTCCTTGTTTATGCCCAGGGTGGACTTTCTTAGTGGAGGTTTGGGGTAATATTGTAGATTTACAGCTGGAAGTCCTCAGAGAAGACCTCAAAGATCATCAAATCTCCACCACTTTCTCGCACTCCACCTCCTTTTTTATAAAGAGTATAATCAGAAAATCATCAATGTTTTTGTTTTTTGAAACAACAATAAAAATTTTTTTTAGATTTAAATATTTTATTGTTTTAGAAAAATTTTCCATGGTTCCATGGTCCCCCCAACCCCTCCCCCCATAGCCAACGCGCATTTCCACTGGTTTTAACATGTGTCATCAATCAAGACTTATTTACATATTATTGATAGTTGCATTGGTGTGGTCATTTCGAGTCTACATCCCCAATCATGTCCGCCTCAACCCATGTGTTCAAGCAGTTGTTTTTCTTCTGTGTTTCCACTCTTGTAGTTCTTCCTCTGAATGTGGATAGTGTTCTTTTCCATAAATCCCTCAGAATTGTCCTGAGTCATTGCATTGCTGCTAGTACAGAAGTCCATTACATTCGATTTTACCACAGTGTATCAGTCTCTGTGTACAATGTTCTTCTGGCTCTGCTCCTTTCACTCTGCATCAATTCCTGGAGGTCTTTCCAGTTCACATGGAACTCCTCTAGTTTATTATTCCTTTGAGCACAATAGTATTCAGCAATAAGATTTTTAAAAGGATTATGAGGGCAAAGAAGAAAGGTTCAAAAGTTCTCTTAAGGGAAGAACTTGAGAAAAATGTGTTGGCTGATACTTTTCTTCAACTTTCCCAATTTAAGGAATGTTTTGTGCAACTTGTTCTAGTGAGATTCTCTACCATTAAAGACTATACAACTTCCTTGTCTCAACTTCATTTTAAAAGAATAAGATTCTCCAACTAACTTGAAATAGGAACAAAACTAATGATACATTTAAAAGTATTTACTTAAATAGTTTCTACCTATTGATGACTATGACTACTTTTAATATTTTTTTTGGTCCCTTATTCTTTTTTCCTTTAGTTTCCTTCTCTCACCTGGTGTATTTTTCCCTTTTATATAGTTAAAACTGGTATAAATATTGTTAATTCCACTTTTTAATGTTTCATATATTTTTATGCTCATTATCTTAATTCTTAATTACATTATTAACTCTCTTCACATTGATAGTAGTAAGCAGTAGTTTGGCCATTTCCCTGCCATTGAACACCTCAGTTGTTTCCAGTTCTAGAACATTAATTCTGAAGAGTAATACTCAGCTCAAACAAGGAAGTTGTTTTTCTAGACTGAGAACAAATGGAGTTAATTCTTTGTGAACGCTAATTCATTTGTAATCTTTTTTAAAAAACCAAAGCATTGTTGTTTTGTTACCTAGGGGAAAAGAAAGTAAGGTGTGTATGGCTCATGGAATGAATTAATGTATAAAAAGATCTGTGTTTAGATAGATAAATAAACTGGCTAACATAGGGAGTGGGTACATGTTTTTTTTTTTTTAACTTATGATTACTTTTAGTATTGCTTTAGGTGCTTACTTGGTAGCACCTTTTGCCAACAACCTGTGTTTTAGAGATTCTTTGGAATACTAGAGAGGTTGTAGCACTGCCAATCGAAGGTCAAATACTAGAGGTTATGCCATAGTTGGCCAGATACAGCAAGATAAATCACAAAGTTGAGGTCAAATTTATTAACTGGGAATATGTCTAATGGTAGCTAGTGTTGGCATTGTGATTTTTTTGGGGACCAGCTATCAAGTTTATATATTTCTGCTATCTTGCATTTTGATCTCTTCACTATTTCATTATTTCTGATCAGAAAAAAAAGGAACTGTTACTCACAAGTCAGTTTTGAACCCCCGTAGCAATTCTTCTAGAAATCAAACGGATAGCAATTCTAGTTTGTTAGGAATTTGAAAGTAATGGAATAAAAGCAAATGTTTTGTATGTCTCTGCAATTCATCTATTTAGGCTACTCCTATTTCTGACTAGCAAGAATCATCAAAAGTTTTTTTTTTTTAACCAGACTTTCCTCAGAATTAGAAGAGAAATAATTAATTTTTAAAAGAGAATATAAACAGTTCCCAGTTCTGTCTTCCCAGAAGTGTGAACTTGAGCTTATTTCCTGGGGGGGGGGGTGTCATTTATACATGTCATCTACATTGTTATCCAAAATTATTCTCTTGTGGAGAAAGCAGCAGCGACAATAGTGAAGGTGGGCCTTTTACTTTATTGTGTAGAAGTTACCTGGTAAGATCAAGGCTTTGTTTGTGATATATCTTTCTGTGTCTGGCTAACTTTGACATAATCTAGAATGATGCTCCCTTCTTAATGTAGTAAAGTGAGCAGAAGGATGGATAATACTTTAGTGGAAGAAGGGAACATCTTAAAAACCTGCTTTTAAAAATGGGCATTGCTGATATTGTCATGGAAGGTTTATTAATAATAATAGAATTTATATAGCACTTTAGAGGTTGAAAAACACTTTGCATATGTTACTTCACTCATTCCTCACAATAGCTCTGTAAAATTGCCCCCATGTTGTAGATGTGAAAATTGAACTAAGAGAAGTTGTGTCTTACCTAAGCCATAAGAAATATAAGCAAGTATCCTCCTATGTTAGGTAAGATTTGAATTCAAATCTGCCTGATTTCTAAGTATAGCATACACACTGGATAAAAAAGATCAAGGGAAAACTTTAAAAGTTCTTTTTTGAGCCATTTTTAGTGTGAGGATAGTGTTATGGATTTTAAAAAATTGTTGTTTTTTTTTATTGATGTCTTGTATCACATTGATTAAAAAAAAAAATTCCTCCTCTGGTCTAGGAAGCCCAATGGATAGAATGTTGAACCTGGAGTCAGGAAAACCTGAATTAAAATCTGGACTCAGACATAGTCTCAGATTAGTTCTATGACTCTATGAGCAAGTCACTTAACCTCTGTTTGTCACAGGTTCTTCAACTGTAAAATGGGGTTAATAATAGAATCTACCTTGTAAGGTTGCTGTGAGGAGCAAATGTGATAATATTTGTAAAGTGCTTGGCACAGTATGTGACATATAGTAGATGCTTAATAAGTAATAGTTCCTTTCCCTTTTCTCCCCTCTCTGAATTAGTCTATTGCATTATTAGAAGTTATCTGATAAGATTGAGGACCTTTCCCCTGTCTTACCCCCAAGTCCTCTTTTATAGCAAAAAAATTTTGAAATGAGGGAAAAAAGCAGTTCAATAATATTAACATAGCTATTATCCAACAATATATGCAATATTCTACACCCAAAGCCCCCTATCCCACCAGTGAAAGGAGAGGAGTACATATTCTTGACTTTTATTCAGTGCTGATCTTGGTCATTATAATTAAAGTTTTGGGAATTAAAAAAGTGTTCTTTCTATTTACATTATATATATTGTTTTCCAGTTGAGTTTACTCTGTATAAGTTTATGTAAGTCCAAATGAACTGGGGAAAATAAAACCTCTATTTTGATTCTTTATCAATATAAGTCTATGTAGCTTTTAGACTTTGAGAGTTTCCCAATCACAGAATCAGAGTCCTTATGTATCAAGAGGTTGAATGTGATTCCAGGTCTTCCTGGTTTTGAGGCTGGTTCTTTATTCACCAGCGTTGGTGAAACTTTTAGAGATTGCGGGCCCAAACTGTACCTTCAAGCTGCCTATGAACCCCCCCACCCTGCATTACCCCAGGTAGTGGAGGGAGGAAGTGCTCATATTGGGTGAAGAATGCAAAAAATGCCCTTGGGTGCTTTGGAGAGGGGGAAAGGAACAACCCCCTCCATGCTGTCCAGCACTCGTGCCATGCCTTTGCCAACATGGCACTATATTCAATCACATTAATTGCTACAGTTGGTTTTGCTGTTACCAAAATGATGGGCATTTACTTATCTCCAATTATTTGCTATCACAAAAAAGCTTATTATGAATTGTTTTGAGTATATGGTACTTTTTTGTCTTTGATCTCTAAGCAGTAAGGTTTCTAGGCCAAAGGGCATTGACATTTTCATTACTTAAATTTCTTTAAAACCCTTACCTTCTGTCTTAGAATCAATACCATGTATTGATTCTAAACAGTAAAGGCTAGACAATGGGGGTCGAGTGACTTGCCCAGGGTCGCATAGCTAGGAAGTATCCGAGACCAGATTTGAACCTAGGACCTCCCGTCTCTAGGCCTGACTTAATCCACTGAGCCACCCAGCTAGAATTCCCCCCCCCCCTCCCAGCCCCCCTTACTTAAATCTGTTATTCTGAATTTCTTTCCAGGATGATTGTATTAAATTGCCATCCCCACTAACTAATTATTGTGCCTGGCTTCTCTCAGTCTCACCAATATTAAATAACTATTTCCAGCTACTGTCATCTTGCCAGTTTTTCTTGGTGTGTGAGGTAAAAATCTCCAGTGGCTTTGATCTGCATTTATCTTTTTAGTGATTTGGAACTTTCATTCATATGGTTATTAGTTTACAGTTCTTGATTTTTTTAACTCTTATTTTTTGTCCTAGTAATAACTCTGGGATAGAAGGGCAAGGGCTAGGCAAAGAGGGTTAAATGAATTGCCCAGAGTCATACAGCTAGGAAATGTCTGAGGCCATATTTAAACCTAGGTCCTCTTGACTTCAGCCCTGGCTCTCTATCTGCTATGCCACCCATCTTCCCCCACTGATTTTTTAAATAAAGTGATCTTTTTATAATCAACTTTAACACTGGAATAACTCAGCCTTGTTAGCATACATTTCAAAGTAAGAATGAAATTCTATTTCTAAACTGCCTTGAAGTTTGAATGGGATTTAGCATATAAATATTGTAGCCCCTACTGAGCAGATAGTAGGTACTTGAGAACTATTTGTTGCCTCATACTTCCAAGACTACCGTTATTTACAGTGTATAAAGTTCTATATGGACTTAAAATTAGAGGAATAGCTTACCATGAGAAATTGTGACATTTTCTTGCTCTAGACTTCAATTAAAAAATCATAATCTGACTTCTAGGTTTAGTTAATTAAGGATATTGTTGTCTAAAAGTAGGGGGATAGATTGTCAGTGTCCTTACCAGTCTACAAGACTTTTTACTAGCGAAGATTCTTACTTCTTAAAACCTGTAAACATATGTTGACTTTTTTTTTCCCTTATTCCCACCTTTAATTCCATTTCATGTCCCCTGAGCTGACTAGAGCTACTGTGCTGAGGCCATGGAGAACAGTTAGTGGATGAGAATTTATAATTTGTAAAACAACAGAGTTTTGGTTAGGAACCGCTGGGCTAGATACAAGACCTCATGTAATCCCTTCCAGCCTTATGATTCCAATATTGACTTTGTATCTTGAAATAAATAAAAAAATTGTCCAAAAGGACTTTGACTATCTTTTTAAGAATTATGCTTTATAACTCTCATGTGCCGTCTTTTACCTCATGCTTAGAAATCTGTTCATTCTGTTGCCTTCCCTTACTAATACATAGTGTCTTTTGTATCCTTCAGGACAATCTCCTTCCTATTTCTAGAGGAGTTTTTCATCTGTTCCTCAGCCTTATAGGGTGCTGTTCACTGTGGCACTTTCTGCCTCAGCAGGGTCCTCTTCTACTTCTCCTGTCTGTTACCATGGCAACTAGCAGCTGGGCTAGAGGGAGCTGTGCTCAGCCTGGGGCCAGATGGGAGGAGGTAAAGCAGGCAACAGATCTTGTAGGGGCAGTTCCCTGCGTGCCTGTGGAGAAGGATTGTAAAGAGATTCTAGGAAAACGAGGTACATCTTCATTTACTGAAATCATCTTCTAATTCCCTTGGGTCCACTGAAGAGCCAAGGAGTACTGGTCTACTTCTACCATCATGTTTCATGCTAAGGGAAGCACATAGTCTGGCCCTGGAATTGGAGCCCATGCATAAGTTCTTAGCAGAAGTAGATCTAGTGGGCTTGGCATCTGGCTTTAATCCATACCTGATTGTAAATATCCATTGTTTTTCAGGCAGTAGTATAAAGATTGTGTTGTATTTTATTCCTTTGCCATGCTATCAGACTATCTCAACCATATTTTTAAGAGAAAGATGAATTTGTATTTTTAACACAGCCTGCAATTATAATCCATTTTTTATATCCCTCAACTTGTTTTTCTCTAATGCTTAGTTATTCTAATTGTGATAAAGAGAATCATGAGACTATGTCAGGTATGTGAGGCAAACCTATAGAAAAAAGAGAGTTTTTCTTCTGTGTTTGAGCCTGATCTTGAATGCGAAGTCTGTACTACTGAATGTGGAAATGTTTGTTTGGTACTTGGAATCATTATCTCTGAGAGTTAGAAGAGTCTTTAGACATCTATATATGGGGAGGGAGGGAGGGAGAGAGACAGAGAGAGAGAGAGAGAGAGAGAGAGAGAGAGAGAACACTATTAAGGGTTGCATACTTAGCAATTGAACTGAGGCTTATTTTTGGGCAGTGTCTATATTATAGATTTAGAACTAGAAGGGACCTTAGGAGTCATTTAGAGCATACGATAATCCCTTCATTTCTATGAGGAAACTTAGGCTCATAGGTTATGTGGCTTCCCCTAAGATATATTGATGAGTTAAGTGGCAGAGCCAGAAATCAAACTCTTATCCTTGAACTCCAAATATAGCTCAATTCTACTATAACCTACTACTAGTTATACTTGTAAAAAATTTAAAACCCCTAAATGTTTACATAATAATTTTTAAAGTTTGAAATGAAACACATAAAACATATTACATAGATATTGAATTAGATCTATTTACTTAATGTCTTATAAATCAGATGTAATTTAGAGGATCCTATCTCCATCCCCACTATTTTTTCCATAGTAAATTTCCTTTCATTCAAGCAATGATAGTATGTGGATTTTTGCCTTTTAAAACTTCTACGGATCTCCCTGCCAACACAAATGCATCTCATTTCGTCTGCTTTTTACTTTGTTTATTTGAGGTTTTAATTAAATTTGTCAAGGTATGCAACCTGCTCTTGTCTTCTATTTGTTCAACTATTATTCCCAATAATATTTTTAGGGATAGGGATTGTTAATGCTATTGTGCACTTTTAGGCTGGACACTGAGATCATCAGCTCTTGGGCACTTGACCCTGGCAATCATATTTTTTTCCCCTTTTTTTGAATAGATACATTACCCCAGGGATGGTCATTTAATCTTGTAACAGAGCATTGAGCTCAGGCATACAATGATGAAAAGTTTGATTGAGAAGGGACCTTTGTGATTTAGTCCATCCCCACCATGGTATAGATGGCAAAGTGATGCCCTCAGAAGTTAAAAGATTTGCACAGGGTTGCACAGTGAATTTGGAGCAGAGCCCCAGACCTGAACTGAATTCTCCTGATTTATCTAGTCCTGTGCTTTTTCTGTCTCTATAAATGAGAAGAAATTCCTTGCTTATGCCGCCATAGTTACACAAATTATGTTACTGAATATGTGTATATAGAATGACAAGAAAAGTGCTTTGTTGATGGATACTGGGAAAAAGATGCTTTCATTGATTGTATTATTTACTATTCCCTGTTATATATTCTAGTATTGTAGTAATTTAGCATTTTTTGCTTAACAGCACAGCTGCTTTTTTCTGCTAGTTGCCCAGCTAGCAGAAGGTAGTCGATTTTCATGTTAGCCTTCTACAAGTTTTTGTTTTTATACTTTTTAATGGAGTGATTCATCAGCAGAATTTGGATTAATCCCCCCCCCTCCCCCCCCCAGCTCTGGACAGAGTATGTAAAAAGTAGATGCAAGGTGGGGAAAGTGTGTGTATCTTACTTGGTCTTAACTTTATTAAAATGGGTAATGATTTATTACTATCAAAATGCCTTCTCTGGGAACATTTATTTAAGTCCTTGGAAGTTTAGGAATCAGGAATCTGTTCCTGCTCCATGTAAAGAAATGATACATATTCCTTTATCATTACCAGTGTCTCTTAAGGAATAGTTACTTAACCTTTTAATTTTCATTGTAAAACTGTTAAGAAAAAAAGGTTAAATTATATTGGTAGTTCTTCCTTCCTCAACCTAGTATCAGTGTCATGGACAGGTGTCTTGACTGGGGTGGACCTGAGTAACCTGCAACCACCATGAATGAAGGAGTTGAAAAGGTCTGTTATGGTTTTACTGCACTTGTGATGATTTTGATGCTTCTCATGGGGGGTGGGGGGGAGGAAGGAAAGAGGAAGAGAACCATGAAAGGTAAGTTGTCTCAGGATCCTTCCCTCCTACTAGACCAAAATGTGCTTTAACACCTAGTCGTAGTAGACTATATTGTTATTTCTGTCAGTGACCCAGTAAATTGGACAAAATAACTGTTCACGTATAGGAGACTAGGTTAGTGGCTTTCTTCCTGTCCTAAATTACAAAAAAGAACAAAACAAGAACTTGTCTTTCTATTAGAGATGAAGATGACATCAATGACGTCACTTCCATGGCAGGAGTCAACCTCAGTGAAGAAAATGCTTGCATCTTAGCAACAAACTCTGAATTAGTTGGCACGCTGACTCGTTCTCATAAAGAAGAACCATTCCTTTTTACGGGGGCTCTCCAAAAGAGAATTTTAGACATTGGTAAGTATGAATGTTTCTGTGACAGGCAAAGTGCTTGATGTTGATACATATGGTGAAAAGGATAAAAATGCACATTACCACACATGACCACTAATATTGTCAGTATATTTGTGTGTGTGTGTGTGTGTGTGTGTGTGTGTGTGTGTGTGTGTGTGTGTGAGAGAAACTTTCCAGGAAAGAATGCATAGTCTAATGATTCCAGAACTCCTTGAGATTTATGGAAGATTTCTTCAGATTTCATGGATATGGTGGGGCAAAAATTTTTTTTTTAGAAATGTATTCTCTGTATCTGGTACAGATCCTCATTTAGTTGGCAAGAGGTCAAATTTAGCCATTGATATTTCTTTGGTTTAGTAGAGAACATTGCATCTTTTCATGTGTGGATCCATATTTATATACAGCTGTGTTATGCATACCTCTCATCATGTCATAACTTCTATGGAGATGTGGCATAAGGGAGGCACGTGTGCATGCGTATGTGTGTTCTCATATATTAAAACTAGCTAAGGAGAGAACAAAAGCAAAAGGGTTTTTTTTTTTTAAACTTAGTCCTAGAATGAGACACAGCTCATCTTAGTCTTAAAAAGTGTTATGACTATTTTAAATAAAGATGTTCTTCATTAGGCCTAAAAAGTAGTAGGAGTCCATTTTACATGTTGAAAGAGATAACAAAGAAAATGCCAATGTCTGGGTCTTAGGCTTGAAGATGCATATATTTATGTAACTAGAAGCATGTATTTTCTTATTCGAACTCTTGTATATAGTACCTTATTTTTAACCAGTTAGTATTCCTCCCTTCCCTTCTGATCAGTTGCTTGAAGGAAGCATACAGGTAAGCTTTGACCATAGATCAATGAAGATCTTTATTTTTGTTTGAAAGACTGATGCAAAAAAAATCTCATAGGGCTATTCTTGAGACTTAGTTTTGCCTATGTATTAAAAAAAAATTACAGTTGTGTGACCTTGGGCAAGTCACTTGACCCTCATTGCCTAGCCCTTACCACAATTCTGCCTTGGAGCCAATACACAGTATTGATTCCAAGATGGAAGGTAAGGGTTTAAAAAAAAAATTACAACCTGATTTCAAGTGTATTTCACATTAAAAGTTTCATTTTTTATTCTGAACTTAAACATTAAATAAATGGAACATTTCCAGTTGTATATTTGAACAGTAAAATCTGAAGCTGCAGATCTTTTATGTATAGTTCCCTTTCTTATTGACTGTATATTAAGTTCAGCTTATAGCTGTCAAAGCTGTCCTGCTTGTCTGTACTTCTTTCTACTTGTGCTTCTTTCTGACCTTGTTACCTTCTCTGCATTGTTTAAAAAAAATAAAAGATGTTAGGTATACCCTATAATTAGCCAATCTAAGAAATACATAGCAAGTACTTACTGTCTATAGGCAAATTTAAATTTAAATCCTGCATGAAAAGCAAGGTTTTTGGACACTGATTTTTAGAAGGATTTATTACTTTTTAGTCTTGCAGACAAATTAAAATGAGCTAATCTTCTGAAGATGAGATCAAGGTCAATGGATACTAATTACAAAATTTCAATTTCAACATAAATGCATAGGAACAATGATCTTCACTCCCCTCCCTTCCTCTCTCCCTTCCCCTCCACTTGCCTCTCCTCCTCTCCCCTCCCTTCTCCTCCCCTCCCCTTCTCTCCTCTCTCATTTACATGAATAAAGAATGTCCAAGCAAGTTGTCCTAAGTTATATAATTGAACTTCTCTCCTTCTTTCCCTTACCTTTCCCCTCCAGGTGCTGGTAGGCAATTTGAACTGAGTTATACATGTATTATACAAAATGTATATTTCTTTAATGGGATATTTGCTTACTTCTTTGAAACTGTCATTATAGCTGTAGAGATAGCTCCCTTTAAGTTCTGTGACAAGCCAGATTCTCTTCTAGCTTTTTGTGTAGTTACTAATCTGGCATATGCAGTTTTATCTACATTTTTCTTCCATTGATCACCTTATGGCATTAGTCACATTAAGGTACGTGCTGACCCTTGAGTAGGGGCAGATATTTTTGCTGCACTGTTATTCTTTTCCACGCCTTACTAAATGTATTTCTAGCATCATAAAGATCTTGAATGTGTGAAGGGAAGACATTAATATTGGCACAGATGTGCTAATAATCTAGGTCAGTGATGGGGCAAACTACAGGTGGTGGGCCAGATGCAGCCCCCTGAAATGTTCTATCTGGCTGCATCCCTAATCTGATGAATACAATAAGTCAGATACAATACACTGAAACTTCGAAAGAGTTAACCTTAGAAACAGACTGACAGATGAGCATTTCCTTTCCTTTGGCCCCCTCTTTAAAAAATTTGCCCATCACTGATCCAGGGCATTGTTCTGGGACCAGGTATTTTGTGATTTTGGTGGGGGGCTACATAAGAAATAGACACTGATAGTCATGTTATTTTAATGTGATGAAATTGTAGGCAGGGCTCACTCCTGATTTTCTTGGGAAGTTTTGGGGGTTTTGCCCCTACTTCAAACCATAGGTTGAACTGTACTTTAGAGGGGGAAATGGTGTTTATTACTGACGTAAAATAATTTAAAAAAGAAAGTAAAGACTAAAATCATAATTTCACAAAAGTAGAAGAAAGCCATTTGTTCTAAGAATTATGTTCAAAAGCAACTCTAGTCCCTTTGAGTAATAATAGACAATAAAACAAGACAATAATCCATATTAGTAAATTACTATATATAAATAATTTGTTTCTTGAAAGGCTCCTAAATGTCATTTAAAACTTTCTTCCATTTAACAATTTTTCTTCATTTTATAAAAATAACATTTATTTAAGTGGTATTTAAATATGATTTACAGTATTTTTGTGATTTCAGAATCTTTAGTATGTAATTTTTTTCATTAGCTGCTTGGTGAATGATATAAAACAATTTGTGAGAGCATCTTTAACATTAGTAGGGACTGTTTTCAACTAGATGTTCCAGTAGCTGTTTATTTGCAATTTGTATAACTTTGTAATATAATATAAAAATAGAAACTTTTCTGCAAGCATTTTCAGTGTGTTGTGAGATAGGGATGGGAGGGGAATATGTTTTATATGAATTTTGTATTTCATATAAATTTAAGCTGAAAATTTTGACCAAAATGGTCCATATTTATTTAGAATATATATATCCCTGCCAACATTAAGGGATTATACGCAGATTTATAGTTGGAATAGGCCTTACAGATTAGATCCACACACAGAAGATAACTTTCTTAAGCTCACTATAATAACAGATGGGTATTGAACCCAAATCATTTTACTAAATCTGTAGTAATCAAAATTTTCTAATCTTAGCACCCATTCATACTCTTACAAAACTGAGGGGCTCCAAAGAGCTTTTGTTTATGTGGGTTATAGCTATCAATATTTACCATATTAGAAACTAAAACTGATAATTTATGTATATGTATGTATACATCTAAAATGTACAATAAGTTTATTACATGTTAAAATAAATATCATTTTAATGAAAAATTTACTATTTTTCAAAACAAAATAATTCAGTGAGAAAAGTGGCATTGTTTTCTTTTGGAAAAGTGATGCAAATCTCTTTAGTGTCTAGCTCAATAGAAGATAGTTGGATTCTCATCTTTTTCTGCATTCAGAATTCTTAATGTTATTTTTCTTGAAATATATTTGGAAAATAATAGCTGGGAATAAAAGGGTATTTTATAGGCAAATAATAATTTAATATTATTATGAACATCGTTTTGAACTTATGGACTCCCAGAAAAAAAAAAATCAGAACCCCCAGGGGTATCTGGATCACATTTTGAGAACTTTTATTATATTATTATATATTAGCTCCTGTAATTAATAACAATGAGCATATGTCATAATAACAGCTAGCATTTTATATAGTTTTAAGATTTATGTAGCACTTTATTAATATCTAATTTAATTTATATTTATGGTGCTTTAAAGTTTGCAGAGTACTTTATACATAAGAATTTAATCCCTAATACATCCATGAGAGAAGTTTTTACTATCTTCCTACTTTGCAAATCGAGGTCTCTTTTCATTGTGCCATGCTATCTCTTTCCGAAAAGTGTTTCTCAAGTAGAGGTGCTCTCAAAAAACAACTGTGTCGCTATAAATGTGAATTGTTGATTTTTTTTTTTTTACATTAAGTATATTGTTCCTATTTGGTTGCATTTTTTATTTGTATCAAAATGGTTTCCCCTTTCTGTGGTTATCTTTTAGAATTGGTAATCCCCAAATCATTCATTTGACTTGAACATGTATTTTTTGCTCTTGTATCTCTCAGTGTGGTTATGAATTAATAACATATCAAAGAAAACAGTAAAACAGTGTGATACAATAGAAGGAGTGATAGACTTTAAATTCCAGTCTGATACCCATATGACCTAGAACTAGTTCATTAACTTTTGTTCCTCAGTTTCCTCATCTGTAAAATGAGAAAGGATAGAAGTAAATTAACTTTTTAGCTCCCTTCCAGCTCTAATTCTTTGATCAATCAATCTTTTGACCACCACACATAATAAAGGTCTGATCAAGGAGGCAGTGAGAAGCTTTGTAGCTTTCTCACCATCTGTGTTTCCTAATTCTCATTGAAGAGGAATAGCACCTCCCAGATTTCTGTGTAGGAAATCAGACTTATCAGAGCTGTCTCTTTAATCTTGCTGTCTGGCTTATAGGTCCCTAGGTTGAAAGGAGACTGATGAAGCATTTGTGGTTTAAAAAAGATTCTTTCAAAAAGCCATGTAGAATGTGGAGGCAGATCTTCAAACTGCTGTACCTCTTTTGTCAAACTTAGAGGTAAAAGCCAGTATTTTGAATGATCGTCAAAGAATGTAAGCTCTTTAAGGGCAGGAACTGTTTGGTTTTTGTCTTTGGATCCCACACATCTAGCATAATGCCTTACATACTGCCTTCCATTTAAATAATGTCTTATTAACTAAAGAGAATGTGAGTGTTCTGTCTCTTTTGGTGAGAACATAAATATTTGTCTCATAGTCTTTTGTGTGCATGATCACATACATACTTATATTTTCAATTAAATTTTCCGCCAATTGATATTTATTTTCTCTCTCCAGAAAAACAAAACTCATAAGCTCAAGCAAAATAAATTCCCATATTGGCCATGTCCAAAAATCAAACACACACCATTTTCAGCAGCATTAAAAGCCCATTTTAATTTGGCCACTGAAGTATGTAGAGTTAATAGTTTTAAAGTTTTTAGTGCAGGTAGGTGGACACATGCTTCTGAAATACTCTTTAGCCACTAATGAGGAAGAATGGAATTGATTATTTGCCTTTGGTTATGTAGTCCAAATTGTTTTCATGAAGCTATTTTTTCCATATTTAATCAAGGAACTTTTCTATACCCAATTTAATAACAAAAAAAAGCAGCTAGTAACAGGCTGCTCACATTGGAGATTTTCAAATGTGAAAATCTGAGTGGATACTTTGGAACCTGCTTCTTTTAATTCTAATTCAGCTACCAAGTTACTTGTTACTTTATAGAAACAATGCCCTTATAGGCACAAACAAAATTAAAAGTGAATAAGGACTTATAAGCACGTAGACAAAAGAGCCATATTCCAAATTCATTGAAATAAATAGCATGAATTGTTAACAACTACTGTTAAATAGGGAACAATGTAATTTTCTATTTTAAAAATTACCAAAATTAGCAGAATATGTCACTAATTTCTACAGTTATTGTTCTCCCTCTTGAACACTAGACTTGATCTGTGTTCTTATTAACTTTGTCCTATAAATGACCTTGCATAGAGAATGATTCTAGGGGCTAAGTGAAACAATGTCTATATTTTCTGAAGCTTCAGGCTAAGTTTTATTAATGTAATGTCTAAGATCTTTGAAGTTGTGACTTTACCAGGAAAATCATAATCTCCAAACCTTTATTCATAATGGGTATGACTTCCAGGGGGAACAGAATACCTGCTGTGCTAATTATTTCAATTATCAGCCACTGCTAAAACATGTAATGGATTTTCTCTGCTTCCACAGGTAAAAGGCATGACATTATGGAACTTAACTCTGATGTTGTGAACTTGATCTCCCATGCTACACAGGAGCGATTACGAGGCCTTATAGAAAAACTGACTGTAATTGCTCAGCATCGAATGACAACCTGCAAGGTAAAGAAAATCATTAAGGAAGTTCTGAGTAATTTTTTATTCTTTCCTATGTTAAAAGGTTCATGTATTGTGTATCTTCATATATTAAATATATTCCTGTAGAAACTAGCCAAGTTTTTTCCTGTAAGTTGATATTTGTGTAAAATCATTCATACTCTTGATTGTTTCAGAATTTAGAGCATGCAGATATATGTGCACATGGAAAAATAAAATTAAGGTTTAATCGAAGTAGTTATCCAAAGGTTTGTGGTGGCAGAGACTTCAGATTTCACCTCACTAAGTTTGTGTTGGAAAGGAAAAAAATTAGAGTGCTGTGCTAGTTCCCTTTTTATTTTGTAAAAATGGTAGCATTGTGGTTAGCATTCATGTCTCCTGCTAACATAATGCGTAGGAACCCATTGAGTGAAAGCTGATGTCCCTGATGAATACGACTGCCTGCATTTGTAAAAATCATAGAATTAAAATGCGTAGTGTCCCTCGTGATGTGATCACACTCACTAGCCATTATCAAGATGAAGGCACTGGAGGCAGTTGTTAGTTTGGGGAGAAAGAAATGATTGGGCGATGAGGAAGAAAGAATAGCCTCTATTTCTCTTCCTTTATTAAAGAATACTGGATAAAACTGGTATTGGAGTAAGATTACAGGGGGATAAGAAAAAGCTGGGATGAAAGATCTTATAACATTTGAGGTTTGTAGTATGGTGACCACCATGGTGTCCTAGCCATAGGTTAAGAGGAATCCAAGGGAATATCAGCTGCCACATCACCGGTGAGTCCCCTAGAGCAATTGCCCTACTTTCTTTACATCACTTGGACCTTGGGGAGAATTGGATTGTTATTGCTGAAGTCCTCAAATAACATGATAATTCTTTTATGAAATTTTGCTGGTCTGAGCAACAGCCATATGAACTCAGCAGTAGAAAAGACTCTGGAAAAACAAAACCTAAGGGATATCATGACCACTGTTTCCAGAGCCCCAGGGAGTAAAACTGTGTATGCTTTTTATTATTCTCTAATTTGAGAACTGAACTGAAAGCTTTGGATGAGAAGATTCTGATATTAGTCTTTAGTCTTTGAAGCATACTTATAGCTTCTATCAACTTTGGGTTAAAATGAGGTTCATTCTATAAGACTTACTTTTTGCATTTTTGAGCTATACCCCTTATTGTTCCCTTTTTAAAAAAAAAACCATGCATTTATCAATGTAGCCACATTTTCATTGAGCTGTTCTTGAACAATTAACATAGTCTGTCAGTACTAGGTATGGAAGTTTTGAAATCTGTTGTTTTAGAAAGTTGTGTTTAGCAGTCTGAATTCCATTCAGTATACTATTGACTGCAGTCTTTACGCTGGAACTTATTTTATACATATACAACATATACACATACAACAGTAGCATCTGTTTTGGGGGTTTTCCTGCACCTGGCAAACTGGGAAGCATATATTTTACCTTAAAGATGTCATTAGGTAAGAGCTTGTGGCCTTCTTACTTTTCTAATGCTGTCCTCATTGCCCCATATTTCAAAACCTTTCTAAGGAGTTACTCATATAGAAAGAAAGGCAGCTATGGCATCTTTTGTCTTAATTTAGCCATGTTTGGCTTCAGTATTGAATGATTATTACCCCTTATCCATGGTGCTTGGATTCAGCTTCTTTCCTCTTCTTCAAGCTCATGTGAATCATCTTTGTTATATTGTTCAGCCATTCCAATAGAGAGTTGCCACTACAGTCACTGACTGCTGTTGACATTTCTACTTTCTGATGCTCTTTCACTTGGCTTGCTCTCTTTAGATTTATACTTGAAAACAGTTTCTCTTGCAATGTTTCCTATTTATGTAAATGGAACTTTTTAAAGAGGCAACAAGTCTATATTTGGGTGTTCAAGGTGGCACATACTTGCTATTAATATTGCTACCTAGTGTTTCCTACTGAAGAGATGTGCTTATTCTCTGCAAGCCATTTGCTGCAGATTTGGTTTATTTTTTTTCCTCAATAGAAAGATGCCATATTTCATTTTTTGGATATGGTTTAGTTGTTGGCATTGATGGCATTTGGTTTCTATTGGTTTCTTTATTCTTAGTAGAGTGTTTAATATGTAGTGGTTCTAAAAATTCTGTGAAGCATGCTTTTTTTTTTTTTTTTTTTTCTGTTCATCCATGAACAGTTTACCTGGGTCTACCAGCTGGGTAGCCAGGAAGGAAGGTGGTGAGGTCAGGGTTACTATTTAAATAAGGTTAAGGACTCAGTAGGATGAGAGGGAGGAGCTTATCTGTGGAGCAACATCTGGAAAAGTAAAGGAAGATGAGTTATGCCAGGGACAGCTGTATTTGAGTAGGAGAGATCTCAGCATGGCAGTGAGATTGGGCCAAATTTCTGATTTGCACCCTCCCCCCCACTTCATTTAGTGTGTTGTGTTCCATTTTAAATTAAATCCCGTCAGTAAATTATCTCCAGAGTGTTTGAAAATGAAAATGGGTAAAGAGGAGGTATTTAAGAAACCACTAGTGATTTTGTTTATACACTTCTATGGTTGGCCTGTAATTTATTCCATACTTTTAACTTGTATTATTTAACTCTATAAAGCATATGAAGATTTTTTTGTGTATTAGACTCTAACCAAAATAAGTAGTACTGTTACAGCTTTCCCCCTTAAAGTATGTAATACTCTTTTGATCTGGTTAAACACAAACAATAAAAATTTAATTTTAAAAGTAGAATTCTGGGCATATGAAACTTCCCTCCCCCCCTTCCTGGTTAATTGAAACCCTTGTAAGTATAAGAATGAAAAAAATATGGGGATGAGGACAGAAGGTATTTATGATTTTAGAGGTTTTAAAAAAAGTCAGGTTGTTGGATTAAATGTTTCAGGAAACATTGTTTCTTTTAAAAGTTTGCTATAAAAGTTATCATTAGATGAATGAGGTAATAGGAAGCATTTTTTAAAAGCTTGATGGCAGGACATTTTTTAAAAATCTAGCATCCCTCCTTAAAAAAGGCAGGGGAACATGTGAAGAAGTAGTGGTATTCAAGAAAAATGTTAGAAAATCCTGAATCTAGAAATTTTTCACTATTTAACCCAGAATACTTGAGTAAATGGAACATTACTTTTATTTCTTAGACATTACTTATCTAATTATTTGCAAACTATACCAATATTTGGCCCAATATAATAATTATAACATGATTAAGGCATTATTTTGTTCTGAATTGTACAAAGAATTTAAATAAAAAGGAACAATTTTAAACAGGAATATAGGTGAGACCATTCTACTCGCAGAATATCTTTATGTGAGGCAACTTTTTTCTATTGTTCTTCTCTCAGTTTTTTCTGCATTCTTAAGTTCAGTTTGATTATATTGAAAACTGTGGACTAAATGCTTCTTTATAATCTTATGGATGATAAGTGATAGATTACATAATTTAGATTATATAGTTTGTACCTGACTAGTTTTCATCTTTTTATTAATGACTCCTACTTTGATACTGTAGGATATAGGCAAATGAATTATTAATTTCACCTAAACTTTGAAGGAAAATAATTATTTAATTACTTCTCCATCTCTAAGGATGACTTTGGTAGAAGGTGGCAGATATTGTAAACATTATACCCTTCTCACATGCATTTTTTCCTCTGTAGTAGTGTTAAAATCACGGGCTTTTGTTATTCAGAGAGAGCTATATGATGAAATGTGACTCATTTCTATAACCATTGTTTTTTTCTAGGAAAGTGAAAATTATGTCATGTCTAATGATACCAGATCACAGCTTAGATTTCTTGAGAAGCTGGATCACATGGAGAAACAGCGAAAGGATGAAGAGGAACGAGAGATGTTGCTCAGAGCAGCTAAGGTGGGGGCTGACTTATCGTAGTGGCAGAGATGTGACTTGATGGTGAGGTCAGGATTCATTTGACTGTTTGCACTTTTAATTATGTTAGTATTACATTTTGTCTCAAAATATTTCAGAGAAATTATATGTTTTGATAGTAAGTCATTCTGCATGGTTGAGAGTATTATGTTAGTTTGTTGAAATCTATATCCACTGAGAAAATATTTTCAGATTTTTAAAAATGGTTTATTAATGTACCAAGCTGAAGTTGAGAGAAGAGAGTTTGAAAAGCAGGTAGGAATATCATTGGAAAAAAGAAGGGAATAATTGGGGCTGAGAAAGCAGAAATACTTGATGGTAGATGAAAAGAGAGAATAGATTATGATCAGAAAGGATATACTAATGCTATGTGAGGCAGCTATTTTCATTTAATATTGTATTGGAATTCATATGCCAGGTGGAATCTTGGGTAAGCCATGTCACTTAATTTCTTTTGGCCTCAATTTCTCTAACTTTAAAACAAAAGCAACTTCTAAAGTTCCTTTAAGCTCTAAATTCAATGAAGGCAAGCCCTATAATCATTGATAGTCCCTGAGAACTTAAGTGTCTATCAACTATGTAGAGATTTTATATCTCTGTTATGACAACAAACCTTAAAAGGCTGAACTTTGGTAAAATATAGCTCTTAACTTCAGTGACATTTCTTAATCTTTTGGCGGCCTCCACAATCAAAATATTTATTTCTAAGATCTTGCTCATTTTCATAGAATTAAGTCGGAAGAAACTCTGCAGTCATCTAGTCTAATCCAACCCATCAAGTCCCTTCTTGAATAGCCAATTTGAGGAGCATTTATCTGTTTCACTGGCATAGTTTGCAAAGATAATAGCTTTCAAGTTCCTAATAACTATTCAATAGTATACTGATTAGTTTCATGGTGTAGCCTTCCTGTCACAACTGTTAGAGCTTATTTTACGTTTCATTTCTCTTATTCCTCAACTTCATTATTGCTATTATTAGCATCTGCTATCCCACTGATCTTTTCTTGTTGGCCTCAGTTCTCTTGAACAAAGAAAGAATGAGGTGCTATAAGCAAAGGATCATTTAGAGTCCCTTCCTTTTCTAAATCTATAATCCTGTGATAAGGTGTAACAATATCTTTCTCATTCTTAACTGTATAGAAATCCTAAAAATTAAAATACTTTTTTACTTGCCTTTCTCCTACAACCCCACAATCTGTGGGAAGACTTTTCTTTTGGGGGCGGGGCCTGGTCTGAAGAAAGGCATTATATATAGAAAAGGGAATGTTGACTTAGAGGATAAGTTTGAGAATTACTAGCTTAATATTAAATTACTCTGTGCCAGCTGATTGTTTTGTGAGTGAGCAAGTCACTTCAAATCTTTGTTTACATAGTCTAGAGATATCAATATTTACCTCTGATATACCTCACTAAGATTTAATAACAAAGGCACAACTTCATTCTTTAAAGAACATGATCTAAATTCAAGATGTTGTATTATGATAATAAGCAAATATGATTATTGTTAGTATATTTTATTGATATAAATTATTGTTATACAGATGAATTATGGTGTCCTTTACCCCCCTTCCCCCTGCCATACTCCCTTCCTAAGGAAAAACAACAGGCCTACTATAAAAAATGAACCATTCTCAAACCATTGAAAAATTTGTTAACTATCATCAGGATATTTTTGGTCACAATATAATGCTTTGGCTATATAACTTTCCAAGAAAATAAGATGTACAGAATTTGCACTAGTGCCAAACTGAGACATATAGAATTTTTCAAATTTTTAAATAATTAAAAAGGAAAATATGACATAATAGGCAGTGTTGGTGCTTTTGATATTCTTTGGCTATGTGCAAATCTTTTAACTTCTTTGAATCTCAGACAACTAAAACTAAAAAAAAATTGAGACATTTGTGGTCTTCATTGGTGAAAGTGGGGTCTCAGCACCACTTCTCAAACACAAGACCCTAACAGATTCTTTGCCATTGGACCTGTTCAATAATGTATTTGCATTAGTTAGTGTTGAAATAAAATTGTCTTTGTAGAATTGAAACTAAAATTAGAACTCTTACCAATTAGTTTTTTCAGTTCCAAGGAGAACTTTGTAGCTACTTAATGACAGTGTTTTAAAATCTTAATTCATTTTCTATGTTGTCCTGTAATACAAATAGGTAAAAGGTTATTCAGTGAAATTAAAAGCAGGTAAATGTATGCAAACAAAGGAAAGTTCTTCACCTTTTGTTAGTGATTGCAGAATTTCAGAGCTAGAATAAATTTTAGTTTAGATTTATAAAGGTTGGATAACTTTGTCAAGATGAATATATCTGTGTTTATTTGAATGCATTGCTCCAAGTTATGAAGTGGTGGCTTTTGGGGTCAGGAAGAGATCCCTTGCTGTCCTTTCACTGCAGAATTTAATAGGAGTTCCTCCTTTTTGTTTGAAATCTGGCAGTTGGCCCTAAATCACCATAGCTCTCTTTTTACACTTTTCAGAATCACAGAATTGGAGAATTGGAAAGAACCTCAGGGGCCATCTAGTCCAAACCATAGGTGAAAGAGATCTCTATTATAACATACTAGACACTTAGTTATCCAAACTGTAGAAAGAGGTACCTTTAAAGCAGCATCAGCTGCTCTAATTGTTAAGACGTCTTCCTGACATCAGGCCTGTGTTGTGTGTAGCTTTCACTCATTTCTCCTGGCTCAGTTCTCTGGAGCCAAACAGAGTAAGTCTAATCCCTCTTTCATATGATAGTCCTTGAAGTATTTTAGGCACTACTATCCTTCCCCAACCCTTCTCTAGGTTAAACATGCCCCATTCCTTCACACTATCCTTAAATGATATAGATTCAAGACCTTTCAGCATCCTGGTTGCCTTCCTCGGGACACTGTCTAGCTTATCGGTTTCCTTAAATGGAGGCACACAGAACTGAACACCATGCTAAAATGAGATGATCCAATGATAGCAGAGTGGAATTGAAATAGCATCTCCCTTCTCCTGAAAGCTAAGCTATGATTCTTTTAATTTAGCTCAAGATTACATTAGCTTGGAGTTTGTTTGGATTTTCTTTGGCTATCCCAGTATATCACCAATACTTTTGATCTAACTGTCCATTAAAACCCCTTGATCTATTTTTATAGCACTGTGGTTCAATTGGCATTTAATAAGTGTCTTTTGTGTGCTAAACATTGCTAAAAACTGGGGACACAAAGAAAAAAATAACAAAAGCAGTTTCTGTCCTCAAGGAACTGAGAATCTACTACAATTTATTCTATTCTCTCCTGTGCATGTTCTTGACTTACCTTCTTTCTTAAACTTTAGGAATGCAGGGGTCAGCTCTTCCTTTTGGTGACTTTTGAAAGGACTAGACTAATGATTTGCAATATTAAGAATGACAGGGGTAGGGGTCAGGGTCTGGGCCTATGGTTGCAAGTGGTACAGGGAACATACCTAGAACATTTTCAAGATAAATGACTAGCCAGAATTACACAGCTACTATGTATCAGAGGCAAGACTTGGATTCTGGAGCTTCCTGCCTTCCTGACCAGCTCTCTGGCTAATAGGCCATGGTACCTCTTGCCTTGAAACATCGTAGATATTTAATAATTATTTGTTGAATAGATGAGGCAAAATGTTGACCCCAGTGAGTCACTCAACTCATAAAGAAGGAAAGTTTGCTGTAACCTATATGCTAAGATTCATTTTTATTTTCTTCTCTTTTCCAAAGAGGCGGGTTTTTTAGGATATCAAGGTTTTATTGAAAACCAAGCTCGATTCTTGACTAAACACTACTCGAAACAGCTTCTGATCTCTGCATTATCTCCCTAAAGGGTTTCACTTGGGTATCAACCCAGTTTGGTTGGGGTACTTGAGTCTGAAACCATCGTTCTTTTCCTCTCTCCATGCCATCTGTTTTTGATGTCTGCTCCTGACAAGAACAACGTCATGCCTCAACTGGACCTGACTGACAGTGTTAGCATCACTTTCAGCATAAGCTTCCTCTAGGCTAAAACAGCAGCAGCAGCAGGCCCAGTTGAACAGCAAGGGGGGAGGAGGTGGAGAGAGAGGGAGAACATGGGGGTGGGGAATCAAACCTGGATTCTGGCATTTGCCCCTGAAGCTAGGATTTTCAATCACAAGAGAAAATTGTCATTTATTAAATATTTAACGGCTGCTGTGGTGTTTAGATGCTAGTAATTTCTATTAAAATTTTCTTTTCCTTTGATAGAGTCGTTCTAATAAAGAAGATCCAGAGCAGCTGCGATTAAAGCAGAAAGCCAAAGAGGTAAGACTTGCAGCCCGCCATGCTTTTGCTGCCTTTGTATTTGAGAGAAGGGTGGCAGTGCTCGCCTGCCAGCAATTAGGTCAGGGTTTATTTTGCTGTGGCATACCATTTGCAGAGGCCTTGGGGAAGGACAGGAACTGCCACAGGCAAGGGCAGTACTTCAAATAAGGTCAATGAATTATGAGCTTTCCTTTTAAAATTTATTTCCAAGGCTCAGGCCTGTCTAGAAATGGTTCTTTGTAAAGTATAACAGTGCACTTGGTAGGAATATAATGTGGGATTAAAAAAAAAAGGGAAACTTTTGAGATTTAGCATCTGGGACTGTACAATAGGCTACATTTTTCCAGGGTAATTGTTCGTTTTGTAAATCTGATACTGCTTATAATTCTTTGGCTGGGAGGCGGTACTGGGATTTAGTTTTAAATGGAAAATGCCTCTGGCTTTTAATTTTCTGGGCCCAGCAGTTTTCTGTTCTGGAATGGAGCCCTTGTTTCACACAGTTCATGTTTAGCTGCAGGGGTTTTAGTTTATAGCTTAGACTGGTTAAGCTTTTACTCCCAGAGGCCTCTGCATAGCAACTGTAGAAATCAACAAATAAGTTCATTTATGTCTGCAGCCTCCTCTCAGTAGCTGACTTTTTACATTTCCCAATATCCATTTCCTGACTTTTCTAGCCTCAGAGAAAAAAGCTCCACTAATTGGAGCTTATTTTAATTGAGCCTTAATATTGGATCTCACTGGAGTTACCCCCAGAGCTACTGGGAACAGAATGAAATGAAAGTACCTAAGGTTGAAGATGTGGTGTGTGTATGGGGGTGTGTGTGAAATTTTTCACTTGACCTACAGATTCTTTTCCCTGCTGAATAAATCATCAAGCCTGTTCACATTTCTGATTAAGGATCTGACAGCAGACGATAATAAAGACAATTGAGGTGTGAGACGTGTGATATGGAGCTGAAGAAATTGGTTTCTATAGTTACTTGACTGATTTCATGCAATTTTTAAGGATCTTTGTGCTAAATGAGAGCGATTTTCTGAGCAACCTTTTTCCTTAACTGTGCCTCTTGAACTATGAAATTTGTTGTTGCTTAACATTGCTGCACTTGGCTCCTAGGTGCCAGCAGCAGCAGCAGGTTATTTATGAATGTTTTAAAGGCCCTTATTGTTTGGATTAATGTAGGAGCTGAGGCAAAACAAATGGAAATCCTGTAAGATATCTTGAGATGAATTGTGTGGTAGGTTTTCACTAAAGAAGAATGAGAAAATCTGTGGATTTAGGGGTAAAGGAGTTTGAGGATTGGACTAAAAAGGATGATCAAAAGGGAAACCTTTCGGGAAGAGGATCACAAGATAGGGACTGGGAACAATTTTTTTAAGCTAAAAATGCCATTGAAATCACTCTTTCCAACATAAATTTTACCTAAAAATCCTGTGAGAGCTAGTTGTCAGAGTGGATTCTAGCCTTATTTTGGGACTGCCTCCCTATTATTGCCTTGAATTTAATCTTTCCTTCTAAAATTTAAGTTAGAAATTGTCCTGCTGTCTCCATTTCTAGAAAATGACAGATTGATTACTTATTATCCTTAAAGGTCTTATATTGAAAATTGCCTCTACTACCCGCGTTAATAGCTAGATTTTTTTAGATTAATTATTTCCCTTTGGGTTTAATGCATTAGGTGTAATGGCATTGAGAAAACAATACTTTTAAAATATTCCAAATCAATAGAAGAGATCGGGTAACTTTTTTTCTTTTTAAGCAAAGAGCAACATGAAAAATTTCTCTTCATTTTGAAAACATTGAGTAGCTTCTGTGTTTTTCTTCCTTTTTTCTTCCCCCCCCCCAAAAAAAAAAAAGAGAGAGAGAGAGAGAAATTAAAATGAAAAAAAATCCCTCACTTCTTTTGGAGTCAGAGGATGGGGCTTGAATCTTGGCTACCTTACAGTTTTATCACCAGGATGAAGTTGAAGAAGCCACTTACAACATTTGATTCTGAGGCTCCTCCTGTCCTTGATTTGGGGGTTGAATTACATGAACTCTTAAGGTTTCCTTCAAGGTCTAAACATATAATTCTATGAACAAAAGAAAAATGATGTGGAAAAGGAATAAACCAGATGATTCCTAAATTGAATCATTGAATAACGATGAAGCAAAAATCTTACCACTGGTTCTTAACATTAAGACAATGCTTAAAGATGGTGTTAGGGAATTATTCAGTTCCCCCCAGCATTTATTAATTAGACAGTGCTCAGCAGTGGGGAAAATTCAATATTTAGAAAAATAAGATCTTTATGACATATATCAATTATGTAGCAATAATGCACAATAAATAAATAATTAGACAAGTGCACAAAAAACTGTTTTGTGAGATCTGATAAAGTTCTTAACTCACTGGGACTGATCTGAGGACATAGCATTTTAGTTGCTCTTTGAAAAGATGGGACGAGGGGGCAGGTAGGTGGCCCAGTGGATTGAGAACCAGGCCTAGAGACACAGGACATGCTGGGTTCATATTTGGCTTCAGACACTTCCCACCTCTGTGACTCTTTAAGTCACTTAACCCCATTGCCTAGCCCTTTTACTCTTCTGCCTTGGAACCAGTATACAGTATTGATTCTAAGATGGAAGTAATGGAGATGGTTGTTGTTTTTTTTATTAAATTTAAAACAATTTTTAATAACAAATTTCCACATAAGTATTCCAAAGTTTTATGGTCCAAATTACCTTCCTTCCTTTTTCTTCCTCACTCTTCCCAGAGCTTACAAGCAATTCATTCTGGGTTATACATGTATTATCAAGCAAAACATATTTCCATATTATTCATTTTTGTAAGCAAATTATAGAACCAAAACTCTAAATCATATACTCAAATAAACAAGTGATAAGTCATATTTTTTCATTTGCATTTCTGCTCCAACAATTCTTTTTCTAGAGTTGGATAGCATTCTTTTTTCATAAGTTCTCAGAATTGTCTTGGATCATTGTATTGATTTTAGCAGCAAAATTTATCACAGTCAGGGCAGCTGGGTAGCTCAGTGGATTGAGAGTCAGGCCTAGAGACAGGAGGTCCTAGGTTCGAATCTGGCCTCAGACACTTCCCAGCTGTGTGACCCTGGGCAAGTCACTTGACCCCCTTTGCCCACCCTTACCATTCTTCCACCTAGGAGCCAATGCACAGAAGTTAAGGTTTTTTAAAAAAAATCTATCACAGTTGATGATTCCACAATATTGCAGTTACTGTGTATAATGATCCCCTGTTCTGCTTATTTCACTCTGCTTCAGTTCATAGAGGTCTTTCCAGTTCTTTCTGAAATCATCCTGTTAATTGTTCCTTCTAGCACAATAGTATTCCATCACCATCATATAATCACAATTTGGTTAGCCATTACCCAATTGAGGAACATCTCTTTAGTTTCCAATTTTTTGCCACCACAAAAAGAACTGCTGTAAATATTTTTGTATAAACAGGTCCTTAATCCATTTTAAAAAATCTCTTTGGGATACAGACCCAGTAGTGGTATTGCTGTATTATGCCCTTTGGGTATAATTCCAAATTGCCCTCCAGAATGGTTGGATCAGTTCACAATTCCACCAGCTTAAGGGTTTTTTTTAAAAGGAAATAAAAAAAGAAAAGATGGGAAGAAATTAAACAGGCAGAGAGGCAGAAGTGAGAATATTTTAGATAGAATGAAGAGCACAAGCAAAGCCTCACAGATAGGGAAGAATGTTTGTGTAGGAAACATAATAATACAGTTTGATGATGCCTAGTTTGCCATTTTCCCTTCCAACTAGGCTCTTGAATACCAGGACATACTCAGCAAAAGACTGTATCTTGTTCTGAAGAGGTACATGGGATTGATTTGTTAAATTTTTGATAGAGGTGTTCTGTTTTCATTTTTGAGAGGAGGAGCTGTTTGGGATAAGATGATGTTGGAATGGAACTAATGACAGCAGTAATGCTAAATGTCATTCAGAGCTTAAGTTTGGAGAAAGTCATAGAGCAATTCTTAACTCACAATAAGTTTACTATTAGGTCTCTCTTTACATACTGTGTGTGAATGTTACTTTATGACCTTTTCCCTAAAAAAATGAATAACTTAAAATCTGACTTTATTTCCTTTCTGTGGTCAAGGAGACTCATGAAAAGATTTGTTATGACCCTTAATGCTTAAGTATTTTCCCCTTTGCTTTTGTTGAAGCCATTCATTCCTTTTTGGGGGATGGGGGAGTAGTATTCTTCTAGGGACAAATTGTGCTAAATTGTAAGAGCCTGAAAAGGTGTCCTACATTTGCTTTTCTTCTTTTCCATTGACTGCCTACAAATTTGTCGTTATCTGCACATTCTTTTTTTCTTTCTAGGCTTCCTTTAGGTTTGCCTCCAGCAGTCCTTGTTCCATTGAACTATTTCATGCCACATACTATTCTTATTGACCCTTGTAGGTTGCCCTTTTGTTTGAAAATATTCTTGTAGTCTGACTACACTGTCTGTGGGTGTCCCTGTAGTTCAAGTGTTATATTTCAGATTTCATTGGTTACCTCTTTTTTTTAACAGATATACAGCCATCCTTAAAATTTCAAAACAATAGGTGTCACCTTTCTCTGTCTGAACTTATTGTTTGAAAAAACATTTATCTAAAAAGAGATATTTTAATGACGTTTTCTTGGATATTCCCTAAAATATAAGTTCTGGCACCCCACCAAGACTTCTTATTTGCAAAAAGTTTTAAATAGATCTACATATTGCTAGATCCTAGCTTCAGAGGAAGAGGCACATCAGCATTCAGTGCAGCTGCAGACATGTCTAGGATGTTAATCTAGAATACACACAGTGCACATCTAACTCTCAATGTTTTCTCCTCTTGCTATATTTTCCAGAATTCTGGGGTGCATGCCATCTGGCCTTAGAGTTCAGACATTCTAATTCCTTAATCACTTGTTATATTGTGATCCCTATTTCCTTTTGAATTTCTTCTTCCCCTGGGAAATGTGTGTTTAATACATCTGAGTATACTGAGACAATAAATTAATTTAATTTCTGTTTAGCAGTGCTCAATATTCCCATTTCTATGAAGTGTCAGAGTAAAGAATGAAGAAAAAGCAAATTGTACATGAGAGTACCGGAAATATACCCACTGGTACATTGACTTACTTGTATACCCTGTAGAAATTATGTACTAGAACATGTCAAGGATTTAAAGCAGTCAGTAGAATAAGAAACTTTACTCTGAAATATTTGGCAGTCACAGTCTACACAAAAGATGTTATATGAAAAGTTCAATAATGTACACCACTAAGCAACATGTGGTTTATAGTGATGTAAGAGCATTAAATAAACAAAAGTGTTGGACCATAAGGCCTGTAACAGTGGCAAAGAGATGTAACTTGGAAATGGAAAGGGAAAAGTATATTTTTAAAGATGAGATTAGAAAAGATAAGAGTCAATGAAACATTGTTAGTTTAATAGGTCAGCTATTAAATTGTAACAATCTGTGTTTAAACTCTACACTAGTTTTGAGTAGGCCTAAAGCCATGGAACACTGAAGAGGGCAAAATGAAATTTTTCATTAAAAACTAAATTCTAGCACTCAAATTTAATGCACTATGGAGAGGAGAGATTCTTGAGTCCACAGGCTATAAAAAGGATATGTCTGTAGTAGAACAGAGATGAAAAGGTTTCAAAACACTGATCTTCTGAAAGAAGAAAGTGGGGAGGGGCTTTAATCTTTTTTTCTTCCTCTCCCTCAAAAGTACTAAGGGTGAGGTAAAGAAAACTATCATTAGGTGGGGATCTTGGAACATTTAACATCTCAAAACCAGACGAAGCTCAGTTATTAATCATCAAACAGATTTTTTTATTGAACTTAAAACAGTAAAAGTGGAGTCTTATAGATTTCATCATACTTGATAGTAAACAATTCATAGCCCATCTCTAAATATTAATGAAGAATTACAGAGGCTAATTGAATTCATTGAGTCTGTTTGGGGATTTTGCATATGATGGAGACTTGACTTGGCATACCTCCTCTGGTCTAGTTAGTACTTCCTGATAAAGAAGATGACGACAATTCACTTGAGACTTCATCTCTCTTTCAATAATGGGCTCAAAGTATTCCTAAATGTAAGGAGTTAAAATTAAGGGTTTGATTAAATATATGAGAATTTTAAGATAGTATTCTGGTCGCCGATTTAAAAAATATTATAGCTCAAGTCAAATTGACTTTCAGTAGCTTTATTTACAAAGAGTGGAAAGAGTGAAAGTAGAGAAATATAAAAGAGAGTAGAGTAAGAAGTCTAGCCTATCACCCTAAATGTTGCTCTGGTCCCTGGCTCAACCCATTCAGGGTCATTAACTACTCAGCTGGAGGACTCAGTGATGAATTAAACAAGGTTCAATCCATACCACCTCCTCCAAGAAGGGGAGTCCTCTCCAGAACTAATCTCTCCAGAAGCCAGGAAAGGAGGGTCAGCTTCTCTCTCACCTAAGCGAAGCTCAAAAGGAGAAGACCCAGGAGCAGTCTTACCAGAAGCAGTCTGAGAGCCAAAGTCCCAGGTTGAAGTCCCAAGTCATAGCTCCAAGCCACAGTCCCAGTCCAAGATCCTCCAAACCCAAGATTCAGGCTGAGGACCCTCTTGGACAGGAAGTTCAGGACTTTTATAGCCCTTTTTTCCACGTCACTTCCTGTCTCTTCCCCACTTTACAGGAGCCAATTGCGGTCTTTAAATTTGCTTAGCACTGCCCAGGGGGTGCCTTTAGTAAATGGCTTGCAGACCTCCCCTAGTTAGTGTTAAGTTGGGGTGTTTTCAGTTTTTTGTTGATTAATTTAAAAATAGGCAAGGGGAGAGTTAATCCTATTTTCACATAAATCTAACTTTAAGTTTTCCCCCTAGTAGATAGATAGGGAGGGACACCAAATTCTTCTTTATTTTAGGGTAGACAGGGGACCTGGGAGGAAAAGAGTGGAAGAAACAAGAGCAACAAATACTAGTTTTTAAAAACAGAATATCAAGAGACTTATTTCTTTGCTAAGCTCATAGATTTGGTTTTGAAATTCTTAACAGGAAAAACTAAAAGGGAAGGGAAGAATATGTGTGTGTGTGTGTGTGTGTGTGTGTGTGTGTGTGTATTATAAGAGAGAGTGATGGAGACAGATACTATCTGGATTATTAAGCTATATTTGGAATTAATAAAATCACACCAGTTTTAGGGAAGGGAGGAATATGTATCACTTTTATGGGCCACCCAAAAGATAGGAAAAGTCAAGGAGACATCATTTGGACTACTCTTCCAGAAGAAAGAAGAAAGAGGAGCAGGGACAGCTTTGATGACTTGATATACTACTTACATTTCTAGTCTCTGGACATTCAGAAAGTTCACAATTCATGAACTGGTCTTACTGTCATGGGAATTTACTTGGCTTTATGAATGGAAATAATCAGCACTTGAATTGATTGAGTAAAGAGAATATTGATTAATTTTGAGAGTTTAAAGGTAATACTTAGTTTTAGTTTATTTTTTAAAACACCTTCTGTCTTAGAATCAGTACTGAGTATTAGTTCCAAGGCAGACGAGTGGTAAGGTCTAGGCAATGGGGATTAAGTGACTTGCTCAGGGTTACACAGCTAGGAATTGTCAGAGGCCATATTTGAACCCAAACTTCTGGTCTCTAGGTCTGGCACTCTTAACTACTGAGCCACCTAGCTGCCCCTCCTGGTTTTTATATATAGGTTTTCAATGGATTCCTTTGGAGAGGGTAATAGATACCAACTTTCTGTAGCTTGTTTGTGTGTGCTTTATGGTATTGTTCTTTGATTTCAAGATTAATCATTCATTATGCTTTTAATAGTACTAACTGTACTGCTTATGTTTAGAAAGCTTAATTATAGAATCTTCCAAAAATTTGGAGTTTTAAGCTAAAGAAGAGATAAATTGGTGAGAATACTGAGGTCATTTAATGTTTTGGTATGGTGTTTGTTCATGAAGGTGATCAGAGTGAGCAGATATGTCCCACCTTTGAGATTCATTCCATAGTGGGACATTATCCTTCCTGTAGCAGAAAAATAACAGTGCATGAACTTAGGTATATATAATGTTACTTTTTATTCAGCAATTCTCATAAGAATACATGTTCCACAGCCAACTGATGGACTCTGAAGAAGATGCCACATGGGTATTGTTGTTTCCTATGCAGGGTTGTTTGGGTTCCCTATAGAGAGAAGGCAGATCTCCTAGGCTTGTGTAATCCTGTGTCAACACTGAGCACAAAGAGTGTAATGTGTATCAGATTGTCTGTCTTTTATATTCCCTTCTGAAAGTGCTGACTTTGATCCTTTATTTGGTGGTGAGGTATGATGATAACTTTCCTTTTTTTAGATTTTCAATTTGGGGATGTTTTTGGCTTTTGATTAAGACCTTGCTTATAAGATGGCCCCTTTACCTATGAACTAAGCTTTTGTAACTTTGCAAAACTTGTCATACATATAAGGGTATGTTTTTAGGAAAAGTTAAGGAGTATTGTCAAGTAAGTGAAACTTTTACCAATTTAGGTATCTTTCCCTTATTGGTAGGTGGAAAGAAGTCTCCCAAATTGAGGTTTTTATCAGACATGCCAGAACCTTCTTAAATTGTAGGCCAAGGTGAAAGTACTTATATAAGAATCCTAAAAGCGTTGTGACAGGAGGGAAAGATGGTTTTCAACTATAGTTTACAGATGAGCTATTTAAACTATGAAATCCAAGGTTAAATTAACATTGCCTTTTGGACTTTAATGCTAACTTATTTTCATCTAACTTCTCATTCTGTGAATGAAGTCCTTTCCAGTGCCTCTTTCTGGTCTTGATATGACCCCAAGTTTGTGAAAGGTAGGTCAATGAAATATAAGTCCTGGTAGAGCCTACTACCCTGGAAAGAGGCCAGTTATTGTGTGGCATTTGAGAATCAGCTTAGTTAAGTCCAGAGAAGGCCATCACTAGATCAGCTGTAGAGTATAAAATTTTTCAGCTATGGGAACTCTTGAAAATGTTCATGAAGTTATGAAGAGTTTGTGATCTTTGTTGCTAAAGAGGCCATGCCTATGAAACTTCATATACTTGATATTTGATCAATTATACACTATGAAAGTTGAATCAAGAACTGGGCTTAATACTTCACAATATGTTTGCCATAATTTTCCTTAGACCCTTTTAACCATTCTTCTTTATCCATGTAGCTGTTTTTATTTTTGGTAAACTGTTTTATAGCTAGATGATATAAGCCATTAACCTGGAATTTGTCTTTTCATCACTTTCTACTTCCCTTATCTTTTTTGTATTTATTGCTTTTTAATACTTTGATCAACATATTATGCACCATATTCTTACAATAGTATTCGCTTTAAATTGATGTCTGGCTATAATTTTGTTTGATTTAATATGAATTAGAATCCTATTCTAAATCTCCTTCATAGAATGGAGGTGACTTTGGATTGTCAAAGCATTTGTTAGCTTGCCAGAAAGGCTTTAGATAAGGGCGTGGATTTGGTGATGGACTTGGTCAGTCTAGATTTTAGTCACTAGAAGATTGGCTACAGGGTCCAACTTTTTTAGCCATAGCAACTCAAGGATGCTGTCTGCTAAGGCAAAGATATTGCAATCCATGTGGCAGAGAATATGGCCATAATGTCACAATTATTGTTGAGATGACTATTGAATAGCTTCTTTATTGGAGAGAGACTTGTCTCATTCCAATAACTTTAGTTTCCTGATTTTTACTTCCCTTCCATTTTAAAATCTCTTTGATACCTTTTCGAAAAATATTAGTTATTTCTAGCAAATCTCTTCCTTTTCCCATAGAACCTTTTCTTATACCAAAAACCTAACCAAACCAAACCAAAAAAACCTAAATAGAGCAAACCAACATAGCAACTATGGCTGACAATATATTCAGCAGTCTGCACACATAATCTTTCATATCTTTTAAGAGGAGGAAAGAACTTTATTGTAAGTCCTCAGCAACAGTTCTCATTATGCTTTTTTTTTCTCCCAGTATATAAACTGTAATAGAAAAAAAGCCATAAAACTTAAGTGCAGCATCAATTATGGAGGAGTGAAAGTTGCATAACATTGTTTAATCTTAATTCTAATACTATACTTACTTTGATCCAAGGTACGACTTATTTTTTAATGGAGAGGAATTGACAGAACAGAGAAAATAGGTTTTTATTATTTTTATTGAAATTTTTTGTGTTGCTTTTATATTATATTATTACATTCATTGTACATGTTCTCCTGCTTCTGCATTCTTCACTCTGCATTAGTTAAAAGTTCACTGTATTAATCATTTGTATTTTTGCACATCCTTCTGAATTTCTTATTTGTTTTATGTTTTGCCTCCTTTTATATAAAGTAAAAGAAAAGTCTATCCCTTTTTTTTTAAAACCCTTATCTTCCGTCTTGGAGTCAATACTGTGTATTGGCTCCAAGGCAGAGGAGTGGTAAGGGTGGGCAGTGGGGGTCAAGTGACTTGTCCAGGGTCACACAGCTGGGAAGTGTCTGAAGCCAGATTTGAACCTAGGACCTCTTGTCTCCAGGCCTGGCTCTCAATCCACTGAGCTATCCAGCTGCCCCTTGAGCCTACTTTCATAACAGATTAAGTAATAAATTTACTGCTTTTTAGTTGGGAGTATCCTTATTTATGGCTAGGGAGGCTATTATATTGTGTTTCACTTATATTTGACTTATCCTTTCTACTAAAAGATCCAGTTCTGCCTATTTCTATGGGTTTTTTTTTATTAGTTTGTGTTTTTCCTTATCTTTAGTTGTCTTTGAAAACATTATCTTTAACCTTCAGAATTTATTCCATGTAGCTCAACTCTGAAAGCTTGTGTAATATCTAAACCAAACCACTTAGTACCATTAAGCCATAGATTGAAACTACAAATTTTATTTAGAAATGAATAGGATCTAGTGCAAATCACAGACCATCAGACATGAGATGTCCTATTGTAATTGTCCTCTGGTTCTTTTCCAGTGATGTCAGGCAAAAGACCGGTATTTTTAGGATGTCGAGTTGTTGTTGTTTTTTAACCCTTACCTTCAGTTTTAGAATCAATACAACGTATTGATTCTAAGGCAGAAGAATGATAAGGCCTAGGCCATGGTAGTTGGTTAAGTAGCTTGCTAAAGGTTGTTGTACAGCTTAGGAAGTGCTTGAAGTCATATTTGAACCCCGGGACTTCCCATCTCAAGGCTTGACCTTCTATTCACTGATCTATGTAACTTGGGCGGG